>NC_134256.1:15538464-15845515 GCF_965152275.1 Natator depressus | reverse complement strand
GTGCCTTGATGACAGTCTGTAAGTACCTACACAGGGAGCAAATGCTTGAAAATGGGCTCTTCAGACAAATGGGCTCTAACAGACAAACGTCCAACACGATCCAGCGATTGGCAGTTGAAGTAGACAAATCTGCAGAGCTCTCCAGGCCAATCACTAAACCCGCTAAGTAACATAGCCCGACTGTGTGTTTTACTCACCTTTATCTTCTCCACTAGGAGGGCTTTGCTGAGAAAAGCTGCCAGGTTTCTCTCTGGGTGCCTCGTGAGGACGGCCCTGCTGATGGTGATGACACGATCCAAGAATTCAAGTTTCTTGGCCTCCTCCTATGCCCCGCAGAGATTAGACAAAAACAGGAAGGTTAGCGTGGAAAGGAGCTGCCAGTGGGAGAGATGTCAGAAAGCTTCCCCGCAGCGCTGCTCAGGCTTTGATATGCCGAAGGCCAGAAGGCCATTCATCTCCCAACAGGAGTGACTATGTGGGGAGGGCAGGGCAGCTCTGTGTGAAACCAGACCAGAGAGGGAGCAGATCTCACGGGGTAGGGGTCCAAAGAGGAACTGCAACATGGGGGCGAAGCAGCCAGACAGTCTTACTGGGGGGCTTGATAGAGTGGGAGGAACATCTGGGTGTGACACCCTGACACCCCAATATTCGCCACTGTCATCTAATTAGGATATGTTTGGTACCAAGTATGTCTTGTAAGGTATCAGTCTAAAAGTCTTTCTCTGCTAGACATTAATGTCGCATTGGATTGCATGTGCTATCGTTGGATGTGACGTTCTGAAGTTCAGCTGTGTATGTGTTCCTGAAAAACACTGTGAGGTTCAAAACAGCCTTTCAGGTAGAACAGCAAAAAAGCCAAACACTGGCTCACGGAGGAAATGCACAAGCATTAGGGCTACCCCAGGAACTGCGTGCAATAGAAACCTCCCCGAGATAACGAGACACAACGGGACCTGTTGGACCCAGGTCACAGGAAAAGAGTTTTCCAGCAGGTGGGAAGAGAAGATAAAAGGGGAACAATGACATCGCGGGGGGGACGGGACAGGACCTCAGACTCCCTGCAATAAGATACCTGGAAACACCTGAGAGACAAAGATTGAACCATGAGAAGTGATGGTCCCAGGCTAGAGAAAGAGATTCCTAGCCTGTGCAAGAAAACCTGGGAAATCCAAGCTGCAAAACCAAGGCAGCTTCTGCCTTAAGAATCTGCCAACCTGTTTATCACTCAGGGAGAATTTGCTAATGTATATCCTATCTATCTGGTGTGTAAAGCTTCGTTTGTGTGTTTTCTTTATTTACTACGGTAATCTGCTTTGTTCTGTTTGCTATCTCTTATAACCGCTTAAAATCTACCTCTTGTAGTTCATCATCTTGTTTCTTGTTTACACCACAACCCAGTTTGTAGTATAAATTAGTAAGTGGGAGGAGGGGCAAAGAGTTGTTCATACCTCTCTCCACATCGAGGGAGGGGGCGAATGTCATAAAACCTTTGGGTCTGTACTCCAAAGGAGGTGGGCACCAGAGAACTGGGACAAGGCCCTTCAGCTGAGTCTTCCCAGAGCTGATCTCAGTGTCTGTGTCTTTCTGCAGCTGGGTGTGGCCCTGCCTGTGTGTATGGCTGGAAGAGGCTTGTGAGCCGAGCCCAACAAGACAAGGTAACGGAGGCCCAGGCTGGCAGAAGAGGCGGGCTCAGTGATAAGCCAGTACATCAGGTGGCACCTCAAAGGGGGGCAACCCATCACGCTGGGGACTGGCCAAATCCAGTGGGCACAAGTGGGCAAGGGGCATGGTGGGTGCCTTTTGTAACTCAAGACAGGATGTTTTTAAGATGCTGTAGTTTAAACAGGAATTATTTGGGGGCAGGTCTCTGGCCTGTCTTATACAGGAGGTCACAGTGGTCCCGTCTGGCCTTAGAATCCATGCCTCATCCGGAGAAGGACGGATGGTGCATGTGGACAGGGCAGTAGCTGAGAGATCAGAGGAGGGCTCTTGGTACCTGTTCATTGCCGTTGAGAAAGGCGTTGATGTACTCTAGGGTCTCTTTCTCCTGCGAGTCTGGCCCCATAAAGCAGGAGGCATTCCCCCGTGATGGTGAATCTGATCAAAGATAGAGAAGTGGTAATACCTGAGGCTGCCAAGCTGCAGGCTGGGTGAGAGAGATCTTAGCAGAAACCCTTGCCCCCCGCTCCCACCCCAGCAGGGTAGCAGCCCCGATGCACAACAGGGTCTGGCACAGCCATCCCTGGTTTTCCCAACTCTTTGCTGCTCAGCCCAGCAAAGATCCAGTCAGAGCCCTGGTTCCCAGCTGCAACCCCACTTCCCCGCCGCACCCAGCATGCAGGCTGAGCCTGGGGACTTGGGGAGCGCCACACCTGGAAGGAGGCATGATGTCAGGCTATGAGTGGTGTCCCCACTCTCCGGGCCATTGTTGAAGGGGGCAGAGGGACTGGCAGTGAATCGGTCTGCTCCCAGCTGCGGGAGAGGGAGGAGCTACCCAGTCTGCACAGGATACGGGGACCCAGGGCCTCCCCGTTCTGCTTCCTCTGACTGCCTCTCCTGCCATCCACAGCCACGGGGTGTAACCTGGGCAAGCCCTGGGCTCCCATCAACAACCCCGCCACCCAAATGCCCTGTGCTGTGCCATGCGTCACCCCCCTGCAAAGGAGCCAGCAGATGGGGCTGCAACATCAGGGGGCATCTCATGCTTTGGCCGGCGCCCTGCAATCCTAGGCTGAACAACCCACCGTGCACAGAGCATCCCCTTCAACCATTGGAAAATATCTTCCGACCCTGCAGTGTGATGGATGGGGGTGAGCAATTCAGTCAGTCTCCACCTGATGCTTCTGCTGCCGCCCCTAATGCCCCGATCAGATGTAGGGGCTGCAGCTGCTGCCAGCAGGAGGGGCCATTCCCCCCTGCCTGGGTTTTCCTGTCTCTCCATCTCATGGCAGCCCAGAGTTGTATAAAGGTGATGGAGTCTTCTCGCGCCACTGACACCCTGGTCTTGCAACCCCAACCGCAATGCAGGGTCACGGCCTCTGCCATTTTTGCAGCCCCCTCCGCCCACCCAGGAGGCACCCACTCACCAGCATGGAAGGGCTGAGGCACACACAGCTCCTGCTGCTGCTGTGGGCTCTTCTGTGGACTCTTCCCTGGAGGAGGTCTCGTCTCCTCCCAGGCACGGATGGGCTTCAAGGGGACCTTGCGGACTTCCTCAGCCATCCTGCAAGAAGCCAGGACAAGGCATTGCTTGTGAGGGGTGAGAGGCGACTGCCCCGTTCAGCATCAGGGCCAGTCCACGTACTGCCGTTCCACCAGAGCCTACAGCTGCCAGCTGAGATCAGGGCCCTGGTGCCCCAGGTGCTGCAGACAATCCCTGGGCCGTAGGGCTCAGACTCTAACTAGCCAAGGCAGCCAGCAGGGAAACAAGCCAGTGGATGGCCTCAAAGTCACCCAGGCAGTCAGCAGTACAGGCAGGATTAGAACCCAGGTCTCCAGACTCCCAGGCCCATCCCGCAGGCCAAACAGCCTCCCCCGGGTCACTCCCGCCTCTCCTTCTGCTGGTTCACAAACTGCCCAGCAGACAGGCTGCATCCAACCACTCAGGATTCTTCCTGCCCAGGGAAATTACCCTGATCCCTTCCCCCAGGAATATTGGGGCTGTGGCAGGTCCCAGGTGGGGGAGGCAAGCGGGGTGGGGGAGCGGGGGGCGGGTTGGTGAGCAGCAGGAGTTGCTCTGACACCACCGTGAAGGGGAAGGAGCAGAAGGCGGGAGAGCGGCAGGCAGGCAGGCTGTGCCGGGGCAGAGCTTTGTGGCGATTTCACAGCTCGTCTCTCCAAGGCCTGTGTGGCAGCTGCTGCAGAGAATCCCAGGCCTGATTCCCCCCACGCTGGGTCTCCTGAATGGCCCCTGCGCTGGGGGGCTCCATTCCTCACCCAGTGTCTCCTGCTGACTCTCCAGCAGCTGCACGGCAGGTGTCCTAAGGCACCTCTAGTCCTCTCCAGAGCTCAGGGGGACTGTCCTGGCATCGGACTGTCCTGGTGAATGGACCAATGGCTCCGGGCAAGCGGAGAATGCCTGTTCCCCTGGCAACCTCAGTGCCATTCCCTCTGGAAGTGATGGTGTCAGCAAAGGTGCTGGAGGTGGTCAGGCCTCGAGGTTGGAGCTGGACTCAGGAGGCCAGGGCGTAGGTGGAGCGAGGCTGGAGCGAGAGCAGGGCTGGAGTACGACGAGGGGCAGGGCCACCAGCTAACTCCAGGTCTGGGCACTTACCTGGCCCCACCATGCCAGGGGCTGAGCACACACGTGTTGTGGTATTTAGGCTCTCAACCCCCGCGCAGAGCAGGGACGTGCTCTCCCTCGTTAGCTGAGGCCCAGGGCAGCGGGGACTCATCTGATCTCACACAGAAGACTTACAGAGGAGCGGGGAACTGAACACAGCTCTCCTGGGTCCCAGCCCAATGCCTCATCTAATAACCTGTGCCACCTTCCCGTGCCTTCCCACCAGCCCTGCCAAACCCTCCTCCTTGTTTTCGTCCCCTCCGGGCTCGACTGGTGCGACCCCTTCTGTTGAGCCGCCCTGGGCTCCCTCCTGTGCGCATGCTGCTGCCCGCTTCCTCATTGGCACCAGACTAGACCGCCGGCACCGGGGTGCTTGGCAGACGTGCGCCGCCCAGCCAGGAGCTCGGGGAAGGCTCGGTGTGGTTGGCGATGCAATGGAAAAGCAGAGGTGGGCACTAGAAGATTCTCCTACCTGGAGTCAGGAGTGGGCAGAAGCCTGCGTGTAAATGGGCCACCCACTTTCTGCTGCCGGTGGCGGAGCTGGAACTGCTGGCTCAGCGTTCCCCAGTGGCACGTGCCAGCTCTCGCTCTGCCAGAGCCAAGCCTGGCAGTGAGGGGATGAGGCTGTGCCAGCCAGCAGGGGCGTGTCACAATGGGCAGGCAGATGAGTCACAGGCCAGCCACTGTGTGACTCCCCAGCCATGGGATGCCCCAGCACAGACTTGCTCTGGCCTCGCCAAGGCTTTAGAGCCTGTCCTTCCCCACCGGGGTCATGGCAGGGACCTTCCGCTCCCCACAGTCACAGACGTTAGGCCGGAAGGGACCGCTGGGCTCCTCTAGTCCCAGCTCCTGCAGACCCCAGGCCAGAGCTCCTCCCTGCGTCCATGCTATTGGAGCCAGGGGGTCTCTGGATCCCCGAGTTGGAAAATCAGTTCCATCCCGGTTCCTCCTTCTTGTGACAGTGCCGAACAGGGATTCATGAACTCTCCCCACTCATAGCTCCCAGCCCACACAGAAGGCTCTTTCCACTTTCCCAAGCTGCCGGGTGCTTTGGCCATGGGGTGTAAAATGGTCCCATCTCTGCTTCCTCTCCCACCACTGCAACGACGCAGAAGCTGCTTTAATAGCAGTCCCCCTCCCCCCCCCGCCCAACTGAGTCTCAGATCTTGCTAACGCTCAGTGCCATGACAGCCCCAGGAGATGATTGCTGTGGCATGTGACGAAGTGGGACTGTTCTTAATGTTTCCTCTGAATAGTGTGGGGGTGCCTCAGTTTCCCCTAGGCAGTTCTTAAGTCTCTAGGTGTTGGGGTAAGGGTGTATGATCATTGCAGAGCCCTAGAGGGCAGCTATGTGCAGGAGTCTGGACACAGATAATGGCCGACACCCTGTTTCCTGGGTGCTGATGGCCTGGCCCTTCCCCGCTGCAAGGTGAGAGCTAAAAGGGTTGGAGAACAAAGGAATCCGGTGACCTCCTGGCCCGGGAAAGGGACAAAGCCCAGAGGAGGAGGGGCTGGAGAGAGTTTCAGTTGAGGCTGGCTGGGGACATGGAGTGAAGTACAGATGTGGTTGTCTGGCTCACTACCTCCCAAAATGGACTCAGCTGAGGGGTCCTGTTCTCTGCACCTACATGCTCTGTGTTAGACCATGTTCCTGTCATCTAATAAACCTTCTGTTTTATTGGCTGGCTGAGAGTCCCGTCTGACTGTGGAGCTGGGGTGCAGGACCCTCTGGCTTCCCCAGGAGCCTGCCTGGGCGGACTCACTGTGGGAAGCTCACGGAGGGGCAGAGGATGCTGAATGCTCCAAGGTCAGACCCAGGAAGGTGGAAGCCGTGTGAGCTGTTTGCCCTGCAGACAGGCTGCTCACAGAAAGGAGACTTCCCGAGAGTCCTGACTGACTTCGTAGGGAGCAGTTCCAGAGCATTGCCCGGGGACTCCGTGACATGGGGGTCTCGGCCCAGGGGGAGGCAGTGACTCCTAGAAGCAGGGAGAGCACCAGCACCGTAGATCAGGGAGGTCTGGCAATGCCAGTGGCTGTCTGGGGTCTGGCACCCCAGGCACTCAGAGCAGATTGTCAAAGGCCAAACCCCTCTCACCACCGGCTCTGTAGCTCCCCCTTGCTTTCGGTCTGTCTTAGGCACCATCCTGGCCCTCATCCCCCTGGCATCCGAGCACTACCCAACCTCAATAGCATTTATTCTAACTGCCCCCTTCAGGGCAGGGTCTGGCAGCTACCCCCACTGTACAGACAGGGAACTACAGCACAGAGGGAAGAAGGGACTTGCTCGAAGACAAACAGAGCATCTGTGGCAGAGGTGGGAAATGAACATGGGTCTCCTGGGTCCCGGGCTGGCACCTTCTCGTTCAACCTCCTGCCCCCTTCGTCCCTGGTTCAGTGGGAGCTGTGGGAGCTCTCTGGGGCACAGGAGCTGGCTGGTGCCCAGATGGAGCTACGTTGCCTATTGCACAGATCTCACTTTTCCCGAACATTGAAAATGCTGCTCCAACCATACCAGGGCCTGCCAGGATCCTTGCAGCTGGTCCGTGCTAAATTGTGAACTGTGCCCTGGCCTCCCAGAGCGGGGCAATGGGAGAGGGTGGGTCTGGCCCAAGGCCCTGCTGGATTGCGGCTCACGCGTACGGGGTCCCAGTGCTACAGAGTTCTGTGCCGGGGCAGAGCTTTGTGGGGGTTTCACAGCTCCTCTCTCCAAGGTCTGTGTGGGAGCAGCCGCTGCAGAGAATCCCAGGCCTGATTCCCCCCATGCTGGGTCTCCTGAATGGCCCGTGCCCTGGGGGGCTCCATTCCTCACCCAGTGTCTCCTGCTGACTCCCCAGCTGCTGCACGGCAGGCGTCCTAAGGCACCTCTAGTCCTCTCCAGAGCTCAGGGGGACTGGCCTGGCATCGGACTGTCCTGGTGAATGGAACAATGGCTCCAGGCAACCGGAGAATGCCTGTTCCCCCGGCAACCTCAGTGTCTGGGCACTTACCTGGCCCCATCATGCCTGTGGCTTAGGACACGGGTGTTGTGGTATTTAGGCTCTCAACGCCCCCTCCGCAGAGCAGGGACGTGCTCTCCCTCGTTAGCTGAGGCCCGGAGCGGCGGGGACTCACCTGATCTCACGCAGAAGACTTACAGAGGAGCGGGGAACTGAACACAGCTCTCCTGGGTCCCAGCCCAATGCCTCATCTAACCACCTGTGCCGCCTTCTCGTGCCTTCCCACCAGCCCTGCCAAACCCTCCTGCTTGTCTCCGTCCCCTCCGGGCTCGACTTGTGCGACCCCTTCTGTCGAGCCGCCCCAGACTCCCTCCTGTGCGCATGCCGCTGCCCACTTCCTGACTGGCACCAGGCTAGATGGCTGGCACCGGGGCACTTGGCAGACGTGCGCCACCCAGCCAGGAGCTCGGGGAAGCCTCGGGGTGGTTGGCGATGCAATGGAAAAGCAGAGGTGGGCACTAGAAGATTCTCCTACCTGGAGTCAGGAGTGGGCAGAAGCCTGCGCGTAAATGGGCCACCCACTTTCTGCTGCCGGTGGCGGAGCTGGAACTGCTGGCTCAGCGTTCCCCAGCGGCACGTGCCAGCTCTCGCTCTGCCAGAGCCAAGCCTGGCAGTGAGGGGATGAGGCTGTGCCAGCCAGCAGGGGCGTGTCACAATGGGCAGGCAGGCGAGTCACAGACCAGCCACTGTGTGACTCCCCAGCACGGGGATGCCCCAGCCCAGACTTGCTCTGGCCTCGCCAAGGCTTTAGAGCCTGTCCTTCCCCACTGGGGTCATGGGAGGGACCTTCCACAATAAAATAAAAACCAGCAGGATCTCATTAAAGGGAAAAAGGCAAAATACCACATTTATTGTGAATACAGAAAGAATCATAGTAAGCAGTTAGTTATAGCTATAACATTCCATTCAATCTCATATTTAGTCACACATTCATTCATACAAACACACACACACAGGTTCTGCAAGGTTGTTATCATAGTTACCAGCCTTAGAGTTGCTCATGCCAAGTGTCACGGAGTCCCTGGGCGATGCTCTGGAACTGCTCCCCATGAAGCCAGTCAGGACTCTGGGGAAGTCTCCTTTCTGTGAGCGGCCTGTCTTCAGGACACAAAGCTCACACAGCTTCCACCTTCCTGGGTCTGACCTTAGAGCATTCAGCATCCTCTGCCCCTCCGTGCGCTTCCCACAGCGAGTCCGCTCAGGTGTGGCTCCTGGGGAAGCCAGAGGGTCCTGCACCCCAACTGCGCAGTCAGACGTGACTCTCAGCCAGCCAGTAAAACAGAGGTTTGTTAGACGACAGGAACATGGTCTAATACAGAGCTTGTAGGTGCAGAGAACCGGACTCCTCAGCTGGGTCCATTTTGGGGGGCAGTGAGCCAGACAACCACGTCTGCCCTTCACTCCATGTCTCCAGCCAGCCCCAAACTGAAACTCCCTCCAGCCCCCCCTCCTCTGGGCTTTGTTCCTTTCCCTGGCCAGGAGGTCACCTGATTCCTTTCTTCTCCAATCCTTTAGCTCTCACCTTGCAGGGGGGAAGGGCCCAGGCCATCAGCGGCCAGGAAACAGGCTGTCGGCCATCCTCTGTGTCCAGACCCCTGCACACACCTGCCCTCTAGGGCTCTGCAATGATCATACACCCTTATCCCACCCCCTAGATACTTAAGAACTGCCTAGAGGAAACTGAGGCACCCCACACTATTCAGAGGAAACATTAAGAACAGTCCCACTTCATCACACCAAGCCACTGGCCAGGTGGCCTGGACATGAGGAGGGAGCAGGGCCTTGTCAGATGCTCATCTGATGCTCCTGGAAGTTGGTTTGCAGAATCAGACCCCAAAGTTCTCACTTTTTAGAGTCTATTTTTATTGGAATTTCTTCCTATGCCAGTCTATGGGAATTGCTTCATCATGCTGTTGCTGAATCAATCAGCAGATAGCACATTCCTGACGGCTCCGTGCTGCTAGATGTTATCTTGTTCTTTGGTTCTCCCATTCTTGAGGCTGTTGGGTGGATTCCAGTCTGCCCTCCGGGGGTCCTCTGGTTCCATCCCGGTTGCTCCTTCTCGAAACAGTGCAGAACGGGGATTCATGAACTCTCCCCACCCCCAGCTCCCAGCCCACAGGGGAGGCTCTTTCCACTTTCCCAAGCTGCCGGGTGCTTTGGCCATGCGGTGTAAAATGGTCCCATCTCTGCTTCCTCTCCCATCGCTGCAACGACGCAGAAGCTGCTTTAATAGGAGATGCTGCCAGCTGCAGGGTGAGAGCGGGGAATGGCTGTGGGGAGACAGATGGGTCTCCCTCAGCTGCGGACGCTTCTATATGTGCTGTTCCCCTCCCCACACACCCTGCTGTGGGGGAGGTTGGAGAGGGGCTGCTCAAGGACCGGCCTAGAACAGGACACCTCCTCCCAGTTCTGAACATAGGAGAAGCCCGGCCCACTGGACTCAGTGCCAGGGTCCCAGGGATGCCGATGGGCTGTGGGTCAGGGACTCAGGGTGAGATTCTTGAGAGTTCAGACCCAACGTGATCTCAGCGTGCTGAGCACTGGGGGAATTAGGCCTGAACACAGTCAGTCTTAGGGTTGCCAGGCATCCGGTTTTCTCTTTCGAAAAGAGACCCTGGCGGCTCCGGTCAGCACTGCCAACTGGGCCGTTAAAAGTCTGGTTGGCGGCAGGGGGATGAGGAGGGGGCCTGCAGCAGCTCTCTCTGTGGAGCTCGGGGGCGGTGCGAGCCCCCGCTGGCAGGGGGTGGATCCCAGCGGAGGGGCTGGGAAAGACATTTGGCTGCAGGCTGGGGCCGGCGGGGTTAACCCCCGGCAGCAGCCTCTGCGGTGGCCAGGGGTTCCCTGCAGAGCGGGCACTGTGGCCTTTAGGAAGTGCCTTCAGCCCCCTCCCTACCCGGCCCACTGCTCCCCAGCTGTTGGGAGCTGAGAGAGGAGGGGTCAGCCACCTGTCCTGGGTCCCACAACCTGCGCCCTGTGGGGCTACTGTGCTGGGTTCAACTCGGGACCATGCGGCCAGCAGGTAAGGGGCTGTGGGCAGGTCACTCTCCTCCCGGGGATGAATGGCCTGCGTGGAAGCATGGGGTAAAATTGGGCTGCTCTGCTTGGGAACGGGTCCGAACAGAGTCGGGCAGCAGCTGAGTGTGGAGGCCCCAGCCAGCAGCCGGGCTGTGGGGGAGAATGAAGGAGAGGGGTTGGGGGTCACTGCAAATGGCAGGAGGAGGGGGGGGGCCTGCATCAGCTCTCTCCCTAGAGCTGCTGTGATTTGCACTATGCTGGGGGAGCAGCGAGCCAGGGGCAGCAGTGGGATGGGTGTGTCACTAGCGGGGAATTCTCTCCCCCCCCCCATTCCAGAGAACAGGAAAAACTTTTGTCCTCACCGAGCCAGGTGTCCAGGATTCATGGCTGTTAGAGCAGCCTCTGACACCCGGGAAATGCCAGGGCAGTGCTGGTGTGGCTGCTATTTAAGGGGCCACCTGACATCAATGCCTCCCAGACCCCCACAAACCACACCAGCCAGAGTCACCCAGAGCCTGCACTCCAAGCCCCCTCCCGGGCCCCAACCCCCTGCAACAACTCAGAGCCCCCTCACACACCCATACTCCCTCCTGGAGCCTGCACCCCACATTCCCTCCCACACCCGAATTCCTTCCAGGACTCCACACCCCTCTCCCACACTCCGAACCCCTTGGCCCCAACCTAGAGCCCCCTCATACACCCCAAGCCCTTCATACGCAGCCCCACCCCAGACCCCGCACCCCAGCTGGAGCCCTCATCTTTCCCCCCACACCGCAACCTCCTGCCCCAGCCCAGAGCTCCCTCCTGCGCTCCGAACCCCTTGGCCCCAGGCTGGAGCACCCTCCTACACCCTGAGCCCCTCGTCCCTAGCCCCATCCCAGAGCCCACACCTCCAGCCGGATCCCTCACTCCCCCACAAACGCCAGTCCCCTGACCCAGCCCTGGTGAAAGTGAGCGAGGGTGGGGAAGAGTGAGAGACAGAGGAGGGGGGACGGAGTGAGTGCGGGTGGGGCCGTGGGGAAGGGATGGGGTAGGGGGAGGGGCTTCGGGGCAGCGGCGGGGCAAGGATGTTCAATTTTCTGAAACTAGAAAGTTGGCAACCCTAGTCACTCACCTTCCTGAGACGGTGGATCCTCAGGGCTGGGGCCGGTGCTCGGGATCAGCTTCTGGCCTGGGCAAAAAACACAGAGAACATCAGGGATGTTCAGCGGTTCAGTGGCCAGCCAAGCAGAGATCATCCCAGAGATGCAGCTGCTACAAATCCCTAGACCATGTCTCTCCAAAGGAGCCTCAGACACACTGGGCCAAATCCCAGCTGGGGTAAATTGGCCCCGCTCTACTCGAGTCAATGGGCCAGATCTCCAGCTGGTGCAGATCAGCCCTGCTCCATTGACATCAGTGGGCCAGATTCCCAGCTGGTGTAATAATAATTAATAATCATAATGCACTAGCACCTGACAGTCAAATCCAGGTCAGGTCTCATTGAGCTGGTAGCTTTACAGACAAGATAAATATCAATCCCTGCCCACAACGATCATGAGTGGATGAGAAAGAGAAACTGGCCAAGAGGTGGGGTTGGAAAATGGAGTTAGAAATCTAATAAGAACATAAAAACAGCCAGACTTGATCAGACCAATGGTCCATCTAGCCCAGTATCCTGTCTTCTGACCGGGGCCAATGCCGGGTGCTTCAGAGGGAATGAGCAGAACAGGACAATAAATGAGTGATCCATCCCCTGTCATCCTCTCCCAGCTACTGGCAGTCAGAGGTTTAGAAACACCCAGATCATGGCTAATAGCCATTAATGGACCTAACCTCCAGGAACTTATCTCATACTTTTTTCAACCCAGTTATCCTTTTGGCCTTCACAACATCCACACGTTCCATGGCAGGAGCCCACACAATTATAAAATGCCTGACACCATCCAGCTGTTCCCTTCCCCCTCCTCACATTGTGTTGGGGTCCAACAACTCACCTGGTACATTCAGTGTCTGGGGGAGACTGAGACGAGAATTTTTCACCTGGTTCTGGTCGCTCCTGTACTGGTACATACATCGAAACTGGCCTGAGCTCCGCACAGAGATGTCATGTCGATACAGTGACCGGCCTGGCATGACCTTTTGGCTTGATATTTCTTTACCATCCTGACAGAAAATAACTAAAGCAGCTAAAGTCTTGAGACGAAGGTGACACTGAGCCGAAATGGAGTCCCTGACCTGAGCTCAAGAGGTGCTCAGAGACAATTTAGGAGAAGGGAAGTCACCTGCAACAAGAAAGAGAGACTAAGGGTACATCTACATGGCAAAAACCCAACGTGACAGCAAGTCTCAGAGGACAGGGCAACTGACTCAGACTCATAGAGCCACGCAAGGGGGCTAAAATTGAAGTGTAGACACTCTCGCTGTAGTGTGGACACAGGCTAGCACCACTTGAGTACCACGAGTACCACTAGTCCTCCAGTGCCTTCCCACAGTTCCCGTCGTGTGCCCAGAAACGCCAGACTGGCAAAGAATTCATAGCACATCTCAGTTTTCTGCAGCTCTCCGAGCCGTGGGCCGTGCTCCAAGAAGCTGTACGTAGCCCCACACTCGAGGGAGAGCAGAATCAGTGTGGACACAGCAGGGTGCCTGTTCTCGCACGAGCTCGGCTAACTCGAGAGGAGTCACTGTGTGCGGATAACTTGAGTTAGCTCTGCAGTGAAGGCAGAGCCAGGCAGGGAATGAAGCATTAGTGATGGATTAGTGAGAAGTACGCTTGGCTGATTGAAAGAGCCGTTTCTCTTCACGTTGGAATTAAAATAAATACAGTGCAACTCAGGAGATTTAAGATAAATTCATTCTAACAGGTTTCAGAGTAACAGCCATGTTAGTCTGTATTCGTCTCTAAGGTGCCACAAGAACTCCTTTTCTTTTTGCAAATTCATTCTAGTGCAGTGCCCTGGTCTCATCAATACACTCCTCTATTAGCACCAACTCTGCCAAGATTTACACATGGAAAGTTAGTTAAACATGTATCTCAGTGACACTGGGCCAGATCCCTGGCTCATGTAAATCAGCCCTGCTCCATTGGAGTCAACAGAGGTATTCTGATTTATGCCTGCTGAGGATTTGGCCAAGATGTGTTTCACTTCCAGTAAAGTTTATGGTCTGTCACTGTGGGAAGTTCCATTTACAGTGCGATTACCAGGATTTCAGGCAGGAATTGTACAAGAGGCATTGCCCACCCACCCGCCTCCTACACCTCCCCAGCCGCCCTCCCGTTGCCATTGTCTGGGGGTTTCGCTCCTTTCTATGTCTCCCCTTCTTCCACGTCTCTTGTGCTCTCACTCACCTGGGGAGCTGCAGGGCTCCTGGCCTGTGACCCCAGCACCTGCACCAGACAGGAGAGGGGGTGAGTGGCAGACACAGCAGCTCTAACTATATTAATGTCACCCCAGCTACACTAGGGTGACATTAATATTAATAATTAAGCCAAGACAAGCCAGAAAATCCCAACTCAGGATCATGTTGCAAGAGCCATACACCCCGATCCCACAATTGGATCCATCTGTGGGCCCTGGGTCTCACCATGGCTATCGATGGAAAGCCCCAAGTGGGAATCTTACAAAGTTTGAATATTTGCAAGGCAGGATTAAAGTTTCCATTAACGTCTAAGAAATTTGTTCTAATAGTAAAACACTCCTCACCATGTAACCTGCTGAAAACAAAGAACACGAATATTCATGATCTTCAAAACATTTTATCACTGTCTTTACTTTCCTAATCAGCTTCAACTCTTTGTCCTCGTCCCTGAAATGAGCCCCGCACAGCCAGTCCTAACCCTGTCATTTCCAGGTTTGTAACCTCAATATCATCCTTTTAATTCAGGTCCATTCTATGTACTATTCAAGATCTGCTCACCGGCTCAGACTTTCAGAGCTGTATAGGTGATTTGGATGCTCAGTTGCCATGAATTTGAACAAAGTGTCCAAATCCCGTCGGCAGCTTTGAAAATCTCAGCCATAGGTTGTAATATATATGTGAGTACAATACACACACACAGGGACATTAGATATTAAATAAAATAGCTAGATATCAAAACAATGTTCTGAGCATTAAATATTCTCTCAGAAATTGGTAAGAAACTTTGGCCATGAATTTCAAACCAGTTTTTAAACCCAACATGAAATAACTGCTTAGAGCTCAGTATAACATCAACGTGCAGCTGTTCGTTTAAACCATTTTTACCATAACTTCCCCTCCAGGCTGTTCCCCATGTCCCCCCAGCACAGGCAGACCTATAAACCTGCCTGCCCCTAAACCGCTGGGCAGAGAGCTCACTGCAAACTCACAGAGCAGTCACAGCAGGATCATGGGGTGATCGAGAGCCGGCGACTCAGCCTGAATATCCCACAGCAGCATCGAGTCTACATCTCTGATGAGCAGCCACTGGGGCTCTCTGCCCCAGGTCCCTCCTTCTCCCTTCCTTCTTCCGGCTCTGGGCTCTTGTAGCGTGTCTCAGGGAGGCCCTGATGTGTCTGTGGCCAGAGGGGCCCTCCCTCATGAGATGAGAATGGAAACATTATTCACCATCCCCCCCACACACACATCTGGTCTCTGCATCGGGGAGAGTTGGACCCCCTGGTTTCCCATTGGAACCTCCCTGTGACAGGCTCAGTCCTGCTGAGCCAAAACTAGTGAATTTCTAAATCCATTCCCAGGAAAAGGGCAAATTCCTCTTGACAATTTCCACTATTTTACCACTAGCTCCAGCTGTTCCCTGAGACGGGAGACACCAGGGCATGTTGTTGGTGTGAGCTGGTGTCTGTCTCGGCGTCTCCACCCTCCACAGCCTGCCGCACGCACCACTGCCAGGGCGGGCGTTGTGTGTGGGGGTGAATTTATCACAAAATGATGCGCAGGGGTCATTAACATCTGTTCTGAGCTCCCAGCCTGCTCTGGCAGTGTGAGCTCTCACTCCACTGGCCTCTTCGCTGCGCCCCCTCAGCCCTGCCCCCAGGGGCCGTGTGTCCCTGTCACACTGACCCAGGCCTGCCCGGCCCAGGCATAGGGCTCGGGCAGACACTGTGCCTGTAGAACAACCAGCCATGGAGAGGGAAGGAATGAAAACCCAGCGTGCCCCAGGTGTTCGTGTGAAGGGGACCTGAGACACTGGCATCACATGGAAAACGGGGACCACGCCGGTAACACCAGGACGTGGTCTGTGGACAGCACTCCCTTTGGTTGGGGGTGATACAAAGGCCGGGAATTGGCTGGCCACAGGACCTTAGCATTGGAAAGCTAATGTGCCAATATATAAAAAGGGTAAACGGGATGACCCAGATAACTGTAGCGCTGTCAGTCTGAGGTGGCTTCCCGGCAAGATAATGGAGTGGCTAGAATTAAAGGAGGGTAAGATAAGAATGTAAGAACGGCCATACTGGGTCAGATGGTCCATCTAGCCCAGTATCCTGTCATCTGACAGTGGCTGGTGCCAGATCCTTCAGAGGGAATGAACAAAACAGGGAAATTATCAAGTGATCCATCCTCAGTCTTCCAGTCCCAGCATCCGGCAGTCAGGGACTTAAAGACTCCCAGAACATGGGGTTGTGTCACAGGCTATCTTGGCTAATAGCCATTAACAGACCTGTCCTCCAGGAACTTATCTAAGTGTTTTCTGAACCCCATTATACTTTTGGCTTTCACAACATCCCCTGGCAATGAGTTCCACAGGTTGATGGTGCATTGTGTGAAGAAGTATTTCCTTTTGTTTCTTTTATACCTGACAACAATACATTTCATTGGCTTCTTGTGTTATGTGAATGGGGAAATAACACTTCCCTATTCACTTTCTCCACACCATTAATGATTGTATACCCCTGTATCGTATCCCCCATAGTCATCTCTTTTCTAAACTGAACAGTCCAAGTCTTTAATTTCTGCTCATCTGGAAGCTATCCCATACCCCTACTCATTTTTGTTGTCCTTCTGTATCCTTCTCCCAATGCTAATACATCTTTTTGACATAAAATAACCAGAACTCCATGCAGTATTTAAGATGTGGGCGTACCATGGATCAATAAAGTGATATTTTTGAGTTTCCATGTCCTTGAGTGTTCCATATTATTTATTATATTTATAAAGTGGCTTTGTGATCATTTCTGTCTTATTATCTATCCCTTTCCTAATTGTTCCTAATATTTTGTTAGCTTTTTTGACTGCCACTGCACACTGAGCAGATGTTTTCAGAGAACTTGTATTGATTCCAAGATCTCTTTCTTGAGTGGTAACAGCTAATTTTGATCCCATCATTTTGCACATGTCATTGAGATGATGTTTTCTAATGTCTATTA
Organism: Natator depressus; assembly: GCF_965152275.1. Taxonomy (NCBI): domain Eukaryota; kingdom Metazoa; phylum Chordata; order Testudines; family Cheloniidae; genus Natator; species Natator depressus. The sequence continues at coordinate 15,828,887 of NC_134256.1, read as the reverse complement.
CTTTGCATTTATTCACGTTGAATTTCATTTACAATTTTGTTGCCCATTCACCCATATCTGTGAGATCCCTTTGTAACTCTTTGCAGTCTGCTTTGGATTTGAATATCTTGACAAATGTTGTATCATACACAAACTTTGTCACCTCAGAGTTTACCCCCTTTTCCAGATCATTTCTGAATATGCTGAACAGTACTTGTCCCCATACCAATCCCTGGGGAACACCTCTATTTATGTCTCTCCATTCTGAAAACTGACCATTTATTCTTACTGTTTGTTTCCTATCTTTTCACCAGTGAGATTCATGAGAGGCCCTTCCCTCTTATCCCTTGACCACTTACTTTGCTTCGTAGACTTTGGTGTGGGACCTTGTGAAAGGCTTTCTGAAACTCCAAGTACACTATATCTACTGGATTACCTTTGTCCACATGTTTGTTGACCCGCCTCAGAGAATTCTAATAGATTGGTGAGGCATGATTTCCCATTACAAATCCCATGTTGACTCTTTCAAAGCAATTCATGTTCATCTACGTTCCTGATAAGTCTGTTCTTTACTGTAGTTTTAACCTACTTCTCTGGTACTGAAGCTAGGTTTTCCAGCCTGTAATTGCCAGTGTCACCTTTGAAGTCTTTTTAAAAAATCGGAGTTACATTAACTAAGCTCCAATCATATGGTACAGAGTCTGATTTAAGCAACAGGTTACATACCACAGTTAGTAGTTCTGCAATTTCACATTTGAGTTCCTTCAGAACTCCTGTATCAAGTGGGAGTGTTTCCAGTGGGGTCCCACAGGGATCACTTCTTGGCTGTAAACTAGTTACCATTTTCATTGACACTCAGAAAAAAACATAAAATCATCACTGAAAAAATAGGGTGAGGTGTAAATAATCACGAGCACAGGTCACGGACACAAAGCACATTCTGAATGGCTAGGGATAGAACCACCGAATCTCCGGGTTGCAAGGGACCTCAGCAGGTCATCTATTCCAACCCCCTGCTCAAAGCAGGACCAATCCCCAGCTAAATCATCCCAGCCAGGGTTTTGTCAAGCCTGACCTTAAAAACCTCAAAGGAAGGAGATTCCACCACCTCCCTAGGTAACGCATTCCAGTGCTTCACCACCCTCCTAGTGAAAAAGTTTTTCCTAATATCCAACCTAAACCTCCTCCATTGCAACTTGAGACCATTACGCCTTGTTCTGTCATCTGCCACCACTGAGAACAGACGAGATCCATCCTCTTTGCAACCCCCTTTCAGGTAGTTGAAAGCAGCTATCAAATCCCCCCTCATTCTTCTCTTCTGCAGACTAAACAATCCCAGTTCCCTCAGCCTCTCCTCATAAGTCCTGTGTTCCAGTCCCCTCATCATTTTTGTTGCCTTCCACTGGATGCTTTCCCATTTGTTCACATCCTTCTTGTAGTGTGGGGCCCAAAACTAGATACAGTACTCCACATGAGGCCTCACCAATGTCAAATAGAGGGGAACGATCATGTCCCTCGATCTGCTGGCAATGCCCCTACTTATACAGCCCAAAATGCCGTTAGCCTTCTTGGCAACAGCGACACACTGTTGACTCATACCCAGCTTCTCGTCGACTGTAACCGCAAGGTCCTTTTCTGCAGAACTGCTGCCTAGCCATTCGGTCCCTAGTCTGTAGCGGTGCATGGGATTCTTCTGTCCTAAGTGCAGGACTCTGCACTTGTCCTTCTTGAACCTCATCAAGTTTCTTTTTGGCCCAATCCTCTAATTTGTCCAGGTCCCTCTGTATCCTATCCCTACCCTCCAGCATATCTACCACTCCTCCCAGTTTAGTGTCATCTGCAAACTTGCTGAGGGTGCAGTCCATGCCATCCTCCAGATCATTAATGAAAGGTAAGCTGGGTACAAGCAAACAATATACATTTAATATGGCTAAATGTAAATGCATACACCTAGGAACAAGGAATGTAGGCCATACTTACACAATGTGGGACTCTTTCCAGGGAAGCAGTGACCCTGAAAAAGATAGGAGTGCCATGGTGGATAATCAGTGGCACATGAACTCCCAGTGTGATACTGTGGCCCAAAAGGGAAATACGATGGTTGGATGCATAAATGGGAATCTCGCAGAGGAGTAGAGAGGTTATTTTACCTCTGTATTTGGCACTGACGTGACCATTGCTGGAATCCTCTGTCCAGTCCTGCTGTCCACAATTTAAGAAGGATGTTGATAAATTGGAGAGGGGTCAGAAAAGATCCATAAAAATGCTTAAAGGATTAGAAAACATGCCTTTAGTGACAGACTCAAAGAGCTCCATCTGTTTATTTTAACAAAGAGAAGGTTAAGGGGTGACTTGATCACAGTCTGTAAGTGCCTACATGGAGAATAAATATTTAATAATAGGCTCTTCAGCTAGTGGAGAAGGTCAAACATGATCCAATGGCTGGAAGTTGAAGCCAGACAAATTCAGACTGGAATAAAGCATAAATTAACCATTGGCACAATCTACCAAGGGTTGTGGTGGATTCTCTGTCACTGACAACTTTTAAATGGAGATGGGATGTTTTTTTCTAAAAGCTCTGCTATAGGGATTGCTTTGGGAAGTTCTCTGGCCTGAGCTATATAGGAGGTTAGACTCGATGATCTGGCCTTGGAATCCATGAATCTGTGAATTTCCTGGCTCTGCCCCCATTCAGGGTCCACACCCCCTATGTCACTAGCTGGGATGGAGCTAATGCAGGTGTCTCTATGATAGGACTGTGCCCCCAGAGGACCCTAGGCTTGAGACATCCTGCTGGGACCAGATGCACCTACATTCGGGTCACTTTGGGACCGGCAGGTGCATTGTATGTAACCACACTCCCGCACAGGGGAAAATCTGGCTCAGTGACTGTACCAGGGTCCCATGGGATCAGCATAGGCTGGGAAATGGTGCTGGGGAGAAGGTGCCATGCTCCCAGCCACCTGGGCCTGCTGAGAATGCAGTGCAGGGACCATCTGCAGCATAGAAGTGAGCGCAGCAGATGGGCATTGTGTCGGTATGATGCTATCTAGGGGTACTCAAGGTTGTGAGGCATCTTGCTACCACCTGGCCTTACATGACACTTTCTCAGGTTGTCCAGGACCATGAATCACCTGGTTACCCCCTCCTGTTTCCAGCTAGAGGAAGACTTGCTGCTTCTTAGCTGGGTGTCAGCTCCTCTGACACATTCAGTCTGGCAGCCACCCACACAATCTCTTCTGGGTTCTGCCAGCCCTTACCTAGCCTTGCAGGAGAACAACACGTGCACTGCAGCCCCTGTGCCCCTCGGAAAGCCTCCCCCTGTAGTATCCAGCCCGTGCCACTGGAGACTCACAGAAATCACCAGCTTTATTGTCTCCACGGGAAAAGTGCACACACAGCCTGACTGGTACGACTCAGGGACAGTCCTTTAAAACATCACAGCACAGAGACTGAGTTTGAGTGAAAACAATATTGAGGTTATTCTCAAAGATAAAGATGTAAGGAGAATGGACATAGTAATGGTTCCATATAAAACGAAAAGTATAACATGCTTCTTAGAACCTAAGCTTAACTGCCGCAGGCTAAAATCCTTTTCTACAGTCTTTTCCCCACCCAAAGCAATCTCCCAGCATCACCCGCCAGCATAGCTCGGATCCACCTTCCATGAGTGTAAAAAGAGCTGTCCATTTTGCTTCATCAGCGATGGATAAAGTTGAGTCCTTTTGACTTCTTGTACTCCCCACGTTGGTTGCTTTGTCCCTGAGGTCAGGACAACCCCCTGTGGTTTTATTTCTGGGTCTTTCCATCCCCCTGTTTATTCCCTATGCAGGTTTGGCTTCCATTGTGTTGGCTCACAAAGCTTGATTTACAAAGTTGAGGGTGATGGGGGGAATCAGCTTCCTTTGTCTAACTCAGCCCCTCATTGTCAGTCCTGCCTTGAGTTAGACGTCAAACCATTGTTTAGTGCATAGACACAGCTTTCAATATCACCCCTACGTATGTCACCCAACAGTTCTGGGAATCAGTATGATTCTGGCTTTCATTTAAGTTTTCATTGGACATTCCTTATACGTAAATACTATGACTGCAGCGTATTGTGTGTAGTGAGCTTTTCAGGACTATCAGAGGCTACAATGATGGAGCAGAGACCCCTTTGCCAGGTGGAATTGAGGGATCCTAAGGGTCACACCCTAGCGAGAGGGAGTCTTGTCTGTATCTGAGGTGGGCCAGCTCCTTGAATCCTCCAGCTTCCAGCAGCACAATCACGGCCTTCGAGACCTCTGCAGACCTCGCTATCTCTGTATAGGCTTGTGATGGACACCCTCCATCCCCCGAGTCCTCCGATTGTCCTTCTGGGGTGCCAGGCCCTGTTCCAATGGACATGCACAGAGCTCTCAGATTCGCCATTCCCAAAGGAACAGCACACCCCGGCTTACCAAGTTCCACACAGGGTCACCACTCTGCTTCACACGCAGCACTGAGATAGATTCATAGTGAAAACAAGGACAGGTTTGTTATGAAAGATCAAAGATTAGAGTCACAGTAAGTAAGAATATTGGAAACAAGCGGTTACCTATCAAACAGAAGCACAACATATTTGCTAGAGCTGAAACTTAGCTAACAAGGCATTCCCCTGTCCCCTGCCAGATAGCTTACCCTAAGCCATTCTCCCAGCATTTTCAACCAGGTTGGCTGAGATCCCTTCTCAGACAATCCAGCCCACTGGCAACTTACGAAAGGAAATGGGGGTGGGGTTCGTCTGCACCCCAGACATAGTTTGAAAAGTTCATTGTCTTACCTCTAAACAGGAGAATCCCTGCTGGCTTTGTTTCTTCCTAGAAACTCCTCTGTATATTGGTTAGTATTTTGCTCAGATTGTAATTGGGCAATACTCAATTAGCACATGACCAAGCAGAAGGAGAGAAGCATTTCTTCTCCTCTGCCTGCCAGGAGCTTGGGAATCACATTTCTGTGACCTGCCTTATCTCACAGACCTGGAGAACATACTTTCTAGTATTTAGACATGACTCCTCCTGTATTATCTGTACATATGTCTCACAATGATTGTGATGACCAGTGTGACAGAGGCTTCCATTAGAGCCCTTCCATGGCATTCTTTGGCAGACTAATGTGTAGATACTGCCCCCAAGGAATCCCTGTAACCCTCATGTACCCCATGTCCCCTGCCGGTTGGCACCAAGAGGTCCGTGGAAATGGGCCATGAGAAGGTCGCTGCATCAGGGGAGCAGCATCGCTCTGGGTCTGTGCATCTATATATACCCCACTGAGCCATGTGGCGTGCACTGCTCTGAGCTGCTAGCGCATCTGGGTTGTGGGGATGGGGTCAGTGCAGGGAGAGGTGCCTGCATCTATTTTTTTCTCTGTAAAATGTGCCTTGGAATTTAACCCCCTGGTTGGGGGTTTCCACAGCCTGGGCTACACAGATCCAGGGATGGTAAAGCCAGAGGGGACCATTGTGTTCATCTGTCTGGCCCCCTGCATCACCCAGGCCAGAGAATCCCATGCAGTGATCCCTGCATCTAGCCAATCTCTGTGGTGGAGATGGAGAGTGTCTTCTGGTAACAACAATCTTGATTTACAACCACTGAGTGTTGGACCATCCCCCGTGTCCCCAATGGCAAAGGCTCCAGGGCCAGGCATGAGCACCTCCTCAGACAGATTTCAGAGTAGCAGCCATGTCAGTCTGTATTCGCAAAAAGAAAAGGAGGACTTGTGGCACCTTAGAGACTAACAAATTTATTTGAGCATAAGCTTTCGTGAGCTACAGCTCACTTCATCGGATTCATAGTTGTCTCCCCAACAAGCTGGCCAAACACAGCCACTTGGTTATAGGACTGTTTAACTTTCTTAACAGCTTTCACTCCATCTGAGACCTTCTCAAAGCTCTCCACACTGGATCTTTCAACAGGAATGTCAGTGGCTTCATTCACAACAGAAAATTTCTGGTTGTTAGGAACTGAAACTTTCTTGATTAAATCACTTTCACACCCTTCAGTTGCAGTAAACTGCTTGCAAAGACTCCATGAGGATTCCTTTCCCTAGGGTCTTTTCTATGCAACAATTCACCCCTCACAGAAATTCTGCCCTAACCCTCTTCACCTAGAGCTTGCTCTAGAGGAACACTTTTCTGAGCAACAACAGACTCTTTCTGGGTCTCATTACATCCAGAATTACCTCTGGCCCATCAGGCGGATTCCTACACAATCCCCTTTCAGGCAAACTTACAGACTTCCTAGATAAAAGGCTGGAAGCATTCCCCTTCCCTTTGCCACACACAAGTTCAGGAATCTTTTCCTTCTTGCTACAGGTTTCCACACCCTCAGTAGGTAATACAATCAAATCACCTTTATGCTCTCCTTGTGCCCTGGCTAGGATCTCACCCTGATTAGACAGAGTTGCTCCACCCTTTCCCAGCCACACACTAGCAACAGGCAAAATACAAGCACCAGAATTGTCTGGTCTGCGATTTTGCATAGACACTAACTGGATGCGACCAAGTTACTGGGCCATTCTCCCTTGCAGACACAAACTTAGGACCATTCCCTTCCTGGGCTTTAGCGGAACCCAGAACCAACTCTGAGACAACTGCACTATTCTCAGCCATCGCTGTAGCTCACAAAAGCTTATGCTCAAATAAATTTGTTAGTCTCTAAGATGCCACAAGTACTTCTTTTCTTTTTCCTCAGACAGAGCAGCCGCCCCCTAACACTGCACAGACACCTGGGCTCAGGGCTGGTTCCCAGGGACGACCCTACTGAATCACCAGCTCCACATTCGGCAACACTCTGTCTCTTGGGGGCTCTCCCAGCAGCTCTTCCCATCTCCCCTGGCTGAGCCAGCAGCCCAGGCCTGGAGCAGCATGACTGGTAGAGACCAACATTCATGGAGGAGAGTGAATGATTGGGAATTTCTGGGAAATGTATTTCACTTTGTTGCCGGCACCCAGTGCATAGAGGCTGAACAACAGCTTGAGTTGGTTCGTTACCCGGTGTGCTACACCCAATAATCACAACGGGGTGGAGAAGCAGAAAAGTTTATTTGAAGCTTCAAATAGGTACAGGGAGATTTGAATCTCAAATCCTGTACACAGAGCAGGAAGTTAGACAGGCTTTTATACATCCTTTTTCCCAGCATACTTATCCAATAGCAAGCTGCCCCAAGTATCCATATAGCCAGCCAATCCAGTTCCCAGCTAGTTCCCTGGTTCTCTGTATCATTTCTTAAACCATACATAAAGCTGCTTCATTCACCATTGTTCTTCCATATCTCCCCTGTTTGGCCTTGCTTAGTTTCAGGCAGTCTGACTCTGCAGCATATTGTTGCAGATTCTCAGCATAACTGCTGTGTGTGCCTCCAGGCTGGGGGCCAAGGACACTTGGGCCTAGTATGAAGAGCTGCTGCGAGTGCCTCCAGGTGGGAGCGGGGGCCAAGGACACCTGGGCCTAGTGCGAGGGGGCTTCATCAACACTCGTGGTCTTCCATCCCCTCGAGTTACCTAGTGGCCATGCCCCAGTGTCCCCAACAACTTTGTCTTGAGAAACCCTGAATGAGACATGAGCCAAGTAGAGACCTCTTTGGTTTGGTCGCTCTCCGACATGGACCGAGGCAGCCTTTTGTTAGGGGATAACATCGTCCCCTCCATGGAACTCAGTGGATGGGCCGTTTCTGAGCCCAGAAGGAATGTGGACATTGGAATGACCCCAGAGAGTGACCTGCCCTTTCCTTCACCCAGAGGCACGGACGGCCCATAGACATAAGGAAGAAGCAGTGAAATTTAGTGACTAGGACACAGGCATGGGAATCAGCAGACCTAGGTTCTAGTCCTGGTACTTCATGGTAACTGCGGGCAAGTCACCCCATTGCTCTTTGCCTCGGTTTCCCCTCCCATCCTTTGTCTTCCTGGTCTACCTAGATGATGAGATCTTTGGGGCAGGACCTATGCCTCACTATCTGTGTGTGCAGTGCTCACTGTGCAAAATATAAAATGGGACCCTGCTCAGTGATTGTGCCTGGAGTTTGCTGTGTGGAGCCTGGCCAAACTCCTCCCTGCTCGGGGACTCCTGATTGTGTCAGGCTCCACAAACATCCTTTTCCTTGGGGTTTGAGAGAGAGACAAAAGTAACAGTTCAGAGTTCCTGCCCGACCTCTGACACCTTTCCACCTCGCCAGGTTTCACAGCCCACGCTCCTGCCCAAGAGGGAACATCTACACTGCTATTTTCAGCCCCGTAGCTTGAGCCCTGCAAGCCCAAGTCTGTGGACCTAAGCTCTGAGACTTGCTGCCGTGGGTCTTTCTTTGCAGTGTAGACACTGTCAACTTTGAGACCATCTCTCACTAATTCCTTTGTCCTCAATATTACGTGTACACATAGGGTCCTATTTCCAAAGCCGTCTAGGGGTATGGTGGGAGTTGTGTGTCCAAATCCTTTGAGCGGCTTTGAAAATCTCAGCCATAGGGATTATTGTACATTAGCATAATGACAAACAATTTATATAACCCCCGGGGTATTAGCTGTACTGCAGAGCAGGGGATTGTTACAAACATCTCCTGAGGGCTAAATATTCTCTCCGACCTGCCTCAGAAAACTTGTGCCAGGAATTTATACCCAGCTTCTCACTCCTCCTGCACTGTGTGGCTCCCATCCCCGCATTCCTGCTATTCCCCACTTGTGATGGTCACCCAGCCCGGTTCCCATGTTCCCCCGGTCCAGGCAGAGCCATGAGCCTGCCTCTCCCCCTGCTCCCCACCTCCCGGAGACCCCTTTCCCAGTCCATTGGAAGGGAGCTCTCCCCAAACTCACAGAGCAGCCACAGCAGGATCATGGGGAGTGGGAGCCAGGGACCAAGCCAGGGACCCTGCAGCAGCATCTGGGCCTCCAAAGAGAATCCACCGCGGCTCTGTGCCCCCAGTCCCCTCCTTCTCACCACGGGGCGGGGAGCAGAGGAACTGGATGGGCTGTGGGGTCTAGCAGTGTGTCTGGGAGCAGCCCTGACGTGTGTCTGTGGCCAGAGGGGCCCTCCCGCACTGAGGCAAGGTGGAAACGACTCTCAGATGCTTCTCTTGTGAGGCTCAGGATGGGCTGTGTCTTGGAGTGTCAGACACGCAGGTTCCCCAGAGACAGCCCTCCCCCATATGACAGGCATAGGGTCCCCCAGGTGTGACGGGGCAGGGCCCCCTGGATGTGACAGACACAGGATCCCCCAGGTGTGATAGGGGCAGGGTCCCCCCTGTGTGATGGGGCAGGGCTCCTCAGATGTGACAGGGGCAGGGCCACCTGTATGACAGGCACATGGTCCCCCCGGTGTGACAGGGGAAGGACCCCCCTGGATGGGACAGACACAGGATCCCCCAGGTATGAGAGGTGCAGGGTCTCCCCCATGTGACAGATGCAGGACACCACCACCCCCCTCCATGCAGATATCACAGGCACAGGGTCTCCCCCATGTGATAGATGCAGGGTCCCCCAGGAGTGACAGGGGCAGGGCCTCCTGGATGTGACAGGGTCCCCCAGGTGTGACAGAGCCAGGTTAAAGGAACACCCTGCCTCTCACACTGATTTTTCTCACAGTCTAGCCCTGTGGATACACCCAGAGCCCCAAAGGGCAAAGACAGAGCAGAGACACAGAGACTTCTGGGCAAAGGGTTCCTTGTTCTTTGCAAACAACCCTCAACTCAGACAAACTCACAACACTGAACATGCATCTTAGAGGATATTATCCATAAAGAGTAATGTGTAAGATAGCTACAGAGAGCGAGTAACTTGTCACGACTCATAATCATTGTGAGATGTTTGTACAGGTAATCTTTAAGGAATAATGAATTTATTTCCAGACTTGGAGTAGAAACTAGTCACCAGGGGAGAATATGTCTCGGTAATGGCCCATTCAGATACGGGGAGCCTACTTTATTAGCTAGGAAAGGTAACTTAATCAGTGTAGACTCGGGTTTGTCGTTTATGATTTTGTTCTCTGGCATAACCATTTGTTGCCATCACTTTCTCTTGTTTCTAGTTAAATCTTTATCCTTTCTTAAATAACCCTGCCTGGGTTTTATTGTAAGTGCTCATGAGCGCTGTGTGGTTTACAGGCATGGGTGGTTAAGGTAAAACCAGTAAATTGGGGTACCCTGCTCCTGTGGGGGGCAGAGGCTCTGGAATTTCTGTGAGTAGCCAGTAACAGGGGCTAGGTATCACCAGGGAATGAATCACAGGGACTCAGGGTCTGGGCTGCACCTACTGTTAACCTGCAAGGTGTCACCCAGACAAGAGGGCCTGAGCAGCTGACAGGCTGGTGGTGTCAGGGAGCCGGGCACAAGCAAGACTTTGCACACTGGACGCGGAGGTGGGGGTGAGTGGGCAGTAACAAGGTGACTCACAGTCCTGGGTACCTACCTGCCCACCAGAATCAGTTTGTGCCTTCCCAGCCTGTCCCCATCATAGCTCAGCATTAGTATGGGCTGGGTGTGGAGAGTCTCATAGACTCATAGATATTAAGGTCAGAAGGGACCATTATGATCATCTAGTCTGACCTCCTGCACAATGCAGGCCACAGAATCTCACCCACCCACTCCTGCAATAAACCTCTCACCTATGTCTGAGCTATTGCCGTCCTCAAATCATGGTTTAAAGATGTCAAGGTGCAGAGAATCCTCCAGCAAGTGACCCATGCCCCATGCTACAGAGGAATGCGAAAAACCCGGAGGGCCTCTTCCAATCTGCCTTGGAGGAAAATTCCTTCCCGACCCCAAATATGGTGATCAGCTGAACGCTGAGCATGTGGGCAAGATTCACCAGCCAGATACCCAGGAAAGAATTCTCTGTAGTAACTCAGATCCCACACACCCGTCAATATCCTCAGTGATGTCACTAGAGATGAGCTTTGTGGAACGTTTCCTCCAGCAGCTAAGAGGTTAATTAGTTCTGGTTTAGAATTTGAGTTGGGCTGTACACCCACCCAGGGGAGGAAGTAGGAAAGAACCCCCAGCACAAGCCACCAGGCTCGCTAGAGTAACAGGCCTGACCCATCCCGATGCAGGGAATGGACTGGGCCTTGTCTTAAGTCAATGAAAAGGCCAATGAAAGCAGGATGGAAAAGACCCCTGGGAAGACACAAAACATAATGGCTCACTGGTGTCAACAGACACCTCTCCTGCACAGGCATACTACCCTGTAAGGCATCAGATCTGGTTCAGGAGGGAACATCATGGAGGTTCATGATGTGTTTGGTGGCCACAAGAGTGACTACAGGATTGGAAAACCTGCCTTATAGAGATAAACTCCAGGAGCTCAATCTATTTAGCTTAACAAAGAGAACTTTAAGGGGTGACTGGATCTCAGTCTGTAAGTACCTACAGGGGGAACAAATAATTGATAATGGGCTCTTCAGTCTAGCAGAAGAAAGTCGAACATGATCCAATGGCTGGAAGTTGAAGCTAGACAAATTCAGACTGCAAATAAAGACTAAATTGTTAACAGTGAGAGCAATTAACCACTGGAACAATTTACCAGGGGTCGTGATGGATTCTCCATTGCTGACCATTTTTAAATCAAGATGGGATGTTTTTGTATGAGATCTGCTCTAGGAATTACTTTGGGGCAGTTCTCTGGCCTGTGTTACACATGGAGTCAGATCAGAGGATCACAAAGGTCCCCTCTGGCCTTGGAATCTAGGAATCTGTGTTGTCCCAGACACCACAAGAACTGACTAACTTGTCTCAGTTCCCACTGCAAATGCACCTACCAGCACAGCTGAGCCCGCATATGGGGGAGGGGAGAGGTTGCCGTCACTGGCTGCTGGTTTGGGCCATATCCAGTGTCACAGCCGTGCTCTAGCCTTGTGTCTACGTCAATAGCCAGTTAATAGACAAGTGCTCTCCGGAGTGCTGGCACAGTACCTGGGTGCTGAGTGACCAACCACACTTGCTGTGGGGGCTACCGGTGGCTTCCTCTAGCTGCTCTTTGCACCAGCACTTGACATGAGACGTTTCCACTGGGTGGGGTCGATTGTGGGGGCCCCACTCGACCTGCTGGGCACTGAGCAGGCCCATGACTGCGTGTGCAAGGGCTACCCCTCTGCAGAAAAGGACCTAGGGGTGACAGTGGACGAGAAGCTGGATATGAGTCAGCAGTGTGCCCTTGTTGCCAAGAAGGCCAATGGCATTTTGGGATGTATAAGTAGGGGCATAGCGAGCAGATCGAGGGACGTGATCATTCCCCTCTATTTGACATTGGTGAGGCCTCATCTGGAGTACTGTGTCCAGTTTTGGGCCCCACACTACAAGAAGGATGTGGATAAATTGGAGAGAGTCCAGCGAAGGGCAACAAAAATGATTAGGGGTCTGGAACACATGACTTATGAGGAGAGGCTGAGGGAACTGGGATTGTTTAGTCTGCAGAAGAGAAGAATGAGGGGGGATTTGATAGCTGCTTTCAACTACCTGAAAGGGAGTTGCAAAGAGGATGGATCTAGTCTGTTCTCAGTGGTGGCAGATGACAGAACAAGGCGTAATGGTCTCAAGTTGCAGTGGGGGAGGTTTAGGTTGGATATTAGGAAAAACTTTTTCACTAGGAGGGTGGTGAAACACTGGAATGCGTTACCTAGGGAGGTGGTAGAATCTTCTTCCTTGGAAGTTTTTAAGGTCAGGCTTGACAAAGCCTTGGCTGGGATGATTTGATTGGGGATTGGTCCTGCTTTGAGCAGGGGGTTGGACTAGATGACCTCCTGAGGTCCCTTCCAACCCTGATATTCTATGATTCTATGATTTTGGGATGTATAAGTAGGAGCATTGCCAGCAGATCGAGGGACGTGATCATTCCCTTCTATTCGACATTGGCGAGGTCTCATCTGGAGTACTGTGTCCAGTTTTGGGCCCCACACTACAAGAAGGATATGGAAAAATTGGAAAACGTCCAGCGGAAGGCAACAAAAATGATGAGGGGACTGGAACACAGGACTTATGAGGAGAGGCTGAGGGAACTGGGATTGTTTAGTCTGTGGAAGAGAAGAATGAGGGGGGATTTGATAGCTGCTTTCAACTATCTGAAAGGGGGTTCCAAGGAGGATGGATCTAGACTGTTCTCAGTGGTAGCAGATGACAGAACAAGGCGTAATGGTCTCAAGTTGCAGTGGGGGAGGTTTAGGTTGGATATTAGGAAAAACTTTTTCACTAGGAGGGTGGTGAAACACTGGAAAGCGTTACCTAGGGAGGTGGTGGAATCTCCTTCCTTTGAGGTTTTTAAGGTCAGGCTTGACAAAACCCTGGCTGGGATGATTTAGTTGGGGATTGGTCCTGCTTTGAGCAGGGGGTTGGACTAGATACGTCCTGAGGTCCCTTCCAACCCTGATATTCTATGATTCTATGATACCCCAGAGGAGGGGTCTCTGTGTCACAGGGAGCAGCCTCGCTCCGGGTCTGTGTTGTTAAAAATACTCCTCAGTGCCGTGGTACAAAAGGCTACGAGCTGCTAGCAAAGCCGGGCCCAGCAGGGGCGGGGGGAGCAACTCTGCACTGGAGATGCCTCTGGTAATACAGTGACCAGTCCAGGGGTGGCCTGCGGCTGGGTCTCTGTGTTTGTGCATTGCACCAGCAGCACGTGTCTCCTGAGTTGCACAAACTCACTTCCTGACCACAGCTCAGGCTGGGCTTATTTATAGGTGGCTTGTGGCTCTGCTCTTTCTTCCTGCAATTTCTTCTCATGTTATATTTTCTCTTCTCAACCCTAACAGTCAGTGCCCTGCTGTCCCAGAGCTGGGCTCCCAGCCACCCAGCCACCCAGCTCTTCCGGTGCCCCTCGGATTCTGGCTTCACATTCTCAGGCCTCCTCCACTGGAGATCCTCAGTCTTGGAATGAAACACACTTGGCAGCGCAGCTGTTACTGCTGGTGTGTGGTTTTGCCCTGGCAATCAATGTGTGTAAAGTGCAGTGTCCCCTGTGTGTGTCTTTCAATCCTTAACACAATGACTGGGACCCAAAAATCCACAGTCAAAGGGCCTGTTTTTTTAAAACAAAACCTGAACTCCAAGGAGTGGTCAGATGAGAGAGACACGGCTCACTGAGACTCTGAGGAGCAGAGAGACAGGCCTTCCCTGCTGCATCGCCAGACCATGCTGTTATCACCTTGTCCCCTAAGCATCCCGACGCTGGGTCTCTGGCTTCTCTGTGAGTATGGCCAGCACTGGCCGGGTTTAACTGGAAGGGTGAGATCACGGGGCAGAGGATCGTTTGCTTAATTAGGCTCCAATCCTGTGAGGTTCTGAGCCCTCTGGTAACGTGCTGTGTGGACCTGAAAGTGCCAACACTGCCCGGGATGGGATCAGAGCTTGCCACCACGCACCGAAGCTTCCAAGAGATTTAATAATAGCAATTGCATGTTTAATTAGCACCACCTGACTCAGGGTTAAGGACGATGGAAATCTGTTACGAATTACACCTTGTAGGACACGCACACAACTGCTGCGAATTATACCTTGTAGGACACGCACACCAGTGCTGCGAATTATACCTGATAGGACACGCACACCAGTGCTGCGAATTATACCTGATCGGACACGCACACCAGTTGTACGAATTATACCTGATAGGACACGCACAGTTCGAATCTAGGCTGAGGCACAGAAACAAAGTCCACAACTGCAGAGTTCCCAAAAGACACTAAGTTTATTACGCTTGAGCGTGGTGCCCCCCTGCTAGCCAGGAGGGGACCCTGAATACAGATTATACAAAGGTTATATACTTTTTAGCAAAGCATGTTGCCCTCGTGCATCGGAAACCTTAGCCAATAAACAAACCCTTTTCTTATTTACCACCTATCCCTGCTTGGTGCATTCCTTGTGCTAAACCAGTATGTTAATTACACAGCATGGTCCTAAAGCCATGCATCAGTAACTTTTATTATCAGGATGGGAGGCCTCACATCAAGGCCAAGAAACAGGGAGTTAGAGACTAACAAAAACCAGATACTGGGAGTCAAGGCAGGCTGGAGACAAGGAGGAGGATTTTCACAGGGATTCAGTATCTAAGGATCACTCCTCCTGGTGTATGATGTGCTGGCATTTAAACAATGATGGGCCCCAAACCAAAATGGAGTCACATGTGCTAACTTTTCCTTAACAAAATCGCTGGTTAGATTCCAGCTCTGAACCTCAGCAACGAGGTCGTTGCGTCACCCCGAAATGCTCTGTCGTTTTCCAAGGGCTGCACCCTGGCCCTGAGCCCGCACACACCACCCTGCACTCACACCCCAAGGCTGCCAGCGTGTGGGTGTGTTTGCCACCTTCACACCCACAGCATGTCACATGGGGGTGCAGATGTCTGTGAGCACAACGGATTTGCACCATCCCACTCGCTGCACACACAAAAGGTACTAGCTCATGAGAGCTGGCTGGGCTAGACACAGAAGGGGATGCCCATTTTCACACTGGGATGCTGTTTTGCACACTCAGATTCAGGTGTAAATCTTGGCATGCATGAAATCACTGGCTCAAGATGACAGACATTTTCTTTGATGAAACCTAAACTGGAGATGACGTCCAGGAAGGGAAAATGCTAAATGTTCACCTCGCACACGGGCGCAAACAGCAGAAATGCCGCATACGCAGCCAAATGTGATTAGATTTTATGGGGTAACGATAGGATTTCCCTGGGATCTGAAAAGCCCAGCTGAAATTAATTAAAATATTCTCTGATTCTACTATTCTATGAAAATAGCAGTTAATCATTAATCACTGTGATCATTACCAGGATTAGAAGGCTGGTCCATGGTTGGGACTTTAGAGGGGAGGGATGAATTCCCTGCTCTGCCACAAACTTCCTGGGTGACCCTGGGCCAGTCACTTAGCCGCTCCGTACAAAGGGGATACCAGCTCTGCCTGCTGCATGGGGGGTTCTGTGAATTGCTCCTGGCTCTTTGCTGATATTTATGGTGAATGCAAAATATGCCGAGCTAAAGATCTGAGGATCAGGAGACAAACCTGTGTTCAGCCTCCCACTGACTCGCCTAGCTGCATTTCCCCAGCATGTATGTGCTCATGGGCCTGATCATGCAGATTGTTTTTCTGGAATAGGCCCTGACGCCTGCCCAGAGTCTATTCAAGTCAAGGGATGCCTATGCGAGTGGAAGGGATGGATCATCGGCCCGCAGGATCAGGGCCATGGACATGTCAGCCCTGACCCTGCTCCCACTGCAATGAATGGGAGAGCTCTCAGTGACCCCAATCGTGCAGGATCTGGCCCATAACATGACATGGGGTCAGGGTCGGCTATTGGCCTAACCCATCTCCAGCGAGTCTCTGGCATGCTCATACCAGCCTTCAGCCATGGGTCTGGGGTCCAGCGAGCTCTACATGCTGGTACAGGGAACCGTTCGTTATCCGCACTGAGACTGAAACGCACCAACTAATCCCGGACTTCTCCCCGGGCAAATAACAAGTTATGGACTGTGGGTCAGATCCCCGGCTGGTGTAAATGCACCTGGCTCCATTGCTCCAAAAGGGGCAGATCCCTAGCTGGGATCCCCCAGGGGCCGATCCACACTGGGAGCTGGACACCGAGCTGCACTTTGTGCTTGTGAAAATCCCCCACTGTGCTGAGAGGAAATTGGCTCCAGGGAGCTTAACAGCAAATTCATTCTGTCTCTGGCGAGGGGATAAACAAAGGGGCAGAACATGGCCCATCATTTTTCTGGGACTGAATTTCTCTCTACTGGCTGGAGCTAGATTTGCCTGGGCCTGCGAAAGCCAGAGATGCTCACTTTCCTTTAGAGGATGCGACTGTATTTCCAGCTCCAGTCCCTATAATTCCCTGTTCCACCTCCCCTCCTGCACTGAGACCCTTTGTGTTTATTTCACAGGCTCCCTTGTCACAAGCCAGGAAATCTGCAGCTCTCCCGGTGAGTGACTGGTCCTGGGAGCACAGCAGGGATAGGAGGGTTCGGGTTCAGACATGTTCCACTGGAGTGGGTGAGTCAGGTCCCCAGCAGGTGTAAATCGGCCCCACTCCAATGGAGTGAATGGAGCTTTGCTGATTGACGCCACCGGGGGATCTGGCCCCAGGTGTTTAACACTGATGTGTTTGCTCCCCAGGCACTCTCCCTGCCCCGCGGCTGTTCCTGGACAGGCTGTCTGCTCGCCAAGGGGACACAGCCATGCTGTCGTGTTTAGTCCCTTTGGACACCCCCATGACCCGCATTGTCTTCTGCAAAGATGGGACTCACCCTATACAGTGTCCAGGGAGAATGCAGGGACCTTTTCCTGCCGCTACCAGCTCAAGGATGACAACAACCAGGAGAACAATTCTCTCCCCAGTGACGCCCGGTACCTGCACGTGGATGGTAATGCAAAGCACTAATGGTGGGCTTGGTGTGGAGGGTCAGGGAGCCAGGACGGGCTGGGGACACACTGTGATATCTAGAGTTAAGACGTAAAACTTCCCCCTCGTTCCCTGACATTTCCCAGGTGAGAACTCTGTCCCTGGGGCAATGGTTACATGTTTTTAGTGATGAAGAACCATCCTCTCATCATGACAGGTTTCAGAGTAACAGCCGTGTTAGTCTGTATTTGCAAAAAAAAAAAAAGGAGTACTTGTGGCACCTTAGAGACTAACCAATTTATTTGAGCATAAGCTTTCGTGAGCTACAGCTCACTTCATTGGATGCATACTGTGGAAAGTGTAGAAGATCTTTTTATACACAAAAAGCATGAAAAAATACCTCCCCCCAGCCCCCTCTCCTGCTGGTAATAGCTTATCTAAAGTGATCACTCTCCTTACAATGTGCATGATAATCAAGGGGAAGAGCAAGTTTTTCCCACTAATTAAAAGACAAAAGATCGTGATCTTCTCTGAAGGGCAGAGTGTGAAAATGGACAAACTGTCACAGATATTCAGCAGTTTTATTGTCATCATGGTCTACTTTACTAAAGCCTTCATGAAGTACAAGTACGGAACAGAGCAGCATGACTCACTGATTTTTTTGGCTCACTGGCTCTTTCAAAAAAATTTTTTTTCAAAATTTTCAGTGAATCAAAAAGTTGGAAAAAAAACCTTCTTGAGGCTGCTACTCTACACCTCATTGGTAAGAGGCTTTTGGCGTTTGAAGTGATGTGTAATCGCTGTGTATTTGCCCCACAGATGGTGACGGCTCTGGAGAGGGGACATTGCTCCAAGGTAAATGGTTTTGCTCCCTGCTGTGGGATTTCCCTGTAGGAAAGCGGGAGGGCTAGGCTGGGACGAGGGGGGAGCACATGCCAATCTCAATGGGGGGACTTTACCCCACCGCAGGTGCCTGTGGGGGGGTGGGGGTCAGGAGGCCTCAGGGGCTCACCTCCGTGTGGGGAATGTAAAATGTCCAGGCAGCCCCACATGCCACCGTCTGCTCCCCAGGAGGCTGGGGGCTGCCATGTCCCCGTGCTGTGGCTGGCGGTGTGGAGGGAGCCGGGCTCTTACCCCATGGCGATGGAGGCCACGGCTGTGCAGAGCCTGGCGGGGGCAGAGACAGGGGTTCGGATTCCGCAGGCAGCGGAGCCAGGAGATAAACGAACTAGCCAGTTCTCCTATCACAGAGCCCCTAGCGATGGCCTGGATGGACGTGTGTCCATGGGGCAGGGGCCTGGGGAGGAGGCAGGGTCCGTGTGGGCTCTGGCTTTGTGAGGCACCATCAGGCACAAACATCTGGCCAGGGAGTCAGTGGCTGCCGGGCTGCGATCCTGCCCCGCGCCGGTCAGCAGCAGACCCTGGTAGGGTTCCCATATGTCCGGGTTTCCCTGGACATGACCTCTCTTTTGGTCCTCCCTTATTTTTGCGCTGCTCTGAAGGCAATGCTAAGCCCACTGCAGGGCTCTGCCCCCTCCCCATTCAAAGCAGAAAGAATCTTTGTACCTTCCCTCCCCCTTCAGCTTCCCCTTCCCCCAGTAGTGTCCTGTATTTGGGAACCTGAAACATGGTAACCCCAGACCATGGTGTCAGTGCTGGCCCTTGGAAAGGGCTCCATGGCACAGGTGAGGGGCCGACCCCAGCTGCCCCTGCCTTGGTGCTGGGTACAGGGTGGCAAAGAACCAGGGCAGAGCGAGATCCCTGCGGGGTTAGGAGCCAGGCATGAGGTCTCTAAACAGCTGGGCTTGGGCATTCACAGGCTCCCCGAGGCTCATTAGGAACGTATCAAGGCCAGGTGCAATGTCCCCTGTGCAGAAGGGCCAGCACTCAGCAGCGGCCCCTCCAGAAGGTCTGTGAGCAGGACTCATGTTGCAAGTTCATCTCCACCTTCAGACCGCTCACCCTGTTCCATCTCCTGTCCCAGGGCCTGCTATCCCGCTCTGGGTCTGGATCCTCTGCTCTGCCCTGGTCCTGCTCCTGCTGACTTCTGCCCCGATCGTCACCTGCATCCAGAGGAAAAGAGCTATCATTCGGTACGATCCGGAGGGCTTTAGGTGGAATGGCATGGAGGAAGAGGAAGGAGAGGTGACTGAGGGCTCTGGATGTCTCCCCTGTCCTGGGCAGGTTGGAGGGTCGTCTGGGTTTTCAGAGAGGTCTGTGGTTTATGCCTTTGAGCAGAAACCTGTCCATGAGGCTCAGGGGGAGTAACTCATTGATCAGACTTGGGGGGGGAGGGGAGGTCCCTGATAAATGTGTGACACCAAGCAGCCCCCGTAGGTTCCCCTTACATGGGATATGAAAGTTAGCTTAACTCCAGACCCACCCATTTCCCCCTCTTCCCTGGCCGGTGGCTAGGCCAGCTCCTGCTCTCTGTGCCTGTATACTGGGGCAGCAGTGGTGAGCATGGCCCATCTCCTCACACTGCCCTGCCCTTCAGTCACACCAGTGTGTGTGTGTGTAAATCCAGAAAACCTCATGGCCTGCAGCAGCTTTACTCTGGGGTCACGTGCATGTCACCAGGCCAGGATCCAGCCCCTGTGTTTGAGCAGAGACATATTTGCTTAATAAGGGTTTAATTTTCACTCCTGCTGGGCCAGGCTAGGGGCCAGGGAGCCGGATCCAGCAGGCCAGAGCTGTGGGCCCTGCTCCGGTACGACACACACAGACGGGAGGGCTGGGAGCTCCCAGTGATAGCTGGAATTTTCACAATGGCTGAACTCTTTGAACACCCCACCGCGCGCACACACACACACACACACACACACACACACACACTGTTCTCCAGAGGCTGTGATTTCTACCCTTGGTTATTGTAGCATAGGGGCAGACACTGAAGTACAAGCCCTGTTCCATACAGCCCCGAGTCCCACTCTGCTCTGCATTACAGGCGTGCGCTACAAGTTTATGCTGTAAAGAGGCTGAAATATTTGTTGCCTAAATATGAAATCGTTCCAAGTGGTTGCAGAAAATAAGCTGCGGTTTGGTGTTTTACTCTGTCAGGCCAGACCTTGAACAATACACACTGTCACCTGCTCTACCAGGGGCTGGACTGGGGGTTATTCTTCCAGCCCCTCAGCCATGCTGCGAATGCAGCACTGCAATCATCCCTGAGACAGAAATGAGCATGGCAGACAAGTGATGGGGGATCATTGTGTCTTGAGAGCAGCATCGCTCTGAGACTGTGTCTATAAATACTACCGGGCTGTGGGGACAGGGTCGCAGGGGGCGGGGGAGAGACTCCTGCGCTGGGAACAGGACCACAGCCAGTAACCACAGGCCCGTCTCTCTGCTCACCTCACAGGCAGGGGGTCTCTGTTTAGAACTAGGATTGCACGGATTTGCTTCTTATTGGTAAATGTCAGCAAACATCAATTTCCCAGGACACACACAAACCCACGAGAAAATATTTCCATCGATAATAATAGAAATATGCAATTAAGCGAAGTAAGAGAAATGCTGAGTGAGACATTATTAGAGGCTGATTTAAGGATATATACTGTGTATATATGACAATTTGTGTTTTAATGGTTATAAAGCTTTAACTTTTTGAATCTCAACGTCTACTGTCATTAAATAATTATTGTCTGACCCCCTCATTGTAATTTCCTCCACTGTGAAATATAAATCAATAAATATAAAGACGTTGCCGAAACCCCATGATTTTAACCAATAGTGAACATTTAAATTGATAACAAATGTTAAAAAAAACCTTTAAAATCAATATCGACATTATGTGTCAAAATTATAATAAAAATTGAATTCTGAGAAGCCTATTTATAACCCTGGGCTGGGACCTGCGGGAGCCACCAGGGGATGTCATCCAGAAACAGACACAGCATATGTTATGGGGTCAGTCATGTGACTCAGCCACACCCCCAAGTGATGTCCCAGCACCCCCATTGTGATCTGCCCATGGGCAGCTAAGCATACAGAGAGGGATGGGACATGGGGTGCTCTGGATCCAGCATCCTGGCAATTAGATGGAGGCACAACGCTCAGCAGGGGCCTCTCCCAGGGCACGGGGGCAGTGTGGGGAGAGGGCGCAGTGACACCCCCACATGGCTAGAAAAGGGACAAGGGGATTGTCTGGTGGCGGGAGGGAAGGGGGGCGGTTGCTTCTTTATGAAGAGCCCTGGAGAGCCCTCCTGGGGAAATGGAACAAACTGGGGAATGGGATGAATTCTCGGGGGGGAGGGCAGGAGCAGATGGTACTCATGCATGAGGGGAAATGGAGGCCATTGTTATGAGGATGGCCACCGCTTCCATTGGAAACAATGGGAAGCAGCACTGCCATGACAGTGATACCTTCGGGTATGACAGGGAGGGTGCCCCAAGTAAAGATGGCCACCATTTCCCATTGTTTCTAAGGGAAATGAAGCCACAGTCTTCAATCCCGCAGGCCACAAAAAGGGCAACCTCTCTGCCACATCAGAGACATGGGTGGCCATCTTCTCTGAGGGCAGCTTATGGCTTCACTTCCATTTGAAAACAAGGAGGAAATTGGACATCTATGCCATGGGGAGCCTCCCAAGGCTTTATGGAAATGATAACCATTACCCAGAGGGCAGCCTACATCTTCAATCCTAGCAGAAACAATGGAAAATGGCAGCCATCTTTACTAGGGGCAACCTCCCTTTCACATCCATGGTATTTAATGGCATAGTAGCCATTTTCCCTGAAGGCAGCCTGTAACTTCAGTCTTATTGGGAACAATGGGAAATCAGAGCCATCTTTACTAGGGGCAACCTCCCTTTCACATTCCAAGGCTATAGTCTCATGGCAACCATCTTCCCCCGGGCAGCTTCAGGCTTTTTCTATAATGGTATTAAAGTCACAGGCTTCCCTCTAGACAGATAGCTGCCATGTTGCTATACCCTTGGGATGTGAAAGGGAAGCTGCCCTTAGTAAAGATGGCTGCCATTTGTGAGCGCAGGATATGCAGGGAGGAATTTCCAAAGGGGCTTGAGTGTCTGAGGTGCTGACTGCCATGAAAGCCCAGGAGTGAGGGGTGCCTGACTCCTTTGGGGCCTTTTCAACACCTAACCCTAAAATAATGTTGTTATTGTGGAAACAGCTCCATTTTTAGGGGCTTTATCTGGAGAACCTCTTTCTCAAAGGGCCTCAGATTTCCTTCACACACTCTGCCTCAGCCACTCACCCAGGCTTCCACTTTTCAGGTGGATTTGACTTGTCCTGTGGATTTTAGGCAAAGTTTAATATTCTGCTTTAAACAGAAACTTTGTTGCTGCAATAACTATGGGAAGCCACCATTGCTCTGTAATTCTCTCTCTTGGCTCGCCTGGGAGTTGGGCTCAGAGGGGCTGGTCTAGTCCAGTATCAGACCCCAAAGGTGGAGAGTTGGGTTCAGATGGGCTGGTCTGATCCATTATCAAACCCCAAAGGTAGAGAGTTGGGCTCAGAGGGGCTGGTCTGATCGGGTATCAACCCCTCAATCCTCAGCATTTGGGAACAACAGAGAAACTGCCCAGCCCATGAGAGAGGAGCTGTGCAAACAACCTCCCCCTCTCACCAGGGAGTGAGGTCCCTGGCCATTGCGAGGCCGGTAGCAGACACGGCCCCGTCTCTCACAGGGGCTGTGGCTTTTCTTCTCTCTGAACCTTGGGGAGCACGTGGTAGATCAGAGAGCACCTGCAGCTTCTCTGGTCCCTGCAGATCAGCAGCGGAGAGGCCAGATCAGAGAGCCACGGCATTTCTCTCACTGAGACACTAAGGAGCAGAGCCTGAGAGACGGCGCCTGGATCCCCGAAAGGCAGATGCCGCTATGGCATTGCCAGCCTGTGGGGTTATCACGGCTTCTCCCCATGATCCTGCGGCTGGGCCTATGGCTTCTCTGTGAGTATGGACACAACGGGCCTGGTTGGGTTTTAGGAGAAGGCTGAGATGAGACAGGCAGAGAATTGTTTGCTTAAATAGTCCTGAGAGGCATGTTCCAGGTGGGCTGTTAGACTGCCATCGCTGCCCTAGACCCCAGAGAGGCCTGTGCCAGCCCCCCACCCCCCTCACACGCCCCTGGTCTCCAGTACATCCCTAGCACTGCCACACACTGTTACTTTTCCCTGCTTACTGTTTTCTATATCAGGGGATTTAAAACACTTTCAACCCTTCAGGCAAAATCCACATATTTTAACAGCTGCAATGTCTGTGCGATCTCAGGCCCTGGCCCTAGCACGGACCCAGCACTGAATATTGCCAGGGCCGTTTTAAATCACTCATTCACCTGACCAACAGGTGGGGGAAAGGTGAGAGTTCAGGGAAGAGCTGCAGGAATGACGCGAGGTCTGGAACAGCTGCCTGACAGTGAGAGGCTGACGGAGCTCAGTCTGGTTAGCTGGTGGGAGAGAAAGTTAAAAGGTGACTAGATTACAGCATAGAAGCCCCTCTGCAGGGAGATTTCTGACAGCAATGGTAGATTTCTTGAA
Organism: Natator depressus; assembly: GCF_965152275.1. Taxonomy (NCBI): domain Eukaryota; kingdom Metazoa; phylum Chordata; order Testudines; family Cheloniidae; genus Natator; species Natator depressus. The sequence goes on along the minus strand of NC_134256.1, from coordinate 15,805,079 downwards.
TCGATCAGACAAAGGCTGAATGAGAGCCAACGGCTGGAAAGTGAAGTCAGACTAATTTACTCTGGAATAAGACCCACGTAGGGAGGGTGTCTCGTTTACCACTGGATCAGATTAATAAGGGAAGCAGTTAGATTGTCTGTCACTTGGAGTTATTAAATGAGGAGTGGATGTGTCTCTAAGTGATGCTGTCTAGCTCAAACACAGGTGCTTGCCTAGATGAAGGAATCATCTTGTCAGGTTCTCTGTAGAGTCCTTTGCAGGAAGTCAGAGCCAGATGATCACAATGGTCCCTTCTGGCCTGAGAATCCATGAGCCTAGGGATCCCTTTACTCAGCAGTGCAGTTTGGTGGGTGAGAAGCCGTCGCAAGGGAGAGGGATTTGTTGGAAGAGTGCGATTAACAAATGCAGTTTATTGCACAGGAGAGATTTAAAGGAGGGGATTCCACAGCTGTCACCATCCTGTGTCTGTATGTTCCCTTGCTGGGAGAATATCCATTGATTTTAAACTGAATTAAGTGTTCTACAGCACATCTGTCTGCCCTACTAACAGGAATGTGGTGTATTTTATTTAAAAGGTTCGCTTGCTGCAAGCCAGGAAATTTGTAGCTCTCCAGGTGAGTGCCGAAAAAGTGCCTAATAATGAGTGCAGTGGGCTGGGAGTCAGGACTCGGCAAGGGGAGTGGGGTTTAGTGGGTTAGAGCAGATCATTGCGGGGTCAGAACTCCTGGGTTCCATTTCTAACTCTGACACACAAAGCCCAAACCTGCTTCCTGTGGTAGAATTCCTTGTAATTTGGGAACAAGATCAGAAAAAATCCTCTGCTGGTGTAAACAGGTCCAGCTCCACTGAAATCACAGGAGCTGCATCCATTTACACCAACCAAGAATTTGTCCCATCAAGTTTCAGCACCTAATTTAAACCACTGAGGGCCAAATCCAGTGGCCGTGTCGACAGCACTGTGACACATGAGGGGCGTGAGGTGGCCAGTAAGAGGTGATAGATCAAACCTTGCCGAGCAGTGGAAATTGCACCCATTTGGTATTCAGTGGGGACTGAATTCAGCCACTGGCGTAAGTGGGTGCATGTCCTGCTTAGCCCAGAGCTGGGTTTGACCCTGAGGACCCAGAGTATTGGGGTCGGTGCAGCATCAGTGTAAGTGTCTTGGGGCCTGACTCCCCTCTCTCAGGTGGGACTCCACTTGAGGTGAGTTACTCCTGATTTACACCAGTGTGGGTAGAGAGACATCTCTTTGGAGGGTGGAGGTGGCTGCTTTTCCTTGCACACAGCTGAGAGATGCTCTTCCTGTAACACTCACACCTCCCATCCCATTACATCTTTACAGCCCCAATGGAACGGGCTCCCTGGGATGTTCTGGCCATTGTGCACTACTCCAGTGACCCCCAGCGTCTGCCATCCCACCGGCAATGGCCCATTGATGTGGGTTCACACAGCAGCACAAAGCTGCTGGTACACACAGGGGCATCCAATCCCAAATGGGGGCAAATAGCAATCTCTGCCCCTCTGCCTGTCTCCTGGCTGAACCCTTGTAATCCATAGCACTGCACTGGAGTGGAAGGGAAGCATGCACTGGGGCATCGGGCCCCAAAGTGGAACAAGCAAAGCTAAAAACTCTGCGCACTCCCAGTGCATCCTGTCCCTCCCTCCAGACACTGCAGCCTCAGGGAGTGACACCACCAAGGGGCCAGATCCCAGCTGGTGTAATCAGCATTGCTTCATTGGAGTCAATGGAGCCAGATCCCCAGCTGGTGTCAATCAGCCCCACTCCAAAGGAGCAAATGCAATTTTGCTGATTGACACCAGCGGGGGATCTGGCCCCAGATGTTTAACACTGATGTGTTTGCTCCCCAGGCACTCTTCCAGCCCCGCGGCTGTTCCTGGACAGGCTGTCTGCACACCAAGGGGACACTGCCATGCTGTCATGTTTAGTCCCTTGCGGCATCCCAGTGACCCGCATTGTCTTCTGCAAAGATGGGAAGGAGATTTCTGTCCAGCCCAAGGGAGGAAACACAGTAGTCTACGACTCACCCTACACAGTGTCCAAGAAGAGTGCAGGGGCCTTTTCCTGCCTCTACCAGCTCAAGGATGACAACAACCAGGAGAACAATTCTCTCTCCAGTGACCCCTGGTACCTGCACGTAGATGGTAATGCAAAGCACTAATGGTGGGCTTGGTGTGGAGGGTCAGGGAGCCGGGACGGGCTGGGGACATACTGTGATATCTAGAGTTAAGATGTAAAAGTTCCCTCTTCTTCCCCGACATTTCCCAGGTGAGAACTCTGTCCCTGAGGCATGTAACGTTTTTTTTAGTGACTAATCGTCATCCTCTCAGCCATTGCTGAGTTTCATGGTGAGGAAGAGAAGGTTTTTCCCACTAACTAAAAGATAAAATATCGCGATCTTCTCTGAAAGGCAGAGTGTGATACAGAGATATTTGGCAGGATTAGTGTCATCATGATCTACTTTACTAAAACCTTCATGAAATACAAGTACGGAACAGAGCAGCAAAAGACTAGCTGATTTTTTTGGTTCACTGGCTATTTCAAAAAATCCGGGGGTGGGGAAACTTGTTTCAGATTGACTTGTTTCAGATTGACAATATTTTTTTTTCAAAATTTTCAGTGAATCAAAAAGTTGAGAAAAATCTGCTTGAGGTTGGTCTTCTAGCCCTCCTTTGTATGAGGCTTTTGGCTGTTTGAAGTGATCTGTGATCCCTTTGTATCTGCCCCACAGGTGGTGATGGCTCTGGAGGGGACGCATCGCCCCAAGGTAAATGGGTTTGCTCTGTGCTGTGGGATTTCCCTGTAGGAAAGCTGGAGGGCTAGGCTGGGATGAGGGGGGAGCACATGCCAATCTCAGAGGGGAGACTTTACCCCCCACAGGTGCCTGGGTGGGCAGGAGGCCACGGGCTCACCTCTATGTGGGGAATGTAAAATGTCCAGGCAGCCCCACATGCCACCATCTGCTCCCCAGTGAGCCCCGGTATGTGCACGTGGTCAGTAATGCTCTCAGCTAGTGTTAACAAGGGGTGAAGACCCTGCTGGGCAGAGGGGCAAAGAGGGACTGAGCTGGTTCCCTGTTCTGGCCCTCGCACAGAATCTCAGCCCAAGTGACGAGGATTCAGATAGTGGCCGTTAATGCAGCACCAGCTAGAGTCGGGGGGCTCAGCTCACCTCTGTGCCCTCACAGATTGCCATCGGTGTCACTCCATCGCAGTCATCTGTTGTAATCAGTCTGTTGCCCTGGTGACAAGCTGGCATCACACAAGGGTGAATCGGGGAAATCACTTTCCGTTATAACCCCCTGTCGTCCGTCACTCCTCACTCTGGGAAACTTCCATCTCTTGTGCGGACGTTTTCCATGCTTGCCTCTGTCCCAGGGCGAAGGGGTTTTGGGGGCGTAGCAGGTAAATAGAGGAACCTTTGCGCCCGGAGCGTGGTTGCTGCACAGGTGCTAGTGGCAGGTGTGATTCTTGTCGGTTTGGCTGCGATTCAGCTGCTCCTGCACGTGCTTTGCTGGAGTTCAGAAAACGAAGCTGTGAACTAACCGATGCCAAATTAGAATTGCTGGAAGTATGTCGCCTGAAAAACATTCCACCAAAAAAATAGGATTTAATAAAAAAAAATTTCACTGAAAAATGTTATTTTTGACATTTTTATTTTGCTTTAAATGAGAACTTTCCAAAATAGCCAAAAATGTTTCATTCCTAACGGAAATTTTTTTTATTTCCATTTTAAAAAATCACAGCTTTTTTTGAAATTTCTTTCCCCTGCCCCTGCCTCCCCATTCCCCTTTTTTTGCCCGAGTGCAGCAGAATGAATGATGACCGGGGTGGTTTTTTGTTTTCATTTTTACCTTTTTATTTTTCTCTTTTTTCTGCTCTGTAACTTTTCAAAGCATCTCCAACGCCGGCAAACTCACTGAACGGGAAAACGAAAGCGTGGCTCTGGCTACACTGCAGAACCGTTACCAACATAGTCTCCGCGTGGACACACAGCGTACACCGACGGAAGCAGTTGTTCTCCCTGTGGAGGAAACCATGTCCCCAGACAGTGTTAGCTACACCGACAGAAACACTCTTCCCCCCGCTATATCTGAAGCTACGCTGAGGGGGTTATCTGCACAGGTGGTCGCTAAGGGCCCAGTGATTTCAGTGGGAGTTAGGTGCCTAAATACCTTGGAGGGTCTGGGCCCAACTCTCATTTTCCCTTTGGCCCCTGGGTAATTATTCCAAACATGGAGCCATTCTGAAAAGTTACAGAGCAGAAGTGGGTGGCGGGGGGGGGGGGGGGGACCCAGAAAAAGCAGAGGAGAAAAGCAAAAATCCTACCCTGGCCATGGTTTATATTATCACACTCTATGGCAAAAAGGGGGAGGGGGGGAAAGAAGAGAAAAAGTTTGAAATTAGAAAAATGGGGGGGGGATGGGGGAAAATGCAAAACCAAAAATGGGGGAAAGAGAAAAAGGGGGGGAAATGCAAAATCAAGCACTCAACATTTATTTATTTATTTATGATTTAGTTGGGGATTGCTCCTGCTTTGAGCAGGGGGTTGGGCTAGATGACCTCCTGAGGTCCCTTCCAACCCTGATATTCTATGATTCTATGATTTGAACAAATATGTGTAAGCCCTGCCTGCCCGGTCTGGCACTTTGTCCCCCTCTAGTGGTGGACACGCCAGTGAGACCGTGAGGAGCCTAGTGCCCCGCAGGTAAACAAGCTTTTATCTTTTCAGCTAGGGCAGTACATGCTCATGCATTAAGATCAAGAGGTCCCAGGTTTAAGCCCCACTGGTGACGACCCACCGAGGTGTCAGTATTGCATATGTACTGAAATATTTGTTTTAATTACTCTATTTGAATCCTGTAAAACAGAAACATCAATAGTCTGAATTTTTTTTGTGAAACTGGGGTTTCCCCCCCACTTTTTTTAACATTTGAAAATCAACCCAGACCCAAGTGCAGTTCGAGGCCTGGTATAAGCTGAAATATTAGACTGACCTAGCTATGCCGTGCAGGGCTGTGAAAAATGTCACACCCGCAGCGCTGTAATCAGGCGGATCAATTCTTTCAATGAATAGATCGCAAAGCCCTTTACCGAGTAGGTCAGTAGCATCATCACCCCCATTGTACGGATGGGGAAACTGAGGCATGGGGCGAGGAAATGATTTACCCGAGGTTACCCAGCTGCAGAAGGTGAAATAGGACCCGGGTTTCCTGAGTACAAGTCCAGTGCTTTATCCACTCTACTGAGTGCTTTATTACTTTGTTAATCGAATGTTCCCATGTCCCTGTGTGATGGCTCCAGAGTTGGTCGCACGTATTTCACTGGCAATCATTGCCATGCTACATTGGGGTATCAGCTGTCTGAGGGGATCTGTGATCGCTCTGTGTCTGCCCCACAGATGGACCCAGCCCTTCGGGGAGTGACACCTCTGGAGGGGAGGCATGTCCCCAAGATAAAGGGTTTGGCTCAATGCTGCGGGATTTCCCTGTGTGTGTGGGGGGAGGGGGGGAGCTGATCTGAAATTACAGGAGAGCACCCACCACTCTCAGTGGCGAGACCATTACCCTGCTGTAGGCACCTGGATGGGCAGGGGCTGCAGGGTAAGAATCCATGAGGAGCAATAGGGTGTTTCACAAGGAGATGGCTAAAGCCAACTTGTTATCTCACTGTGAAATGTGATGGCAGCCCAGGTGTCCCAGGGCGACTGGCCCCATGATGAGGTGACTGGTCCTGCCCCTCTCTGCACTTCTCCCCTGCTAGGGAACATTATCACAGCCCTGTGCCAGGTCGGCTATGTGGCTATGTCAGTCCAGGCTTGGGATAACAGAAGCCTCCAGGGAGTCAAAGGCGGGAGGAGAAGATGGATAGATGTGGGGTGACCAGAAGTCCTGATATTATCAGGACCATCCTGATATTTGGAGCTTTGTTTTATATAGGCCAATATACTCCCCCCGCCCCCCCACCGGGGGAAAAAAAGTGTCCCCATTTTTCACACTTGCTATCTGGTCATCCTAGATGGCCGGCCTGGGTTAAAAGGGGCTGACGCAGAGAAGCTGAGCGAGGGCTGAAGTTGGCCTCAATGATCCCTTGCAGCCCCGGGAACGAGGGCTGTGGGACTCCTGACTCCCAGGAAGGGAACTCCCTCCCCAAGATGTCAGCTCAGAGCCCAGAAAGAGGGCTGTGATATTCCTCTCCTAAGGGGGAAAGTTACAGGCAGCTTCCGCAGGCCACAGAAGGAGGCCTGTGGGAACCTTGAATCAAAGCAGAACCAGGGATGGAGAAATTTGGTGCCCTGTAAGAGATCTAATCAATGAGATCCCATAAAGGGAGGAGGGGTCTTGGTTCGAGTGTCCCTGGCCCGTGGGGCTCATCCCTGGTCCTGGATCCCTGCCCCTCGGGCTCACCCCCCTCCCCCATCCTGTATCCCCACACCTGGGGTTCACCCTTCATCCTACATCCCTTTTGTGTTGCCTCTGTGTTCTGGATGCTCCCAGCCCCACCCACATCAGTCCCTGGGCTCCTCTGCCCCAGCCTAATCCCTTGCTTTTCTCTCTGTTCCCGGCTGTTCCAATGGTTTTCTAGGAGTGGGACCCATTGTGGGACTCGCCATCATGGCCGGCCTGGCTCTGGCATTGCTGGGCTGTTTTCTCATGAAGACAGGTAGGTGCCAGTGGGGTGGAGCATGAGCTGAGATGGGCGGCTGTTCCAGAGCATCGCTCTGAAATTTTAAATCTCACTCCAATGGCAGTGAAAGGCTGTAACCCAGCTGTAACCTGGCTGAGGCACAGGGAGCAGAACTGACTGGTCTGAGATCGCCCAGCACTGAGGTCTCTGGGCAGCTGTCCCCGGCACTAGCCACTACCCTGTGCTGCCTCCGTGGATCTGCGGCTGCAGGGCTCTGTGGGTAGCTAGACCCCACAGACCAGGGGGAGGTGCAGCACATCGGGGGCAGAGGTGCACACCGCCAGGCCCCGACAGTCGCCCCAGGCCGTGACGTGCGCTGAGTTTCCCTGACGCTCTTTTCTTTCTCTCGGTAGTTGTGTCGCGCTGCAGGACTCACAGGGAGGAGGGAACCTCGCCCTGACCCCCAGCTCCATTCTGGGGCTGCTCCCCAGGTGATGCCCAGGTCTGGGGGGGACCATTGCTGCCCTGTCTGGGACTCCGCCCTGGGGAGCTGACCTGGGCCGTACCCCCCAGCTACCCACAGTTGAAATTCTCCTGGGGTTCTGCGGGGGCCTGACCCTTGTCTGGAAGCCTCGTAACCCCCCCGCCCTAGTGATGGCGATGGTGCTGCTGCCCCATCACTCACGGCAGCAGGGCCCCAGCCCCAGCTGCCGCACGTGGGACTGACGCAGCTCTCGTTCCACACAGGGAACCCGGCCCAGAGCGGAGCAGCCCGGCTGCTGAAGATCAGATCCAGTGTAAGAGCCTGTTGTTCCGGCACTGCCCTGGGGGGAGTTCGGCTCCTGCCTTTTGTCCGTCTGTTGGCTGGTGTCAGAGTCCGGGGTGTTGGGGCCAGAAGGGGCCCTGGGTAGCCAGGCCAGAGAGTCCTGTCCTCATGGGGACTGTTCTCCCTGTCTCCTCAGCCTCTGCCCAGCCCAATGACAAGGTGACAGGAGCCGTCGGCCGTGGGCAGGAACGGGACTGGCTGGAGCCTGGCAGCTTCTGCCACAAACTGCAGGGTGGGCGCAGGGGCTTGGGCAGACACCTCCCTGTGTGGGGAGAAAGGAGACACATGACAGGAACAAACAGCATCGCCCCGTTACCTGTGGTCAGCCAGTGTCCATGGGACCTGTCCCAGTTCTCACCCTGCTGATATGGGGAGCAGTCTGGGCACCCAGCATCCATGGGGCCTGGCCCAGTTCTCCTCTCCTCTCCCCCAACATTAGGGTTGCCGAGTTTCTACTCACACAAAACTGAACACCCTTGCCCCACCCCTGCTCTGCCCCTCCTCTGAGGCCCTGCCCCTTCTCCGAGGCTCCGCCCCCGCTCAGTCCATCCCCGCTCCCTCTGTCGCTCTCCCCACCCTCACTCACTAGCTCATTTTCACTGGTCTGGCTCAGGGGGATTGGGGTGGGGGTGAGGGCTCCGGCTGGGGGTTGCGGGCTTCAAGGTGGGGCCAGAAATGAGGAGTTCATAGTGGAGTGGGGGTCTCTGGGCTGAGGCAGTGCATTGGGATGTGAGAGGGGTGAAGGCTCTGGCAGGGCATGTGGGCTCTGGGGTGGGGCAGGGGATGAGGGTTTAGGGTTGCAGGAGGGGGCTCCGGGCTGGGGGGTGGATCTGAGGGGTTCAGAGTATGGGAGGGGGCTCTCGGCTGGGGCAGAGGGTTGGGGCTTGCGGGGGGGCAGGGATGCAGATTTCAGGTGGCGCTTACTTCAAGTAGATCCCGGAAGCAGTGGCATGTCCCCACTCCAGCTCCTATGTGGAGGCACTGCCAGGTGGCTCTGTGCACTGTCCCGTCTGCAGGTGCCACCCCCACAACTCCCACTGGCTGCAGTTCCCAGCCAATGGGAGCTGCAGAGCTGGCACTTGGGGCAGGGGCAGCGTGCGGAGCCCCCTGGCTGCCCCTATGCATAAGAGTCATAGGGGGAACATGCCGCTGCTTCCAGATGCTGCACGGAGCCAGGGCAGGTAGGGAGCCTGCCTTAGCCCTGCTGTGCCACTGACCAGACTTATAATGTCCTGGTCGGCAGTGCTGACTGAAGCCACCAGGGTCCCTTTCCAACCGGGCGTTCCAAGCAAAAACCAGACACCTGGCAACCCTATCCAACACGGGCAGCAAGCTGGGTACCCAGTGTCCATTGGGCCAGCCAGCCCATTAGTGCTCACACTGCGGTGCCCGCCGCTGTCTCTCCTCAATAGGCCCTGCTGGGGTCAGAGTCTGGGGCCCTGGGGGACATGGGGCAGTGTCTCTCCGGGGCGGCTGGTGAGGATGCACTGACCTCGGTTCTCTCCCCCAGACACCGTGGTCACTGGAGCCCGCGCTGACCAGGTGAGTCACCGTGCCGGTGCCCGCAGTTTGCCAGGTTTGGGCAGAACGTTCCCATGGAAAGAGGCACCAGGAGTTACAGCTAAACCTGGGAACCCCCTGGGCTGATCCCAGTGCCAGCACCCCTGGTCTGGCCAGTAGTGCGGGTCGCTGTGGGGTGACCCTAGCCCTGGGGAATAAGTAGTAACCGTCCTGGCATGAAGGAAGAAAGAATAGAAGAATCTGAGTTTAATTCTCCAGTCAGTTTCATATCACTGTAGCTCCATTGGAGTCAATGGGATCAGATCCCGCACTGGTGTAAATCAGCTGTAGCTTCATTGATGTCAATGAACCAAATCCCCAGTGAGTGTAAATCAGCCTCACGCCTGTGACAGCAATGGAGTGATGCTGATTTACACCAGCTGGGGATCTGGACCCATACATGCAATAGAAGAAAGGAGAAGGGTTTGTCTGTGGGTCCCTGATGACATCCCAGCTCAGCTGGGGGAGTTTCCCTGACTGACCCATGGCTTGTCTCATCCCCGGAAGCCCCAGCTGATGGGAGCCCTTGATCCTATGGAGACTCCAAGCGCTTGCATCCCTTCCATTGATTCCAATAGGACTGAGGCAGGTGGTTAAAGTTAAGACCTGTGCTCCAGCAGCCTCGTGAGCATGGCGCTCCCTTGCCCCAGGTCGAAGGAGGAGCTGTTCCTCCCCCTCCCCTTCACCATGTCCCTGGGTCCTGCTCAGGGCTCCCTCCCTGGTGTTCCCTTGTAGACAAATTCAGACTGGAAACAGGGTGTAAATGTTTAACTGTGTAAATGTATTGATGTCCCAGCAGCCCAGAATGGACGGGGATGTTGCAGTGACGTACGCGGTGGTAGGAAAGGGTAGCTCTCAAATGCGGGACACTCGGAGGGCTCCGTAGCACTGGGTAAGGGCGACACTCTGTGAATAGTCCCACGTGGGATGGGGGTTGTTCTCCCCACAAAGCCAGTGCAGGGACTGGTTGGGGGTGCAGGATCTAACCCAGCCTCCCTGCCAACTCAGAGCTTCCATCTCCCACACCTGCTACCAAGATCTGTGCTGAGACCACTCACTGGCTCCACCTGCCAGGCCCCAGAGCTCACTCACCTGGAGCCTGAGCCCCTGCCCTTCCCCAGCATTTTATAACCCCAAAGACCAGGGGCTCAGACTGGGGAGTGAGCAGCATCTGAGCAGGGGGCTCAACAGCAGGGAACTCCCCCAGCTCTCCTTGCAGATATGGGGACAGGCAGATAACACAGTATGCCCAGGGCTGTCCCCAGCCCATTGCTGGGGAATGCTTCCCTGCCCAGTGCTCAGGGAGCTACTGGGGAAGGGGTGGGCAGCAGCTGCATTTGAGCTGGTCACTGGGATTCCCTCTCACTTCCCCACAGGATTCCCAGTGCCCCACAAGCCCGCATGAGCCCCACACTCGCTGCCAGCCTGATTGGAGCCCCAGGGAAGGAGATGGTGATGGAGCCTGTTAACCAGCCAGCAAGAACCAGCGTTTGGGTCAATCGATGACATGGGGGAAGCTCCGACTCTTCTTGGGTGTGGCCAAGGTTAGACTTCGCGTCACAGCCCGTTGTTCTCGTTATGGCAGAACCTTCCTGGCTGAAGTTCCCACCCTCGGAGACTGTTCATGCGGAGGGACACCTGACATGCACACCTGTTTGTGGGAAATGCAAATGCAGGGTCCCAAATGGGTGCAAAATGTGGACCCAAATGGCTCCTGCATTTACTGAGGGTCCAGGAAGCAGATGCTGAGCCAAGTCTCTCTGTTGCCGGCCTGATGGTGGGGGTGGGGAGAGGGGCAGCACGGGGATGCCTGCGTGGGCGTAGCTGTGCCAGCGACACGCTGGAATGTTGCTATCGGGGGGATGTGCTGAGGTCTGGGCTGAGACTCTGAGCATGTCCAGGGTGAACAAGGCGGCAGATTTTTGATGGTATTGAAGTGCCTAACTCCCATGGATGTCAATGAGAGTTAGGTGCCTGAGTCACTTTAAAGACCTGGTCCCAAGGAGTCTCTGGCAGGCTGGTCTGAGCTGGTTCCTGTGCAGTGAATAAAGTGATTTGCCTTCTCTCTGCCCAGCCTGCCTCTTGGGAGCGTCATACAGCATCACCTGGGGCCAGGCATTACGGTGAGACACACGTGCGGCCATTGCCTCCCCGAGTCCACTGGGGCCCCACGGAAACTTTGCGGTTACAAAGACTCGGTTCAAGCAGCGTTTTCTCATCCCCACAGGGGCCGCAGAGACTCCCAGATACAGAGAGTCGTGAACATCACTGATCGAGGGGGACAGGGCCTGATCTCTCTCTCTCTCTCTCACACACGCACACATTCTCTCTCTCTCTCTCTCCCCCTCCCCTTTCCCTCCTCCCCGCTCCCCCCCCCCATCTCACACACACACACACACACTCTGACAAACAGTTTCATTAGCACAGAGTCGAGGCTGCCCCGGGGTATCTCGCTCCCGTCCAGAAGGCTGAGACCAGCCAAACTCACACGTCTGAAACCCAGAACATTCCGAGTTCAGGTATTTCACACTCAGGCTTCCTAAAACCAGGAAACCGAGGGAAGGGTCAGGCCTGTGCAACCTTAACTCTGCCCTCATTGATCGATGCCCCAATACGCCCAGGCTCTGCCTTCGCGCTGTAGCAAACAGGAGCTAGAGGCACCCGCTCTCCGCTCACAGACCCAGCCTGCTCCACCCCAAGAACTCCGCCTCTGCTACATTTACACCCCTTCCCCCAGCCCCTCACTCCTACGCGCACGATGCCATTTAATGCTCGACTTTCCCTCGCCCTTCAGCAAACCCACAGAGCAGCCCCACCCCCACCTCCCTGCTGACAGTCCCCGGGCCGAGAACACCCCCGAGCCCAGCGACTGGCACAGCCTGCAGAGCGCAGCGCTGCACAGGGCAAACTGGGTCTCTCAAGTACAAACACCTCTTGGGCCTTCGCTCGCCACCCGTCCCCCGTGGACTCCGAGCCCATCACAGCCCTGCCACGCTTCTCAGACAAACCCCTCCACCATTCACACAGCCGCACCTAGCGCAGGGAACACAGCCGGAGCACAGACCCATGGTTCCCAGTGGCTGCTGCCAGCTCCAGGGGAGCAGAGGTGAGGTGCGTGGGCGTTAACCTTAACCCTGCATTTCCTGGGGTTCACAATCTGAGCTGTGCTGGACTCAGTGCCCTGGCAGGGCAGGAGCTATCGCCGGGCCCCTGAACCCTGCGTTACCAGCGTGTTTTGTCAGTGACTGATCCAGAAGCAGCTCTCACAAGTGTGTCCTCCCCTGTTCTATGCCGCTAAAGCAGCTTCTCTGCAGACACCCCCAGAGCAGGTGTTGTGTTCCCCTGTCATGGGGGAGAATTCCTGCTAGAGTCAGCTACCGACGGGGGGAACTGGGGCAAGTGGCCTCATCTCCTTGGGCCTGATAAAATGGGAATAATTCTCCCCTGCCTGCCAGAGGTGTGGGGAGGGAGAAATCCAGGTATGATTGGGGGGAGCTGAGATGCTACAGCGGTGAGGGCACCTAGCTAGACACGGCCAAGACAGAATGCCGTCTCCACATTCCAGAGAGAAAAGCAGCCTCAGTCGGGCAACCCGGGCAAGCCAGCCACAGAACTGACAAGCCTGACAAACAAATAATGTGGTGAATTCATGTTACTGGGGCTGGAGCTGTGGGAAGTAAAACCTGGGTTTGGACAAGAGACAGCAATTTAATATCTGATGACTCTGGAAAGGTCGATTGGGTTGCTAGGAGCCCCCGTAGCACGTTCATGCCAGTTCCAGCGGGTGGGCGAGGAATGTGCAAAGAGAGAGTTGAGGGTTGATGGCTAGAGATGTTTTTTTTCTGGGGCCTGGCTGAAGGTGCCAGGAAGGGACGCTCAAGACACCAGAGACTAGTCCATGGGGGGCTGTATGGTCCAGACAACTGGGAAGGCGGCGCTGAGACCAAGTTCTGAGGACGTAAGACCCAGGAGTTTCTGAGAAGGACGTCTGGCCTGGGATCTGCAGTGAGACTTTCCCGTGTTCAAGAGGGTAAAGAGGGCACCTCTAGATGGACAGTCACTGAGTTCACTCCTGGCTTTACGTGCAAGTAATAAAGTAAGAGTTCGTTAAACAAGCCCAGAGTAGCATTATGGTGACTGTCTGTTCCTGCCCGGGCTTTGAAGAGCACCTACCGTGTTCATCAGCGAGTATCCCACTCCTGGGGGAAGGGGTCTGGGATAAGGTAGAACAGTGGGGGAAGACACAAGTAAAATTTCCACTTGTGAAGCTTGGTGGTGGCAGGAGAAACATAACCCCAAAGCATAGGGAACCGGACATTGTAACAGGCGGCTATATTATATAATGGGCAGTAGAGTCAGCAGATAATGAGGGGTGGGAAAGGGGCATCTACGTGCTCAGGAGAAGATGATTATATACTGATTATCTGTTACTGGAATCTGAAATCGAAGGCCCAATCTGCATAAAGAAACAGGCTGATCTGCCCTGTCTAGGTTCTGGTTATGAAACAGTCAAAAATTCGTAACCTCAGGGAAAATCCAGTTGTGAGTTTGGAAGCACTGACACCTTCTGCAGCCTGAGGTGAACATCAGAACATGAGAACAGCCAGACTGGGTCAGAACAATGCTCCATCTAGCCCAGTGTCCTGTCTTCTGAACAGAGCAGGCAATTTGTGAGTGATACGTCCCCTGTCGTCCACTCCCAGCTGCTGGCAGTGAGAAGATAGTGAGACACAGAGCACCGGGTTTCATCCCTGACCATCTTGGCTAATATTGATGGACCGATCCTCCAGGAACTTATCTAATGATTCTTTGAAACCCATTATACTTTTGGCCTTCACAACGCCCCTGACAACGAGTTCCACAGACGGACTGTGTGCTGTGTGAAGATGTACTTCCTTTCATTTGTGTTAAACGTTTGTGTCCATTTATTCTTTTACGTAGAGACTGTCCAGTTTGACCAAAGAGAGATTGCTGAATTGGAATTAATTTGCAAATTGGATACAATTAATTTAGGCGTGAATAGAGACTGGGAATGGTTGATTCATTATAAAAAGTAGCCTATTTCCCCTTGTTTATTTCTTCCCCCCCCGCCCCCCCGCTCCCACTGTTCCTCAGACGTTCTTGTTAAACCCTGGATTTGTGCTGGAAATGGCCCAACTTGATTATCATACACATTGTAAGGAGAGTGATCACTTTAGATAAGCTATTACCAGCAGGAGAGTGGGGTGGGGGGAGAGTAAACCTTTTGTACTGATAAACACCCAGTTTTTCATGGTCTGTGTATATAAAAACATCTTCTGTATTTTCCACAGTATGCATCCGATGAAGTGAGCTGTAGCTCACGAAAGCTTATGCTCAAATAAATTGGTTAGTCTCTAAGGTGCCACGAGTACTCCTTTTCTTTTTGCGAACTTTTAGGTCTGTAATCGAGTGACCAAAGAGATTGAAGTGTTCTCCGACTGGTTATTGAATGTTATAATTCTTGACGTCTGATTTGTTCTGATATGTTCTGTTTGCAGTCATGTAACCCAGAAAGATGAGTTTTAGTACTGATGACAGCAGGATTTCTGCAGCATTTATATTTTTATATTAACTTAGATTATTTTCATTCGTTGTAAGTCTAGTTTGAGCAGAGCGAGCGCGTGTCCATCTCCCCGTGCTGGGAAGCTCTTGCCCAGCTGCAGTGTAGATGGACCCAGTGAGACGATACAGTCTCAGCTCACCAGCAGCCTCCCCATTGTCAGGTCTATTGTAGGCAGCGTGACAATGGAGAGTTTCACGGCAGGCTCTGGAGGATACTGAGGTAGCTTTGTGGATGTTTATGGGGATTCTTCCCAAGTGTAGGGACAAGAGAGAGGTTATTGGGAGAGTTAATGAGTGTTTGTACTGTGAGGGGAAAGAGCCAGAAGAGAGTGAGAGATGAAGCGGAAGAGGGAGGGAGGGGATGAGCGATGAGAAGCTGGGATGAGATGAGTAGATGAGAAACTTCTGTGTCTGTGAAAGGGAGAAGAAGGAGAGAGCTGTAGGATGTGGGGAGGAAGGAAGCAGTGGGATGGTCACATCATATTGTGCCAGCTTTCCCTCTAAATACCTTAGTGAGACCCTGTGCAGAGAGAAGAGGAGGCGGGAGTGGGAAAATCTGAGGAGGGTGACTAAAGGGCTGGGGTTGTGGGCATGGCTGTTGATCTGAGGGGAGAAGTGCAGGTGCTTGACTAGGAAGATGGCAGAACTGACGGAGGACAGAACAAATTTGTAGTGGAGGAAACCTGCCTGGGGACGAGATTCCCACCAGAGATGCTCGGCAGCGCGAGACCAGGAGGACGCCCCGTGTGCTCATTACCATAATGGCAAAAGCTCCATGTATTTTAAATTTGTGTAGCTCTGATAAGCTCCCAACTGACCTGGCTGCACTAACGATGGGAATTTATATTTTAGTGCACAGGGGCGCTGGCTGCAAGTCAGGAAATCTGCCACTCTCCCGGTGAGCGTCGGTGCCGTGTAACAACGTTAATTATAGAACAGAGGGGCCCGATCCTCAGGCACACTAAGACCTCTTAATAGCACTTGGGCAGTGTAAGGAGGCTAACAGAGGGTGTAAATTCACACTCACTTTACCCGTGGATGGGGCTTTAGTGTAAATGAGAAGCAGGCCCTGTGTGTCTGGCGGGTGGGGCAGAGCACCAGGAATCAGGTCTCATGGGGGACACTTTGGATATTGTCACTGACTGTAAAAAACTCCTTGTGACTTCGGTGGGAGAAGAGTCAGACCCACGGGATGAGTGCGGGGGCCCCGAATCCAATGGGAGTGTAAATGGCAGCACACGGGATCGGATGTAAATTGATCTGAAAATAGATGAAAGGTTGTACGCGGCAGAGCAGTGGAATTTGCACCAATTTGGCATCAGGTGAGGACCAAGTTCGGCCACTGGCATAATGGGAGCAATTCCCACTGAACTCAAGTGGAGTTCCACATGCTTCAGTAATGCCCTGCTTGGTGCGTACATGCCGCACTCCGGGCCTGGTCCACAGAGGGTGTGAGTGTGTCAGAGCCTCACTCACTTATGCTTTCAGCTCTGGAAGTCCTGGGGGTTCTGGCCATGATGACGGGTGTGTAAATGGGGGTTCAGCTGGGTTTCAGACCCAGAGTTTCTTGGAACACAGGGCATGAGTTTTTATATCTTAAACTGAAGCCCAAGTCACAGACCCTCCACCCTCTGTGGAATGGCCCAGAGAGGACACACACATCCCAGAAGGTCCCACAAGTCCTCTGATAAAAACAAACTTCTCCTGAGCATTGGAGGCCCCCAGCAGTTTGACTCCCGGATGAGCCCCACTTACGAGATGGACACTACCTTGGTCAACACTCCAGGGGCTGAGCTCATCTCTCTCACCCATTTTACAGATGGCAATGACCTCACTCAAGGCGTGCCCCCCTGCAATCAGAGGTGTGATTAGAGCATGTGTAGACACACCTGGGCTAGTTCAGATAACAACAGCAGTAACAACACGGCAGCCTGAGACACTGGGTTCACCCTCGAGCAGTGACCCCATTCTGCCGTGGCTTCACTCCTATGGCTACTCAAGCTAGTGCAACCAAAGCCAACGCGAGTCTGCTCCACGTACTGCAGCCACAACTTGGGATTGCAATGTGCAAAGTGCCAGGCAGGGAGAACCAGACCCCAGGGACACGGCTGCCGGTGGGGATAAGTCATCAAGTGAAGGCTAGTGACTCCACCCAGCTGCTTTCCCAGGTTGTGTCCTGCCAGTCCCCTTCCCAAGGTGAAGGCTCTGGAGTAAACAGGCGTAGCCCTGTTGGAGTCAGGGCAGCTTTGCCAATTTACCCCCAATGAGGAGCTGGCCCAAGAGGGATAAAAGCAGAAGAGCTGGAGGGAGCTGACGGGGTTGTAAAGCAGGAGGGGGCAGCTCCCCCTGAGTTACGTGGGGCATCTGGGTTTGAATTTACAAATCCGGCTCGTGAGAGTGAGACCCTTCTTCCCCATGGCATAAAGCCCCAGGCTGAGGTGAGCCCAGTCCAGGGTGACACACAAGGGCCTGGCTAGTCTCTGCCATAATTCAAATGTCAGCTCCATGAGAGAGGAGCCATTTCACCAAATAATGTTTCCTCCCCATGAAGGTGACCTCCCTGCCCCGACACTGATCCTGAACAAGGGCCCTACCCCCCAAGGGGACACCATCACACTGCTGTGCTTCGTCCCTATGGACACCTCAGTGATGCGCGTCATCTTCTGTAAGGACGGCAAGGAAATTTTAATGCTGCCCAAGGACAGAAACAAATTCATCTTTGAGTCAGCCCAGCCCGTGTCTCCAGAGAGCCCAGGGGAGTATTTCTGCCGCTACCAGCACAAGGACGACAGGAACCAAGAGAAGACTTCTCTCCCCAGTGCCCGCCGGTACCTGAGTGCGCCAGGGAACCTGCTGAACGAAGGGAGGCTGCTTAGCACGCAGGGGGCAGCCAGCAGGGGTGCAGTGGGAGCAGCCAGTGGCAACTAGAGTAAAAGTTTCAAAACTTCCATCTCTTGTGCTGAAGTCTCCATTCCTGAAGTCCAGCTCAACGCTAATTGTTTTGTTTTATTTTATTTAATGGTTGAACAAGATTCCACCAGCCCTTTCTGAGTTTTATGCAGGTGAAGAACAGGTTTAACCTCTTCAAAAAATTGATCAATCCTTAAATGAGAAATTTGTCAGGTGCATTGTCAGGAATGTCCATATGGACTTTGCTTGAAGTTCAGAGCAGATGGGGGTAAACCAACCGGGTTGTGACCATTTGAAAAACACCCCGGGCACATGCACATCAGGAAATGATGCTAAATTATAAACTACTTGTGGCTGCATCTCTAAGTTCTGGGCACACATTATCCAGACCCATATTCTGCAATTCTCCCCTATCTAATGACCTTGGTTAAAACCCTGAGTTAAAATCCCTTCCATCTTTTCTTGGCGCTGGGAAAGAGGAAGTTCAAAACCTGCCTTTGAATATTGCAGCTCTGGCCCATCTCTCTCGTTTATGTTCTGGGGCTTATTTCATTAGAGACTCCATGGTAAGGGAACAGGTGCTCAGGCAGGGAACTCATTTAATATGTGGTGGATTCTCCATGGCTTGAAGTCTCTAAAGCAAGACTCGATGTCTCTTTCTAAAAGACATGTTCTAGCACAACAGAAGTTGCGGGCTTGAGATACAGAAATCGCTTCTGTTATGCAGGAGGTCAAATCATCAAGTCCCTTCTGGCCTTTAATGTCTATGAATCTATTAATAGATAGAGCTAAAATATTTTAGTCCTAGTACCAACTAGATCCTAACTCCTTTGAATGCAAGAGAAAAGCTTCCATTGATTTCAGTGAGAGCAGAGTTAGCCCCTTATATATATGTCTCTGCCCAGTATCATGTGGAAGAAATTTAGGTTTTGTATATTTTACTTTGTGAGGCTGGGCACAAGGTGAAAAAGGCATATCAATTACTCTGAGTCTGATCCAAAGCCCACTGAAGTCAATAGGAGTTTTGGGACCCAGTTCAGTAGGGTTCCAATTAGTATCTGTTTTCTGGACAATGTATTCCTAATGTCCAGTTCACACCACCAGTTGCATAGCCTGTGAATTCAGCACATTAGGGTTTCTCAAATCAGCTTCAATTTTTCAGTGACTCCCTTAGTTTACCAGTGGTTTTCCTGGTCACATGCTTTAAAGCTTAAAGGACTAATCAAGCAAGGTGCTGAGCAGCTGCAAATCTCAGTAGGCCCAACTGGAGCTGAGGGAAACCAGCACCTCATGCGGATTTGGGCTCTGAGTTCATCTTTCCTCGCCTGGACTTTGGTGGAACTCTACAGATTCAGACCAACTGAGGAGCTGGTCCGTTTTCTACTTTCTGAGTAACAGTAAAGTGTTAAAGTTGAGCTGCTAGAGCCCTCTGGTCTGCATGTGGCACAAGACGTTCTTTTATTTATTTGATCATTGATTTTTTTGGTGTCCCCATATGATGATTTCAAACAGTCACATGTGATGACTCTACAATTTGTGGGATCCTGGGAGAATTTAAAATCCCACCTTTGTGTTGAGATAAAGAAAGCTCTTTTGCCTGTAAAAGTGGTGTTTTAACAACTCTTTTGACTTTTACTCAGGTCAGTGGAAAATAAGGGAAATTAATTTACTGATTACAAAGAGATCTTTGGGGGTGGAAGGAAAGCTCAGTGGTTTGAGCATTGGCCTCCTAAACCCAGGGTTGTGAGTTCAATCCTTGAGGGGGCCATTTAGGGATCTGGGGCAAAT
This sequence comes from Natator depressus, assembly GCF_965152275.1. Taxonomy (NCBI): domain Eukaryota; kingdom Metazoa; phylum Chordata; order Testudines; family Cheloniidae; genus Natator; species Natator depressus. Next base: position 15,785,767 of record NC_134256.1, on the reverse strand, counting down.
TTGGGGATTGGTCCTGTTTTGAGCAGGGGATTGGACTAAATGACTTCCTGAGATTCTATGATCTCAGAAAAGATATATTGGACTTAGTTCAGAAAAGGGCAACAAAAATGATTAGGGGTATGGAACAGCTTCCGTATGAGGAGAGATTAATAAGACTGGGACTTTTCAGCTTGGAAAATAGACGACTAAAGGGGGATATGATTGAGGTGTATACAATCATGACTGATGTAGGGAAAGCAGATAAGGAAGTGTTATTTATTCCTTCTCATAACACAACAAGTAGGGGCCACCAAATGAAATTAATAGGCAGCAGGTTTAAAACAAACAAAAGGAAGTACTTTTTGGGGGGAGGGATAGCTCAGTGGTTTGAGCATTGGCCTGCTAAACCCAGGGTTGTGAGTTCAATCCTTGAGGGGGCCATTTAAGGATCTGGGGCAAAAATTGGGGATTGGTCCTGCTTTGAGCAGGGGGTTGGACTAGATGACCTCCTGAGGTCCCTTCCAACCCTGAGATTCTCTGATTCTTTGTTTGTTTGCTTGCCCTAAACTGGAGGACGTAAACCTTTTTGGTGTAAAATGTCAGATTGGGTGCTTGAATGTGTGTGTTAATAATTAAGCTGCAGAATTCAGCTCTAGCTCTGAATTTTTTTACATATTTGTGGTTTTCAAATTTTAATAGATTTTTAGCTTAGACCTTTTATCAAGTGCTCAACAATTTTGTTGTTTAACCATTTACTCCATTCATGATCAGAAGATCTTACGATCATTTTCCTCAAAGTGACATGATCCATGGAGGCTGATTGATATTTTGGGACTTCCAGTAGACAGCCAGCAATGTACAGTTATAGATTGAATGATTCTTCTGGATTTCTTCCAATTTCTTCATGACATTTACTATATTGAGTAAATAATCTGTCATAAAAAGATGACCTAATCAATCCTGATTGGACAAAACTCCATGGACAGTGCCGTGGAATTGTCAAAGTACTCCAGAGGAAGCGGGGCCATGAATCTTTAGAAGTGGAGGCAGATGGTGTCCCTGCCTAAACCATCAACTCCAGAAGCCATGTGACATCATGCCCTATGCTTCCTCCCCTACTGACTGGCCATCAAATGGGTGATTGCTCTGTGATGTTACCAGGATATACATAGAGAAGTTAAATAAAAACATCAGTACTCTTGTTGGAAGGTTAAAGCATAATAGGATGATTATTTCTTAGAATTCAGAATGACACCACCAAAACCAGAGAGAGACAAAGCAGGCTGCTCCCTAAGGAAGCGAGACACTCCTCATACAACTTTACTCTGGGCTGGCTCTTACAATCCAGACTGTCACAAATCATATGACTTCCCTCGGAACCCACAAGCCCACAAGCAGTACTAGGAACTAGCTCACAAATTAAAGTGATAGACCTCAATTCTGCCACAGTTTTCAATACACCTCAGAACCCAACATCTAAGACATGTCATAGATAAGGCTGTGAGATTGTCATGGAGGTCCTGGAAGTTACCGCCGTGACTTCTGCAGCGCCCGGTGTGGCTGGCTCCAGGGCTGCCTGAGCAGCTCAGGCAGCCCCTGGGCCAGACACAACAGCTGCTGCTGGGGCAGTCTTGGGTCACTGCCCCCCGAGCCCCGCAGCAGCAGGAGTTTGGGTGTGGAGGGGGCTCAGGGTTGGGGCATAGGAGAGGGGAAGGGCTCCGGGCTTACCTTGTGGGGGCTCCCCAGAAGCGACAACATGTCCCTCCCTCTCTCAGCGCCTAGCTCTGTGCTCTACCTCCGCCCGCAGGCGCCGCCTCCGCAGCTCCTATTAACTGTAGTTCCCAGCCAATGGGAGCTGCAGAGCTGGTAGCATGCGGAGCTAGGAGCTTAGGGAGGGACATGTCACCACTTCCAAGAAGCCGGGTAGGGAGCCTGTCAGCCCCGCCAATCCCCCCCACATCACCAGCGGGGGTCCCGGGCTGCTCCCACCTGAGCACCTGTGGAGCCCCCACAGACCAGCCCCCCAGCTCTCATGGCACCCCCTGGGCTGCCCCTCAGCACTTGCAGTGCCCCCCAGGCCATCCCCCCCAGCACTTCCCTCCCCTCTGCACATCCAGGGGGAATATGTTTATATAGCATTATCTTAGCTGTTAGGTTTATTACATTGACATAACACAAAGTTTCAGGGTTTTTCTGGGAGGCGGGGGCATATACACCTGAAATTTTGTGTGATGTCAATGTTCCTTAAGTCAGACATTGAGGAATAGAATCTAAGATTTATGGGGTGATTTTACGAAGCCTGTGTCCTAGAAAGAAACCCCAGTCTATTGCTTTCACGCCCACGTACTTCTGTGGTAATTTCTGACATTTTGCTCCTGATTTATATACGGGTTTCAGATTATTGAAGGGAACCATAATCTGTACATCTACCCTACAGATATACTTGGGGCCAGCAACTCTGGAGGGGAAGCTTCTGCCAAAGGTAATCAGTTTTCTTTAGTTCTGTGTGATTTCTCTGTAAGAAGGGGGAAGCCTTGCACTGAGATTAGACAATTTTGGCCTGTCCTAATTGGGAGCAGCCCCAGGGCGACAGCCTAACCCAGTGGTGAGTGTGTTACAAGTTTCTCTCACTGCCTAGCGACAGAGGCTGTGGCTTGTTACAGCCGACGATGTCAGAGGCTTGGTTCTTTAGTTCATGAAACGGCAGCTGATGTTTTCGGCTCTGGAGGTCCCCAGTTCAGTCCCCAATGTATCAGCCCAGATTCCAGTTGCCGGTGCGTCTCAGAAAGGGCCCCAAGGGTGCAGAGCAGGGGGCTGACACCAGCTGACCAGGTGCTAGGGCAGGATACCAGGGGGCAAAGAGGAAGCAGTGAGGAAGATCCTTGCAGGAGCGGAGCCAGGAAGGGTTACATGAGACCTCTAACCAGTAGGGCTGGGGTCAGTCAAAGGCCTCCCCCTGGCTTGTCCAGGATGCATCGTTGCTGGGTGAAATGCCCCCAACACACACCCCATGTACGTGGTGTGGGTGAGAAGCACTCAACAAAGACCCGTCCAGCCAGGCGGGGAGTGGGCCTTGTCCTGTGCATTTGCTCCCACACTCAGCCCCATGGCGCGTGATCTCTCACCCTGCTCTCTCAGCGCCTGCTGTTCTGCTCTGGGTCTGGATCCTGCGCTCCACCCTGGTCCTGCTCCTCGTGACGTCTGCCCCAATCATCACCTGCAACGTGGAGAAAAGAGCTGTCACTCAGCCTGACCCGGAGCCACAGGAGAGGCCTGCAGGGAATGGCAGGGGAGAGCCCCCATATGCTGAGAGGAATGGCAGGGAGGAGGAGTAAGAAGAGGAATTCGGAGGTTCTGGGGGCCCATGACAGTCCCTGGGGGCACCCGGGGCTGTGAGGCACTTCACTACCAGCTGCCCCTGGCATGATCAAGCCTTATCTGTGCCCACCAGGGATCAGCTCTCCGACTCCCCCGGCTACAGGCCACACAAGCCGTGCCCTCTAGGCCTCGCAGGGTGATCTCTCTCCAGGTTGGCAATAGGCACACTCCAACCCCCAGCCCTCCGAGCATCCCCCTGCAGCACCCAGCCCCTGTCCCACAGGGCACTCACAGCAGTCACAGATCCGCTGCTCCCAAAGGAACAGGGCCCCCAGGTGACCAGCTCCAACTCCAATCACCACCCCGATCAACGCACAGCTCTAGATCCCTTCATAGTGACACCAAGGACAAGTGATTTCACAGAGTGTAGAGATTCGAGGAGTAGCAAAGAGAAGGGTTGGAAAGAAATGGTTTCATGGCCAATAAAATCAAACCACCTTGACTACAGCCTAGACTCACTGAACGAGATATTTTTATGTCTGGTAGAGCAACGCTCACCCCACAGTCCTTCCAGGGTTTTACTCCAGGCTTGGCTGTGATCTCCTGTTCCTGAGACAAACACTGTCAGCCATCTCCTGGGTGAAAGGGAGCTCTTGTCCCCTCTCCTCTTTCTTTCTAGGTTCAGACCATTGTCTCTTCCCAGAGGAAGTCTCTCTTCACAGACTTACCCTCGGGGTCCTTTGTCCTAGGCTTGGTCTACACTATCAGTGTATGTCAGTCTAACTACATCGATCAAGGGTGTGGAAAATCCACATCCCTGAGCTATGCAGTTATACTGACCTATCCCACAGTGCAGACAGCACTGTGTCAACAGGAGGGCTTCTCCCTTTGGCCTAGCTACCACCTCTCATGGAGGTGGAGTACCTACGCTGAGCTCTCTCATAGGTAGCGTCTTCACTAAGCAGCACTGTAAGTGTAGCCAAGCCCTTTGTAGATTCTCAGGCCCACACCTGGCCCAGACAGTGAAGATAGCCTGTCTCCACGGCTGGGCTTTGTTCTGTGTGCTGATTGGCTCCGCCAAAGGGATTGCCATGGCGCAGGAGATGAGCTTTTCTTCAACGCTTCTGGAGCCTAATCTCTTACTTTTCACATCTCTCTTAAGCTATGTCCCATACAAACACCTTGCAGCAATGATGATGCCCAGTGGGCTACGGGCTCTTGGTAGAGACCTCTCAGGCCACCCTTTGGTGAGCTATTGTGCATATATCTCACCCAGGGGATCCCATAAAACTCTCTGCACCCCTCTGCCCTCGGTCAGTTGGCACCAAGAAGTTCCTGGGTCACCGGGGCAGACCAGAGGGCGGCTGGGATTAGAGAAGGGTCTGTGGGCTGTGTAATTGTGCAGCGATGTGTCCATGAGACTCGGGGCCGGGGGAGTAACTCACTAATGAGAATAGATGGGGGGGGGTAACTGATAAACATGGGGCAACAAGAAGTAGCTCCAAGAAGCAGCCCGCAGGCGCTCCTCTGTGGTGAGATCTGAACTTGATCTGAGGGCGTGTCTTCACTGGCAACGTTAAAGCGCTCTAAAAAACCCACCTCCGTGAGGGGAATAGCACAGAGGAGCACGGCTCCCAGCGCTGGTGCACTGTCTACACTGGCACTTTACAGCGCTGAAACCTGCAGTGCTCAGGGGGGTGTTTTTTCACACCCCTGAGTGAGAAACTTGCAGCGCTGTAAAGTGCCAGTGTAGACAAGCCCTTAAAGACAGAGCCCTGAACGGTGAGTGTGACTGAGCGCCTTTCTTAAAGGGACAGTGCACTGTTTCTGAGATTTCCCCAGCAGCCAGCTCACATTGTCTGTCTCTCTCTCTCTCTCTCTCTCTCTCACACACACACACAGTCTCTTTCACACTCACCTCCCAACACATACTCGTATTATTGTTGTTGTTACTTCTTCGTACTTCCTGTAATGCACATATATTCTCTGTAATTTTATTCTTTCAAAGTGTGTTATTTTAGTGTTTTAACTGGTTTGTGCATTTCATATTTTTCATTTCTCTTACCCTTAAATTTAATGCTTTGAGTAGTGAGTTCTAAAATGCCTAAGCTGTCCTGGCTGGAGTAATTATCCCTATGGTAACTTTTTAAAAATATATATTATATCTAGTTGTTTTGTTTCTACTGATGGCACACATAGGCACATACCTCGGTGCACATAACAAAATTTATTCTGCACATGGGTGGAAAAAATTAGAGGGAACATGGCTATGGCAGCTCCCGCTCTCTGTGCCCATGTCCTGGAGAGACTGCGAGGCGACTATGTAAAATGGCCCTCCCGCACACACCCCAGTCAATGCTCTTCAGTCACACTGCTCTCTGTGTGTGTGTAAATACAGAGGAACCCCACGGCTTGCAGCAGTGTCATTCTGGGATCATGCTCCTGTCCCCAGGACAGAGTCCGGCCCTGTGTGTGAGCAGTGACACATTCACTTCAAAAGGGTTTAATTTTCATTTCTGCAGGGCCTGGCTTGGGGAGAGGGAGCCGGATCCAGCAGGAGAGAGCTGTGGGCCTGTCCCAAAGGGTGCTGTTTGCTTGCCCTCCCTGGGGCTGTGTGTCTATAAATACTGCCAGGGCTGAGGGGATGGGGTTGGGTTTGGGGGAGGAGACACTCCTGTGCTGGGAACAGGGACCACAGCCTGCAACCACAGCCCACGCTCCGTGCTCATCTCAAGCACAGCGCGGGGCTCTGTTTAGAACTAGGCTTGGAAGGATGAGATTGTTATTGGTAAATATCAGTAAACACCAAGTTCCCTGCATGCACACAAACCCACAAGAAAATATTTCCATCGATAATAATCATACATTTGCAGATAAGCAAAGTAAGAGAAATGCTGCTCGAGACATTGTTAGAGGTTGATTTGGGGATATTTACTGTATATTTTGACATGTGATTATGCCAATTTTTGTCTTAATGGTTATAAAGCTTTAACTTTTTGCATCTCAACATCTACTGCCATTAAATAATTATTGTCTGACCCCCCCTTTAATTCCCTCCACTGTGAAATATAAATCAATAAATATAAAAACGTTGCGAAAACCCATGATTTTAACCAATAGTGGACATTTAAACCGATAACAAAAATTTAAAAACCCTTAAAAATCAACATTGACATTGTCAAAATTATAAAAAAAAAAAATTAAAACTTGAGTTCTACGAAGCCTATTTATAACCCAGGGCTGGGACCTGCGGGAGCCACCCTGGGGCATCCTCCAGAAACAGACACAGCACATGTTATGGGGTCAGTCATGTGACTCAGCCACACACACACACCCCAACTGATGTCCCAGCACTTCCATTGTGATCTGCCCATGTGATTTCAAACACCACATTTATCTCTGGCCTTTCCTCCTTGTTCTGGTGGCAGCAGCTAGGGAGCAATTGCCATAGCATGTCTTTCACCCGCCAGGACTCACAACCACCTCTCGAGAATGGGAATCTTGCAGGAGGCTTCCCCAACACTAGCATGATTACAGGCTTCAGCACTGTCTTCAGCAGATCAAAGGACAGCTGGTGACGCCAGAGCCCTTTTAACTGATGGCCTGGCTGACTGGTTAAGGCGATGGACTGCTAATCCTTTGTGCTCTGTATGGCTGCATTCGAACCCCCCTTGTGGTCATTGGCCTTTGCTTCTTATCTCGGCCATGGCCGGGTTATTCCTCCATTGCTCTTCTGGTCCTTCCTGCCAAAGCAACTCTTACAATAAACAGCAGAAGAAAAACTTCCAACAAAACGGATGCCGTAGCATGGCTTGTACTAAGCGGAACTTGAATCCTGCTTGAAAGACTGGGACTGTCAAGGCTGATTCCCCACTCTGGCACAAGGTGGGGGCCCGCTAGGATTCAAAAAATTAATACTGGTCACTCCAGGCTTGTATTAAACTCCCAAGGTTACAGCTTCTCTCTGACCTTGGATGGATAGATGCTGCCACCACCCAAGTGCAGAACCCCTTTGAGAGCCCAGGAAGGCGCACTTGTGAATTCCTTCCTGTGGGTACCCTCGAGCCCTTTCACCCCACCCACTCCGGAGAAGAGCTGAGAAAGAAAACAAAGGAAATTAGTTGTTGCCCCCAGCTAATTAAACAACCTGCACAAACCTCTTAGGACACCAAGAACTCAATCCTGCTCTTAAAAAAGGTAAATTTTATTAGAAACCAAAAGAAAGAAAATACACCTGGAACTTAGGCTTTTGCTAGATTTTAAAAGAGCAATTCCAAAAATTAAGCACCCAAAATAGCTTTCTTGGGAGTTCAGCTTAAAGGTTACAAGCAAACAAAAGCACCTGGGGTTAGCACAGAGGAGTCCACTAGCCATAAGAAATAAACAGAAATAAACCTAATTGTGCCTTTCTCAACATTCCTGATCTACTTACACATCTGGGGGTTCCAGATAAGTTGTTCTAGGTATGATCTGATGCTCTATGATCATATCTGGCTTAAAGCTTCTCATAGCGTAACTGCTCCCCGTCCCCCTCTTTCCTGGAGAACAACATCAGATGTTTTTTCCCCATTTTAAAAAGTTCTAGCCTTCCCATTGGCTCTTTTGGTCAGGTGCCCACTCCCTTTCCTTTACCTGGGGGACTTTTTAAGCCTTTACAGGTAAAGCAAGCAGAGAACAGCCACCAAGAGGGACTTTATAGCTAACTGGCTGGCTGGGTGTCCGTAAAAAGGAGCTCCCCCCACCTTCATTTATCACAGGGACTCTTACTAGATATCTCTGCACCACCGCAGGCTTTAACGGCCATGTCTTCTATTCCTGACTTTGGCTGATCAAAGGACAGCTGATGGCAATGGGGTCCTTTCGCATGATGAGTTAGCCAAGTCATTAAAGCAATGGACTGGTAATCTCGTGTGTTCTGAATGTGTGGGTACAAATCTGTCCTTTGTTTTGACTCCATGTTTTGGCTGTGATGGCTATTGGGTCCTTCCTCCATTCCTCTTCTGCCCCTTCCTGCCAAAGCAACTCTTACAGTGACCAAACGAAGAACAGCTCCCAACAAAGTGGTTGTTTTTTTTGTCAGTGGGGACTCATGCGTGAATCCTCTACACCCTGCCGTGCCTCGTAATGTGCATTTGCCTCCCCCAGGTATTTCCCCAGAACCCCATGTAACTTTGTTTGTCTGGCGAGCTGTTTGAAATAGTCCTTTGAAGCTCATAATGCGTCTGGAGGTTTACACTGGCCACGCCTCCTGCCTAGAGGAATTTTGTACAACCCCCAATAATACAGAAACTTTGCATTTTTAATACAATGGACTCCAAAGTGACTTACACTTAATTCAGGTAGGTTTGCCCAGGATGTGCCAGGACATTGCCATATCTGTCCCGCACCCTAAATGCTAAAATTCCCTGAGAGGGGTGCTCGTATCCCACAATGCACTGCAAAAAGCCCACACAAGACAACGTGCCTGATGGCGGCATGAGGGATGCTGGGATGACGACCCCGGAGCCACACACCTCTTGCCGATGCAGCCTGTTGCTGTGGAAACGCCCAGCGCTGGCAAAGGTGATTAAGTGTGCACACGAGCTAGTGCCCTGGCAGTGCTGGCTCCAGCAATGTTCCCATGAACACTTTTTGTGTATCAACAGAAGGGGTCAGAGCAGACGGCGTGCAGGAAAATACTGCTCACTGAAGATGAAGCGAGGAGGAGAGAAGAGGTGTTGTGTAGTCTAGGACAGATGTGTACAGTCCAAAGGCTGTTCTGTTCCTTGTGCTTCTCCTGAGATGACTCCCTGCACAAGAGGAGATGCTCCCCTGCTGACCTGTTCTAGCATCATAGAATATCAGGGTTGGAAGGGACCTCAGGAGGCCATCTAGTCCAACCCCCTGCTCAAAGCAGGGCCAATCCCCACTTTTTGCCACAGATCCCTAAATGGCTCCCTCAAGCATTGAACTCACAATCCTGGGTTTAGCAGACCAATGCTCAAACTACTGAGCTATCCCTCCCCACCAGCTGAGTGAATGCAGCTCCCCAGAAGGGAAACAAGCCCCATCACTTCGTGTCTTTAGTGCACTCTCTGAGAGGAGCCATACGTTCGCCTCGGCTCAATTCAGCTGCAGTGTAGCACTCCCAAGGGAACCAGAAAAGGCTTGAAGCTCTTGTTTGTTCTGTGGATACTAAGTTTAATAAGACTCCACTATTCAAACTGCCCCTGCTCCGGGAGTGTAAGATTTGGTGAGCCCAGACAGGAGAGGCTGAATTGCAATGATCTGACCTCTCCAAGAGATGAACCCACCAAACTGCTGCAGACTGCTCCAGAGAAAGCTGCCAGGGAAGATTTCATTGGTTGCAAGCGCTATGGCTGGGAGAGAGTTAAAAGACCAGTAGTGGAGGTAGGAGGACTCTGATACCAGCTAAAGGATGAGCATTTAAGAGAAGTCTGTGACTCCCTGGGCATTTCTGGGACACATCACAGTGAAACTGCAGCCAAAAGCTCTTTGACCTTACCCAAATATATAAGAATTCATTTCAATAGTGAAGAGCCAAACCCGCTGGAAAATCAGGGATTGTCTTACATTGCTGGCATTAGGAGAGAAGATTTTACAAGCCATTGCTACAGCAAAAGAGGAGCAAAAGATCTGTCAATCCCATCCCAGAAAAGAAAACCAGTGTTAAAGAAAGACTTTAAAATAACAGGACAGTTTAGGAACTCCCTGCAAAAGGACAGGCTAAACCAAAGCAGTTTGGCTTATCAAATTGCAAATGGTGTTCCCAAGGGGACCACTGAGACAGAGATAATGGAAACTGTAATCAGGGCAGTTTGCCCAGGATTGAGCTTCAGAAGCTAGCTGGAGTGAAAAACGAAGCTGAGCCTGCCAAAATTGTGTACCCCCTTTCCCAGATCATTGATGAATATGTTGAACAGCACCGGTCCCAGTACAGATCCCTGGGGACCTTGCTATTTACCTCTCTCCACTCCGAAAACTGACCATTTATTTATTTAGTAGACTAAATCTGCGATGCACAATCCTTCACAGTTAACAGAGATAATAATGTGCTAACCTACATCTCCACCACTGCCAGGCTGAACCCCATAGTCCACCGGTGGGTTGCAGAATCATCTGACTTTAACTTCATAGGGTAGAAAACCTGAGTTATGAACATCAGAGTTATGACCTGACCAGCCAACCATGCACCTTATTTGGAACCTGAAGTACACAATCAGGCAGCAGCAACAGAGAGAGAAAAAACAAATACAATACAGTAGTGTATTAAACATAAACTGCTAAAAAAATAAAGGGAAAGCAGGATTTTTCTTCTGCATAGTAAAGTTTCAAAGCTCTATTAAGTCAATGCTCAGTTGTAAACTTTTGAAAGAACAACCATAACATTTTGTTCAGCATTACGAACATTTCAGAGTTACGAACAACCTCCTTTCCCAAGGTGTTCGTAACTCTGAGGTTCTACTGTAGTTAAATATCATCTAGGGAAATCTAATGCTTTATCAGGAATTCCCCTTGATAGTCACAGGATGCACAGAAGAGACGAACACAGGTGTTGTTAAAGCAGTCAAACTCCTTGGATATACAAACTGATGGCAAGGTGTCCAGGTTAGTAGTTATTACTACCAATCCTTTGGCAGTAGAAGTCTCCTTCATAGGCATTACATCCACCATAAAACTTATTCCAGGAGAAGACATTTTGGCAACTCAGAAGAAAGATCCAGCTATTGCTAAAATGCTTCAGTATAAGTTTTTGGGGCACAAACCAATTAACCAAGAGAACACAGGAGGATGTTGAACATCGAACATTGTGTCACTAGAGTTTGTGTGTGCACCAAGCAAAAGAAACCTCACCAGCGTACCAGATTTCATCTAACTACCATAGTTACAACAAGTACCGGGGGGTAGCCGTGTTAGTCTGTATCCACAAAAACAACAAGGAGTCTGGCGGCACCTTATTTACTTAGTTACAACAGAAGCATTTGTACTTGTAGCCATAGGCTTCTTCCATCTAGGAAGAAGCAAAGAAAGATAGGAATACATCTGAGCCTCGGTGGATCACTTTACTTGGTTTGTCAAAGTCTACCCTACCACCAAAAAGTCAGGAAAGACAGTGACAGACAAGATCTTCAATTAGTTTGTTTTAAGATTTGATTTCCCCAAAAGAATCCATCATCAATAAGGAGCAGAGTTTGAAAATAGGTTTTTTTTCCAAAGCATAGAGTACTACAGTAAGATTTAAACTTCTCCCATAACCCCATACCAGCCACAGGGCAATGGGCAAGTAGAAAGGCTGAATCAAATTCTGCTGGCTACATTGATAACCTTGCCAGAAGAACAAAAATCAGACTGGAAGGACTCCCTTAATAAGACCATAAGACCATCTATGCCTATAACTGTACACAAAATGATGCTACGAGTTCCCACCCTTCTATTTATTATCTTGAAGATAATCACATTTGTCTATTGTCATTGCATTTGCTCTACCTATGAACTCTGAATCTGCACCTAGGAAGCATAAAGAATATGCTGAGACACAGAAACAGCAATTGAAAGACGTTTATGAACTGGCCTCAATATGTTCTCAAAACTCTGCTATTCGTAGTACGAATCATTATGGTCAGAAAGCGTACGGTGCTGCCCTCTGGCCGGGGGACAGGAGTACTTGTCAGGAAGGGGACCAGGCAAACTAACATCCTATTGGGAAGATAAAATTCATGTTAGAAGATGAAAGGAAAGGGGAGAGTTCACAGAGTAAAGGCAGAAGGTGGAGAAGGAGGTGGTAGAGTTTGTCACCACAAGTTTTTGCTTCTCTGGGTTTTCTTGCCCTTGGAGATGACACTGTGCTGCACAGCGCCACGGCAGAAGATGCAGAGATCAAGGGAAATAAGCAAAACTGGAATCGAAGGGCGAGTCTCTGCTAGAAGCGCTACAGCGGCACAGAGGCACCGATGCAGCTGCTCCACTGTGGCGCGTCTGGTGAAGATGCTCTATGCTGATGGGAGAGCGCTCTCCTGTCAGCGTAATAAGTCCACCCCTGCGAGAGGCAGTAGCTATGTCGGCGGGAGAGCACTGTCTACACAGGGGGTTACGGTCGGTATAACTATGTCACTGAGAGGGTGTGGATTAATCACACCCCTGAGTGACGTAAGTGATACTGAAGTAGGCTGTAGTGTAGACCAAGCCTCTCTAAGGACAGGATTTGGACTCCAGTGATTGTGATCGTGAGAGCGAAGACAAACAACATGGTACCCATGGCATGGTGACTCTGCATTCAGAGGCAGAAACATTCCTTCCACGGCTGGGAAATGGGGGTGTTGTTGGTCTTGTAAACTTGGAGACAGATGACTAGTCTGATGTGACATCCACATCAGCCAATGAAAGACATGAATGGCTAAATGTGACCATGGATCCGGAAACCATCAGTGCACAAGAAGACAGATCTCGAGAACAGCCCATTGTCACATGAGGTCCTCTGACTAGAGAGGGAAGAGCCCCCCAGACACTGACCTATGAACCTACTCATCAGTGTCTAATTCCAGCTACTGGTGTATGCACCATGGCTTTATCCTTGTGTTTACATGCTGTACCTAGTACCTATTCCTGTATCTTCTCCTGCATTCTCTCCAAGATTAATGTAAATGAAGAGACATTGGCTTCTGGTTTCGATATTGCTCTACAAAAGGGGTTGATAGCGCTACATAGTTAGTTTTATGTTTCTTGAGTAGATGTTTTTTATGTCTAATGACTTTGTGTTACATGGTTATACCGCTTACCACGTGGGAGCTGGTATCTCATAAGATCTGAGGATCTCTGGGGATTTAAACTGTTCAGAACTGGCGATTTGGTTGGGCAATGGAACAAGCCTTGACACAGACATTGCCTGCTTAATGTGAATTAAACCAAAGAGAGATGCAAAAGTTTCCAGATCTGATGAAAAAGGAGCAAGACAAAAGCTCATCTGAGACCGAAAGCACGAGCTTGTGGAAGTCGTAGGTGTCTGCTAATAAGCCAAATGGCTGGACGGAATGTTTTATATTTTGTTAATGGGAATATTTGGGGGATATTATATTTCCACAGGAGGAGTGTAGCACTGATACGGGAATGTCAGGGTTCTACATACCTGCATCCTGTATCTCTAAGGCTGTGCCCTGTCCCTTTAAGGGTTTGGAGATCTGCTAGCGAGGCTAAAGAGGAACAGTGGGGATGCAAGCTGCACCCCCAGGAGGGTTTCTGTCGTTCTCCGGGGGACCCAGCGGGTTGCAGCCTGCGTTTGTTTGGGGAGTTGGACATTAAGTTTAATAAAATTCCATTTTTAAAACCATCCCTGGTCTGCAGTGGAACACATGCTCTAACCACCAGACCCCTACAGTCCCAGAGCCAGCAGAGTTGGGGGTAACAGCTTGCACCCAGATTCTGGTCTGGTCAGATTGGTGGAATTAACACAGCTCATCCCCCCAGTTCCCCTGGGTGTCCCCTGTGCAGCACAGAGACGTGGGCAGCAGTTTATGGGGATGTGGTTTGTTGGGAGTGGCAGGGACCTTGGTTTGCTCTCAGTGAGCATCACAGGCTCCCTGTGCCTGCAGCCCCCTGCTCAGTTCCTCATTTGAGCTCCTGGGGCATCAGGCTCCGTGGAGCTGGGGACTGGGGTATTTGGAGCAGCACTGAGGGGTCCCTCACTGTCCCATCATGTGGTGTGAGCTCACTGCCCTTTTTCTCCATGAGTGCCAGCTTGGGCGAGGGTCTGAGGCCAGCACTTGTGTCAGTGGGGCAGGATCGGAGACAAGGGTGAGTTGGCTGTTCAGGCAGCTTGAGAGGCTGGGTGCTGAGTACCAAAGGGGCCAGAGGGCTGGGGGAACGTTTGTATTAATAATGGGGAACTGAGTCAGGGAAAAGAGGAGCTGAGACCTGAACCTTCACTCTAAAATGGAAACAATATCCTGCACCCTGATCAGGTTGCCCGGGGTCAAGCCAGAGTCACCCATCGCCTGCAAAGGCAACAGGGCTAGATTCTGATCTCAGCTCCCCTCAGGTCATTCTGGAGTCCCTGACGGCTGCAGTTAGATCAGGGGCTACATTCGCATCTTTCATCCCAGAGTAAATAAAAATAAATATTGCAACCAAGTCAGGGTAATTGGATATTAGACCTTGTTTTGACCGATTAAAATGTGACTAGGGTTGCCAGGTACCCAATTTTCAACCAGAAAGTCCGGTCAAAAAGGGGACTTGGCAGTGTCCAGTCAGATGTACTGACCAGACACCAATAGTCTGGTTACTGCGGGCGGGAAGGGAGAGGTGCCGGGTCATTGTTAGCCGATGGCCAGGGATGTTTGGTGAGATGCCAGCTATGCCCGTTTATACCATCCGTGACTTTAACCGCTAGGACGCACTGTCCCTTCGCGGCGGGCAGCCCGGCCTAGGCTGACGGATGCCCGAAGGTCCTAACCACCCGTGACTTTAACTGCTAGAGCTCAGAGCTCCTTCGCAGCGGGCAGTCAACACTGACTGACAGGTGCCCCAATGGCAGCACTAAGAGCCTCTCCACACCCGTGACTTTAACTGCTAGAGCTCAGAGCTCCTTCGCAGTGGGCAGTCAGGATTGACTGACAGGCGCCCCAAGAGTTTGCCCCGTGGAGGCGGCACAACTCAACGCTAGGCTCTTAGTACTCTCACCTAATGGCCAGGCTTTATAGCCAAAACGGCTGAGGTTCTTTAATTGTGTTGGCTGCTTCACAGTAAACCAGAGAAACAAGTCAGGCTTATGCATAAATGGTTACCAAAATTTATTAAACTAGATTCTAATCATGTGGTTACAAAATTGCTAGTGCCTACTTATTTAAGTGTAGAGATGTTACACACACAAACAAGTTACAAAACTGAAGCTACAATCCCAAAGAAAGAAAACAAAGTATAGAGCTCTATTTCAAAATATGTGTACACTAAAGATTGGACATCAGGTGTGGGTGCTTCTTACCCTCCTTGCATCTCTCGATTCCAGCGGTGCCAAGCCAGGATCGGTCACTCAATTCCGCGGAAAGACGAATAAGGGACAAGGCTTAGGGACCCTCTTAGCTGCAGAAGCCTTGGGAGGCTGTCACTTATCTGACCAGCAGATAGATAGTGAAAAGCACTCCAAAATCATGGTGCTGTAGGTCCCCTACTTATACCTCTGTACTCCTTTATTCTTTTTCTCCTTTCTATGCTAAATTGGGGCTGGTCTGTCGGGGTGACGCCAGCAGCAGTTTATGACGTGGGCAGCAGTTTATGGGGATGTGGTTTGTTGGGAGTGGCAGGGACCTTGGTTTGCTCTCACTGAGCACCACAGGCTAGTAGTATAAGGCCCCTACCATCAATCAAACCCTGACCCCGCCCCTTGACCCCTTAGCCCTTGACCCCCTCAGCCCCGCCCCTTGACCTCTTAGCCCCACCCACCGGAAGTCCCGCCCCATGGGTTATTACTTCCGGGGTCAAGGCTGCCACATGACCGGAAGCAAGGTGTGTCATGTGACACCCACCCCACCCCTTGACCCCTTTAACCCCACCCCTTGACCTCTGCCCCCCCCCACCGGAAGTCCTGCCCCATGGGGTATTACTTCCAGGGTCAAGGCTGCCACGTGACCGGAAGCAAGGTATGTCATGTGAACCCTCTAACAACTCCTCCCACTGCCCTCTACCAATCAGGATGGGTTTCGCCCCGTAGGACTTCCCCCCCAAGAGGAGCTTTGACCAATCAGGGCGAGTTCCGGAGCGGGGTGTCCTCTCCGGAAGTGGGTCTTGTGACCCCTCTAACAACTCCTCCCCCCCCCACCCTCTACCAATCAGGATGGGTTTTGCCCCGTAGGACCTCCCAGAGAGGAGCTTTGACCAATCAGGGCGAGTTCCGGGGTGGGGGTGTCCTCTCTGGAAGTGGGTCTTGTGACCCCTCTAACAACTCCTCCCCCCACCCCGCTACCAATCAGGAGGGGTTTTGTTCCGATAGGACCAAGAGGAGATTTGACCAATTAGGGTGAGTTCCGGGGGCGGGGTGACCCGTCCGGAAATGATTCGTGTGACCCCTCTAACAACTCCTCCCACCAACCTCTACCAATCAGGCCGGCCCGAGAGCAGATTTGACCAAAATAGGGCAGGTTCTGGGATGGGGTGAACCACCCAGAAGAGGGGCGTATGACCCCTCTGCCAATCAGAGCGCAGCACCATCACCCCATAAGGCCCAGCGTCGGGCAGAAGAGGCTGTCTTTTACCAAGAGCGCGTGTTTTAGAAATTGTGGAGACATGGACTCCTTCACCACCCCCGTGAGAACTTCGGACTTTGTTTTAGCCCCGAGGGCCTTTGGACTTGTATGGAGAAAGCGCTACATCAGCGAGAGTTCTGAGGAGGACCCTTTGGCCCAGCCGTTGATGGACACACCGGAAACCGACCCCGAAACCCGGCTGCTTGTGAGGCACCACGATGAGCGTGATGGCCTCTTGTTGTCCACCCCCCGAGAGGTGGAAGGTGATCACGGCTTGGGGGAGTTACGGGCGGACAAGGTGAATGAAAAAGACGTGGCTCAGGTAAATGAATGTTTAAGAAGTGACGGTCGGGGTGGGGGTGTGTAATGGGGGTGGGGGTGGGGGGGGAGGGCTAGGAACCAGGGATTGTGTAAATCAAAAACCAAGCAGTGGTGTGCTTACGCTGTTTCTTTTTTGAAAAAAAAAATCTCTCAACAGCTCGATGATGCCTTTCTAGAGGACCCGGAGACTCTGGACAGCGTTGCACCAAGCAGCGAAGATGAACCGGGCCCACCTTGTTTTTGCTCAACGCCAATACAAAATGTTGAAGAGGACTCCAAGGATGACGGCTATGAGGAGTTTAGGAGGAGGCTAGGCATGGAACTGACTGAGCCAGTGCCACGTCGTGAGCGTAACAAAGTCATGCGGACTATTGTACGCGTTGCTGTTTATTCTGTTCTTAATCACTGTCTTAGGGAAAAGCTTTTTGAAGATTGTGAGGGCTGTGTCATAGATGCACCAGGCCAGCGGCACCATGACTGTGTGACTTGGACTTCAGTGGATATAAACTGCAAGCTCCGGGGCCTGTGTGCTGAGCTGTGTTTGGAAAGCTTATTAAACACTGTGATTGCCATAGGTTATGCTATGCAATGTCTATGCCTAACCCAAGAACATTTAGCACAAGGGGTGACCTTGATAAATGCTGTGCAATTCAGTGGAGACCCTGACCATGTTTTAAAGAAAATGACCAAACCGGAAGATGCCTGCTTAGAGCGTTATATTGACCGTCTGGTCCGCACAAAAAGTTACAGAACCCTGCTTAAGAAAAAGGCTATTTGTAAGAAATCTAAAAGGATTAAGTTAGAAAATGGTGAGGTGCCAAACATGCGATATAAAACTTGGTTGCTGTAAATTTAAAAAAAAAAATCTATTGAAAAGGGCTTTGTGACTATTTGTATTTCTGTTAAAAGGTCTCTGGCCCTTAAGGGAGCTTAAAGTCTTTTTTTCTTTCTTTCTTTTTTTAATGGAGCATCTTGGTTTGTTTTCAAGGAGCTGTATGTCTTTTAAATAAAAAAAAATTGTTTGTGAGAACCTAGCTCTTGTGTCTTTTGTGTAAGAGAGACCCATTTACAGCAAAAAAAAAAAAAAAAAAAGCTGAAATGTATGTTGTGGGAGGGGGGAAAATACCCTAAAAATGTGTTTACAATAAAACAAACGGGGATGGTTCAGACATGTGGTTGAGTACAATAGAGTTGACTTATTCTGTTGAACTGAACGGGTTTAACCACCCCCCCCGCCCCCCCCTCACTGAATAGCCAGGGTGACTGTGATTACTCACCCTTGTTGCCATAGGGTTAATTTTGATGGGGGTGCACCCATAGTAAGGGAGGTGGGTGGGTGAGGATGGTGAGTTCTGATTAATATGAAATGAAATAAAACCTCAGGAGTTTGCAGATGCTATTGGGCAGTTTAAATATAACCCCTGGAGTTGGTGGAACGCTATAGGCCAGTCTAAATATGGCCCAGGAGTTGGTTGAAGGCCACGGGGCACTTTTTCTAGAAATCACCCCCCGTCCCACCAAACTTTAAGCATGAAAGAACATGTTTTTAAAAACAAAAACAAGCCCCAAGACATTCATTGATATCTGCAAAGGGCCCCGCACTTGAAATGGTTACTGTAAGAAGGCCCTACAGGTTGGGGGGAACAAAAAGTATTTGAACTTAAAAAAGAAAAAAAAAAAGAAAAGCAGCCCAATTGTGCAGAAAAACTTATTCCCCACCCCCGATCACAAAAGGGAATGCTAGGGAGGGGTGATCCAATCAACCTGCTAACTATTTTGAAACAAAAGAGTTAGGATGGTGTAAAAAAAAAAACAAAACCTCAGGTAGCTTGGAGACTGTCTCTTTCAACAGAAACTCTCTTGAATTGCTGCTGGGCTGCAAGTGGAGGTATGTTCCCTGGTTTTTTTTTTTTAACTCTGAAAAAATATATATATTATATAATGCCATTTTTTGGCCATGCTATCTTAGTAAATAATGGTGCATATCTGTATTGCAGTGTGATCTGTTTAGCATGGAGCCAGTAACTTTAAGTTGCAGTTCATCACCAGGCCAAGGTAAAAACCATTTTTAACTGTAGTTGTGCTTAATAACTTCAGGTATTACATAGGTTGAATAGGAATTTGGGAGCTAATACTAACTAACATTTTGGCTTGTTTTTCTTACCCCAAAGACCCCAAGCACACATGGCTGGGGCAGGGCGGGGGCCAGAACAACCAGGGATCTTTTTAAAAGCATGTGGGTTTATTGAAAAGTATTTTGTTGCAAACAGTGTTTTAAACTCTGTGTGTGTGTGTGTGTGTGTGTGTGTGTAAAACATAGGCGGTTTTTAAAAAGTATATGTCTACAAACTGATGGTGATGGTGTGTTTCCAATTAACAGGGTTTTTACTTTGCAAAATCAGATGTATTTTAAAAAAAAAAATATTTGTGGGGGTTGTTTTCAAAGTGGTAGAAATAAACTCAAAACCTGTGTTTGTTGTACAGCCTGAAATGGATTATTTTGTTTTAAAGCTATGATTTTTTTAAATAGAAAAAACACTCTAATGGATATTATTTTATTTTGTTTTAAAGTTTACTAGACAGTTTCATGTGTTTTATTAGAATGTTGTTTGCTTTACAGCACGGTCAAAACCTGAGGGGGTAAAAATGCTCAAAAGAAAAAGGAAAGAGACAACTGAAAAGAAAAATTCACCAGTATCTGTGACAGATGGATGGATGAAGCTGGGTAAATATATTTTGCTTATTAGTCTGGTTAATTTATGAGGTTTTGTATTTTAAGTACATACATAGGTGTGGGTGAGAAAGCTGGCAAAGTTACATTTTTGTAAAATGCTTTTTTCCCCCCCCTCCTGCCCCAAGCAGGCATATGCAGCCCTTCTGACAAGGCTGTAGTGGGAGCTACAAGGACCCCTCCCCGAGAACCACCAAAGAACCAGGAATCTGCTTTGAGACCTTTAACAACGCAAAACAGCACAAGAGTGCAGATGAAGCATCAGCCCAGTCCAAACCTCATTTACGTCAAACCCAAGGACAAAACAAAACACTCTGGTAAAAAACATCCATGCAAAGACAACTCCAGTTCCTCAGCGGCCACCGCCACGCCAAGCCCTGAGAAAACTGTGAGCGAAAACGCCCACATTCACAAACCCGGAACAGGCGCTCTAGGGATTGTGAATAAAAAACCAAGGATTGAAAACACCTGCGATGCCAAGGTATTGCAACCATGCAAACACAACTCCAGTTCCTCAGTGGCCACCGCCGCACCAAGCCCTGAGAAAACTGTGAGCGAAAACGTCCACATTCACAAACCCGGAGTAGGCACTCTAGGGGCTCTGAATGTGTGCAGAAACACACACATTCACAAACCCAGAGCAGGCACTCTAGGGGTTGTGAATAAAAAACTAAGGACTGACAAAGATCCCCCATATTCTAGTATTTGGGAAGAGTTTGATGCTTCATTCAGAAAACTGATGGACGCTGTATCTTCGGGGAGTCTAAAACTACGGCATTCTAAAAAGATTTGGAAAAAATACGACGCTTTGTTCAGAAAACTGATGGACGCTGAATCCTCAGGGGGCCTAAAAGAAAGGGGGGCTGGAAAGGGTGGCTCTGATCAGGCATGACTAGGTGTGGAAAGGGGTACCCTCAAGGGTGCACATCAGCTCGTGTGTAAACAAAAGGGCGGACGGCGCTTGGGGGATAAACAGATGGCTGCCAAAAAATTCCAGGCCAGGGTCGCTGTAAAAATTTTAAAAAGGGCTAAAGAGGTAATGAGGGAAAAAAAACAAAAAGAGATGCCCCCTACCAGAGGCTCTCAAACTGGCATGTCTGAAAATGGGGAGGCGAAATCAGACTCTGGTTTAGAAAATTCCCCAGAGTGCTCTCTAGACGGAGTCCCATCAACTCCCAATGCCCCTCACGGAGGCGTCTCAGAGTCTGACTCTCAATTAGTATCGGATGTAGAAGATGCCACTGATGGTTCCGTAGAGGAACCCCCAAGTAACCCTGAAAATGCAGAGGTGTATATGGAGAGAGTGAGAAGTTGGCAACGTGAATTACCTAGATTTGGGGGGTCGGTGTATTGTGAGGAGTTTCGTTTTGTCCATCTTGAGCAAATAAATTCAGCTCAACAGGCTGTTGAAGCCATACACAGAGGGATACAGCTAGTGCTTGATGATGTTAATGGTAGGGTAGGCCCTGATGATTACGTACAGTTACGTTTAGAGAGCCGTCGTTTAACTAACCCTTTGTTTTCAGTCAGAAGAACTAGGGATGAGCTGTCCGCTGAGGATTTCTTGAACCAGACCTCAAAGCTGCTTCAGAGCAATAGAGAATTGCATTTCGATGGGACGTTGCGCCTTGTTGTGACAGTTGTAAAAAATAGGGGTGGGGGCGCTCGAAGAGTTTTAAATTCTATCCTTAGTAGTCAGATTATTCATAAAAAGAGACAATGTTTAGTAGACCTGACTTACACCGGTACCAATCTATGTTTTGTGGGAGGGCTCTTGGCTGTCATGGCCGGTCATAAACCTACAGATGCAGAATTGTTAGCAGAGGCGAGAAAGTTGCATGAGAAACTGGGGTGGTCAGATCAAAAAAAGGTTATGCTCACTGATGTAGCAAAGTTTGAACAGCATTTAGGAGTTAACATACAGGTGGTGCTGTATGCGGTGAAAGGTGGCTGGGGTTTTTTTAAAACGGGGGGCCCCGTGTACCCTAAGACTTATTTCATCCTGTTGCACAATGAACATTACTATGGGGTTCTGGATGTGAAAAAGTTGTTCGGAGCAAAAAATTACTGTGAGTTTTGCCACACGGTGTACAGTCACGACCATTCTTGCAGGTATCGTTGCCGTCTCTGCTTGAGCGCAACATGCTCTGACAACATGGGTGTGCAGCTGAGGTGTCCTAGCTGTAAACTGTATTGTCGGTCCAAAGAGTGTTTGGACAGACATGTCAACTGTGCGTCAAAAAACCAAGTTGAATGCCTGTCTAAAACTTTGTGCGGTAAGTGTCAGGTGTACGTGGACAAGCAGCACAGGTGTAAAGGGAGGTGCTGTAAGCAGTGTCAGGGTTTGATCGTTGGAGATGTAGACATTCACCTCTGTTTTATGGACAGCCTTAGAAAGCCCGAATCATCAGAAAAGTATATTTTTTATGATTTTGAATGCATGCAGGAGACTGGGTTGCACACTCCCAATTATATTTTTGCAATGTCCCTAAAGCCGGAAAAATCCTGGGAATTTAAGGGTGACGAATGTCTTTCTATGTTTGTTAAGACCTTTATTGGCAAAGAGTTCCGGGACTACACGTTCCTAGCACACAATTCCAAAGGTTATGATGCGTATTTCTGTGTTAGACAGTTACTGAAGGAAAAGATGTGCATAGAACTGATCACTCAGGGCAGTAAACTAATGTGTGTGGAAGTTAAGGCCCTTGGCATTCGTTTTATAGACTCTTTAAACTTCTTGCCCATGAAGCTTAGCAAGCTCCCACAGGCGATGGGGTTTGAAGGTTGCAAGGGGTATTTTCCACATTTTTTTAACACTTTAGAAAATCAAAATTATGTGGGGCCTATGCCCGGTGTGGAGCACTACGGTGTAGAAAGCATGATGCCCAGGGAAAAAGCAGAGTTTCTCGACTGGTATCAAGACCACAGCTCTGAGACTTTTGGCCTGCAGAAAGAGCTTGCGTATTACTGCCAGCAGGATGTAAAAATTTTGAGACAGGCTTGTATCCTATACAGAAAAGAAATTATGAATATGACGGAGAAGGTCGATCTAGTAGAGAGAGAACCCGGTAAATTCACTGAGATAAAACTGTGTATAGATCCGTTCCGGTACATAACGCTGGCATCCGTCTGCATGGCTATGTACAGGTTTATGTTTTTGGAGCCTAACACGGTAGCTCTTCTCCCTCCAGACAACTATCACAGACAGAAAAAGAGATATTCGACCCCATCTATCCAGTGGCTGTTGTATATCTCTCAAAAAGAACATATACAAATACGGCACGCTTTACAGGGTGGGGAACTACAGGTAGGCCCCTACTTTTTAGACAGTTATGCCAATATTGACGGGGTACACACAGCCTTTGAGTTTAATGGGTGTTTTTTTCACGGCTGTGTCGCCTGTCATTGTGAAAAAGCACAAAACCCTATGATGGGTACAACTTTTGGGTTTCTTTATTACAAGACGCAGCTCAAGACCGACTATCTAAAACGGCTTGGTTTTGTAGTGAGGACTCTTTGGGAGCACGAGTGGGTGGTGATGAAAGAAACAGACAGGGAGCTTGCGAGCTTTTTAAACCGAGCCCAGTACCCCAGCCTCTCATGCCTAGGGATGCTCTTTTTGGGGGGAGGACGAACGCCATCCGTCTATATTATAAACCTAAGCCCGGGGAAGAAATCCACTATTATGATTTTACCAGCTTGTACCCTTTTGTAAACAAAACGAAAGACTACCCTATCGGGCACCCCGATACAGTTTATGACAAATTTGGACCCCTTGCAAATTATTTTGGAATTGCAAAAGTTAAAGTGTACCCCCCACGAGGCCTCTTTTTCCCATTGTTACCTGTCAGAGTGGGCGGCAAGCTTATGTTCCCGCTATGCCGAACCTGCGCGGAAACCGTGCAGCGGGAGACGTGCACCCACACTGACGAGGAGAGGGCCATCCTGGGGACTTGGTGCACTGTGGAATTGAACGCAGCCATAGCGAAGGGGTACGTGGTGGCTAAAATCTATGAAATCTGGCATTTTAATGAAAAATCTGATAAACTCTTTTCGGAGTACATAAAATTACACCTCCGCCAGAAACAAGAGGCTTCAGGGTATCCCAGCTGGTGCACAGACGAAGACAAACAAAATAAGTACGTTAACGATTTCTACCAGAAAGAAGGCGTGCTTTTACGCCGACACGAGATCAGGCTAAACCCCGCTAAACGCCAAATTGCTAAACTGTTTTTAAATTCTCTGTGGGGTAAATTCGGCCAAAGAACCAACCTACCCAATACCAGCATCGTGAGAGACCCCGACGAACTCTTTCAGTACCTATTTTCCCCCAACTACGAGGTTTCATCCTGTGAGTTTATCGACGATGAAACAGCGTGCGTATCTTGGAAGCACGCAAAAGACCGTTATTCTGTCTCTGGCAATACCAATGTTTTCATAGCCTGTTTCACCACCGCTTATGCCCGCTTAGAACTATACAACCTCCTAGACGGATTGCAAGAGCGGTGCCTGTACCACAACACTGACTCTGTGATATTTGTGAAAAGGGAGGGGGCCTGGAATCCCCCTCTGGGGGATTATTTAGGGGACCTCACGAGCGAGATCCCACCAGATGAACACATCACCGAGTTTGTGTCGGCAGGCCCAAAAACATACGGGTACAAACTGTCGGGAGGAAAGGCTTGTATGAAGGTCAAAGGTATTACCCTGAACGTAGCAAACTGTGAAAAGATCAACTTTGACAGTTTGAAAGATCTAGTCCTGGACTATTGCACGGGTCTGCGAGAGAACCCCTCAAAAAAGATAAAGGTGCAGCAACCCTCTATTGTAAGAAACAAAAATCAGTGGCAAATAGAGACAAAAACCCTTAAAAAAACACAGAAAGTCGTTTACAACAAGAGGGTCCTAGGAGAAGGGTTTAAAACCCTGCCCTACGGTTTTTGAAAAATGGATACGAGGTGGAGACACCCCTTTTCTGCAATTCTCGCGGGGCCTAGCAACTGCGGGAAAAGTTACTTTATAAAAAATGTATTGGATAATGCCAAACAAACATTGTCTGTTACGCCTGAGAATATTGTGTGGTGTTACAGTTGTTGGCAACCCTTGTATAAAGAACTGCTCTGTAAATACCCCTTTATCAATTTTGTGGAGGGTCTGCCTGATGCTTTTGACGATGACCGTTTGTTTCCTACCAATAAAGTGAACATGATTATCATAGACGATCTGATGAACTCCGCTTGTGAAAGCGATGAAATCGAGAAAGCCTTTACCAAGTACGTGCATCACAGGAACCTGAGCATTATGTATATAGTTCAGAACGTATTTTGCCAGGGAAAAAAGAGTCGCACTATTAACCTAAACACAAAATACATGGTTCTGTTCAAAAACCCCAGGGACAGATTACAAATTGCTACACTCGCTCGGCAAATGTACCCCGGCAAAGCTCAGTTCTTTCTTGAAGCTTTTGAGGATGCTACCAAAAGGCCTTATGGCTACCTGGTGGTGGATTTAAATGCTTCCACACCAGAAGCTTATAGGCTAAGAACTGGTCTTTTCCCTCCAGACTGGCCGGCAGTTTATACTTTAAAAAGAACAACAGCCCGGTATAAAAAGAGATGAATTATTGGCAGGTCCCTTTTTAGCAGCCGGGGTTGCTGCCTGAAAACATGTCTAGCTGCGTGAAAAGAAACCTGGGCCTTTTAAAATTACTTAGCAAATCGTCCCCACAGCAAAGGAGGGCTATACTGTGCTCGGCCTCTGACGATCTAGTAGCAGCCATCTCAGAAATAGCGCTCAACACCTTAAAAGGAAACATACCTTTAACACCGAAGCAAGTGCGTGTGCTGAAAAAGAAACACACGCTTATAAAAACTTTGTGTAATAAAAGGGTTTCACTTAAAAGAAAGAAGCGTCTGGTGAAGCAGTCTGGGGGGTTTATAGGACCCCTGTTAAGTTTTGCTATCCCTCTGATAACGGGGCTTTTAACTAATCGATAATGGAGTATGCAGAAAAAATGTACCTGGTGCCCAGCCGGCAGTTGGAGCAATTAAGTGCTCCCCCTCCGGCAGAGGAAAATATCAGAACGACTGCAACTCGCTTACTGGATGCTGAAATGAAATCTGTTCTTCAAAGAACTGACTTAGGTGAATATGAAAAGGCTAAACTTTACAGCACCGTGCTTCAAAGGTACCTAACGTATGTGAAGCAGAGCGATGTGGACAAAGGAAAACTAAGTCTGTTTCTACCAGAACAGGAACAGAGTGTGACTGCCAAACCCTCCGAAACACCAAAGACCTCAGACTCTGTTGCTCAGGAGGTGTTGGATAACGTGAATAAGCGTTATAAGAAAAATGCATCAGTATTGCTAAATAAGCTGGGCCAAGATAAAAACATTTCTTCATGGACCGATAAAGGGTCTTTTGTGTACAAAGGCTCTGTGGTTAATGGTTCTAACATGCTCGACTTAGTCAGGGCCGTCACCCAGACGCGCTCTGTTCCTAGCAGACATGTACCTAAAAGATGGGATGTGTTTATGAATGCCATGGCGGAACTGAACATGCCATCTTCCATCATGGGCAACGCGACCAACAGAGATCTTTTGGAACGCCTCAAGGCCTCAATCGCCGACACCGGTGTTGACCAAGAAACAGTGACCCCTTTTTTGCCATCTAAAAAACGAAAATTGGCTAAAAGAGCCGAATGGCTCAGTTTGTGATCTTTTTCACACTCTATTTTTTTTTTAAACTGGTAATGTTTTGCTTTAAATAAAACATTTCTGAATTGGGTCATTGTGTTTTGTTTTTTTTTTAAAAAAACCACGCCAAACATCGATTGTCTTTAAACTCCCCACCTGGGGTGCTTTATTGGGTAACATGACTATGAAAATCGTTGCAAGATACGCATGTCTGGGCTTGTTGAAACATGCTTTGAGCAAGGCTAGGCATGGCCAAGTATTTAAATTTATTTTTTACAAAATTCATCACCATCCGGTCGTTTTGCACTAAGTCATTAGAATACAATTTTAAAATCCGGTCAAAAGATAAACCCTTGCTACGATGGTGTAAGAAAAACACGCAGTGATAGCCGCAGGCAACGGAGCTGGGGTCTTGTAATTGTCTGTTGTGAAACACAATGTCTGTGGCATTTTTGTTTAAAAATTTCATAATGCTTTTAGGAAAGAGCACACTGTTCGGGGGATGCCCGTATGAGTCAAAAAACTCTCCAAGGTTACGCTCCACCAGATACACGGCAAGCCAGTGTTCACCCGGTCGGCTGTGTGGATGTGTGTAGACCTCCAAACCTAGAGGTCTCTGAGACAGCTTGCCGCCAGGGAGCCAATCGCAGGGAAACACGTCTAAGAAATTCTTTTTCGTGTAAGGGTCTGTTGATAAGACACGTGAGAGCTGCACAGTGTCCATGTTCACATGTAGTCAAACAGAACATTTCTCCTCTGATTTATCTCTATGACGTTGTCAAAAACCCCATACACGATCATATTGACGGTAATGGTTAAAGCCTTCCCAAAACGAATTTCTGCTCTCAGGTTCCCGGTTTTAATCAGGGAATAGTGATCGGCGCATTCCTGGTCGGGGGACAGGTCAAAGGCAAACATGGTGTAACCCTGTGCAAACTCCTCACGGTCGATTAACAGAGAACGATCTTTCATGTGTTTACCGGCCGTCTGTACCAGATTCATGTATTCTCTCACGCAGCGTCCTGCCTCGAAGTCTGGTTGCAGAGGCTTGGTCGGTATCTGCTCACCATCCACATACAAGGCCACAAAATTAATATCGTAATGCTTAAAATGAAAGGGATTTTTAGCGTAACTTCCGCTAAAGGCATCGTTATCCACGAACCCCAGGACAAGCATTTTGGGCAACTGTCCCAAGAACAGGTTCTTCTGGTTACTGACCCTGCTGCCCGCAGGGATGCTAAACACTTTCATTCCCACACGGTCCACGGGGTATTTGGCATTAGCGGTAAGCAGGGCCTCGGCGTGCCCGAGACGAACGCTCGGGGCCACACGTACTTTCTTCACAAAAGGGATGCTGATAGAATGCGCAGTTTAAAGCCTTCGGTTCCGCTGCCCATTAAACAGAAAGGATCTTTACTGCGCGTCAGTTTAATTTTCACATCCACTCCGTTCAACAATAGTTTTTCTTGAAAAACAGGTCGCTGTGTAGATGACCCAGAAGCTCTACTGTTCTGCTTTGAGCGGTCAGCTTTGCACGCCTCACAAACCCTAGATTCTCGCCATCCAAGTCTATGTCTTCCTGTTGTCCGGCAGTGTCTTTGTAAAAGAGGCCAGCGGAAAATTGCGTGGCGAGGGTGTCGTTGCTGTAATTGAGCACCGATTCTATAAAGGCCCTGTAAGGGTAACAGTCGTTGCTTTGGCTTACAAGGCGGTCTCCCAGCGTGACATCCAGCTGACTAAAAATAGAGGCCACTGGGTAATTCACCAGGCCCATCTCGGCGTCCGCGGCGAATTCAGTTCCGTCTCCTTTTACAATCTTGCAACACAGGTACAGCAGTGTGTTGTTTAAATCCATATAATCTACGCCATTCCCTGCTATAAAGAAGTCAATGGGGGCAGACTCCGTAACGGCCGACAGAGGTGGCACCTCGATGTAGATGCTTTTCTCAATGCTGGTCTGCGTAGGGGCTATTTGGAACAAGTCTAGTTCGGATTTGGTGCATTCTTCAGACCCGCAGTGAACGAAAGCCATGTTGATTAAAATATATCTCTCGTATCAGCCGGCGAGTGTTTCCTCTTTCACCCAGGCTTCCTCTTGGACTTTCGCTTATGGCCGACCCTGCGGGTCAAAGCTCTTCTTTTAAAGGGTTTCGGGGGACCTGCGCGTCGCGGGTATGACGCATTTCTCTTTCTCTTCTTCCTCCTTTTAATGTACATCAGCCCCGATCCTTCCTGTGAAGCTGTGTTCCCCACCTTCTCCAGAACAGCGCGGGAGACGTGACCTACCACGTCTTTAGCTATGTTTTGAGCGGCGGTTTTTACGTGGGGTTTAATAATCTCTAGCCCCCTCCTCAAAAGCGGTACGGCTTTTCGAAAGAGGCTACGGAATATTCCACCCACGCCTGCCCCATACATCACGGGGGCCCCATGGTATCCGGGAAGGGCGTATCCCGCCTGGGCTTTGTAATAGTTTCTGTAGACGTTGGGGTCGCCGTAATTTTTTAGGATCGCCATAATACTGTTTTGCTTTTTTAGAAAACTCGCTCTCTCCGGGGGCGCAGGTGTAGCTTGATGATCACCTTGCCAAAGCGAAATGAGACGCTTTTGTTCTGATCTGTCTTTATTTCAATGGTAATTGTGTCGATGTGGTGTTTACTGATAGGGACGTAATGAGGTTTATCGTAGGTGATGGTGACAAACTCGTTGTTCCTTCCTTGGACGGGGACACAACGTAACAGGGGAACAGAAAAATCCCCCACAAACTGATGTTCTACGATATCCGTGTACAGATACAAGGAATTAAAACCCCCTGTAATGTCTGCCGAGAAAGGGAATTTTTGGACGCTGTGTTTGGGGCCCAAGCCCAGAATGTTAGCTAGCTCCCCGCTGGTAGAAAACATATAAGTAAAAGCGGCGGATTTAAGTCTAATTTTTCTACCCACAGGGTCATAGTTCATGACCATCTCAGGCGGTCCGGGGTGACGAGCTATGATACTGTTCATATGATCCAGTAATTCGGGTATGGACACGTAATAACCTCGTCGTAGGATGAAACTCCATGCCATATCTCCAAAGGTGACTTCAAAAGGGGTGTCTTCGTTGATAGTGTTCCAGCTGTGCGGGTGTTGTATTTCCACTAACCCCACCTCCCAGGCACCCGGGAGATCCAAGGGCTTAATTAGCCGTATTGTAAAGTTCGAGCTGGTGTTTTGGGGAAAAACTGCAGAGCTGGCGTTGCTGGGCAAAGTAATGTAAAACCCACCGTCGCTCATCTTCTCTGACTTTGCGGGGAGGAATAACTTTTGTTTGTTTGTGACTTTGTTACGCTCACGACGTGGCACTGGCTCAGTCAGTTCCATGCCTAGCCTCCTCCTAAACTCCTCATAGCCGTCATCCTCGGAGTCCTCTTCAACATTTTGTATTGGCGTTGAGCAAAAACAAGGTGGGCCCGGTTCATCTTCGCTGCTTGGTGCAACGCTGTCCAGAGTCTCCGGGTCCTCTAGAAAGGCATCATCGAGCTGTTGAGAGATTTTTTTTTTCAAAAAAGAAACAGCGTAAGCACACCACTGCTTGGTTTTTGATTTACACAATCCCTGGTTCCTAGCCCTCCCCCCCCACCCCCACCCCCATTACACACCCCCACCCCGACCGTCACTTCTTAAACATTCATTTACCTGAGCCACGTCTTTTTCATTCACCTTGTCCGCCCGTAACTCCCCCAAGCCGTGATCACCTTCCACCTCTCGGGGGGTGGACAACAAGAGGCCATCACGCTCATCGTGGTGCCTCACAAGCAGCCGGGTTTCGGGGTCGGTTTCCGGTGTGTCCATCAACGGCTGGGCCAAAGGGTCCTCCTCAGAACTCTCGCTGATGTAGCGCTTTCTCCATACAAGTCCAAAGGCCCTCGGGGCTAAAACAAAGTCCGAAGTTCTCACGGGGGCGGTGAAGGAGTCCATGTCTCCACAATTTCTAAAACACGCGCTCTTGGTAAAAGACAGCCTCTTCTGCCCGACGCTGGGCCTTATGGGGTGATGGTGCTGCGCTCTGATTGGCAGAGGGGTCATACGCCCCTCTTCTGGGTGGTTCACCCCATCCCAGAACCTGCCCTATTTTGGTCAAATCTGCTCTCGGGCCGGCCTGATTGGTAGAGGTTGGTGGGAGGAGTTGTTAGAGGGGTCACACGAATCATTTCCGGACGGGTCACCCCGCCCCCGGAACTCACCCTAATTGGTCAAATCTCCTCTTGGTCCTATCGGAACAAAACCCCTCCTGATTGGTAGCGGGGTGGGGGGAGGAGTTGTTAGAGGGGTCACAAGACCCACTTCCAGAGAGGACACCCCCACCCCGGAACTCGCCCTGATTGGTCAAAGCTCCTCTCTGGGAGGTCCTACGGGGCAAAACCCATCCTGATTGGTAGAGGGTGGGGGGGGGAGGAGTTGTTAGAGGGGTCACAAGACCCACTTCCGGAGAGGACACCCCGCTCCGGAACTCGCCCTGATTGGTCAAAGCTCCTCTTGGGGGGGAAGTCCTACGGGGCGAAACCCATCCTGATTGGTAGAGGGCAGTGGGAGGAGTTGTTAGAGGGTTCACATGACATACCTTGCTTCTGGTCACGTGGCAGCATTGACCCTGGAAGTAATACCCCATGGGGCAGGACTTCCGGTGGGGGGGGGGGCAGAGGTCAAGGGGTGGGGTTAAAGGGGTCAAGGGGTGGGGTGGGTGTCACATGACACACCTTGCTTCCGGTCATGTGGCAGCCTTGACCCCGGAAGTAATAACCCATGGGGCGGGACTTCCGGTGGGTGGGGCTAAGGGGTCAAGGGGCGGGGTCAGGGTTTGATTGATGATAGGGCCCTTATACTACTATCATAGAATATCAGGGTTGGAAGGGACCTCAGGAGGCCATCTAGTCCAACCCCCTGCTCAAAGCAGGGCCAATCCCCACTTTTTGCCACAGATCCCTAAATGGCTCCCTCAAGCATTGAACTCACAATCCTGGGTTTAGCAGACCAATGCTCAAACTACTGAGCTATCCCTCCCCACCAGCTGAGTGAATGCAGCTCCCCAGAAGGGAAACAAGCCCCATCACTTCGTGTCTTTAGTGCACTCTCTGAGAGGAGCCATACGTTCGCCTCGGCTCAATTCAGCTGCAGTGTAGCACTCCCAAGGGAACCAGAAAAGGCTTGAAGCTCTTGTTTGTTCTGTGGATACTAAGTTTAATAAGACTCCACTATTCAAACTGCCCCTGCTCCGGGAGTGTAAGATTTGGTGAGCCCAGACAGGAGAGGCTGAATTGCAATGATCTGACCTCTCCAAGAGATGAACCCACCAAACTGCTGCAGACTGCTCCAGAGAAAGCTGCCAGGGAAGATTTCATTGGTTGCAAGCGCTATGGCTGGGAGAGAGTTAAAAGACCAGTAGTGGAGGTAGGAGGACTCTGATACCAGCTAAAGGATGAGCATTTAAGAGAAGTCTGTGACTCCCTGGGCATTTCTGGGACACATCACAGTGAAACTGCAGCCAAAAGCTCTTTGACCTTACCCAAATATATAAGAATTCATTTCAATAGTGAAGAGCCAAACCCGCTGGAAAATCAGGGATTGTCTTACATTGCTGGCATTAGGAGAGAAGATTTTACAAGCCATTGCTACAGCAAAAGAGGAGCAAAAGATCTGTCAATCCCATCCCAGAAAAGAAAACCAGTGTTAAAGAAAGACTTTAAAATAACAGGACAGTTTAGGAACTCCCTGCAAAAGGACAGGCTAAACCAAAGCAGTTTGGCTTATCAAATTGCAAATGGTGTTCCCAAGGGGACCACTGAGACAGAGATAATGGAAACTGTAATCAGGGCAGTTTGCCCAGGATTGAGCTTCAGAAGCTAGCTGGAGTGAAAAACGAAGCTGAGCCTGCCAAAATTGTGTACCCCCTTTCCCAGATCATTGATGAATATGTTGAACAGCACCGGTCCCAGTACAGATCCCTGGGGACCTTGCTATTTACCTCTCTCCACTCCGAAAACTGACCATTTATTTATTTAGTAGACTAAATCTGCGATGCACAATCCTTCACAGTTAACAGAGATAATAATGTGCTAACCTACATCTCCACCACTGCCAGGCTGAACCCCATAGTCCACCGGTGGGTTGCAGAATCATCTGACTTTAACTTCATAGGGTAGAAAACCTGAGTTATGAACATCAGAGTTATGACCTGACCAGCCAACCATGCACCTTATTTGGAACCTGAAGTACACAATCAGGCAGCAGCAACAGAGAGAGAAAAAACAAATACAATACAGTAGTGTATTAAACATAAACTGCTAAAAAAATAAAGGGAAAGCAGGATTTTTCTTCTGCATAGTAAAGTTTCAAAGCTCTATTAAGTCAATGCTCAGTTGTAAACTTTTGAAAGAACAACCATAACATTTTGTTCAGCATTACGAACATTTCAGAGTTACGAACAACCTCCTTTCCCAAGGTGTTCGTAACTCTGAGGTTCTACTGTAGTTAAATATCATCTAGGGAAATCTAATGCTTTATCAGGAATTCCCCTTGATAGTCACAGGATGCACAGAAGAGACGAACACAGGTGTTGTTAAAGCAGTCAAACTCCTTGGATATACAAACTGATGGCAAGGTGTCCAGGTTAGTAGTTATTACTACCAATCCTTTGGCAGTAGAAGTCTCCTTCATAGGCATTACATCCACCATAAAACTTATTCCAGGAGAAGACATTTTGGCAACTCAGAAGAAAGATCCAGCTATTGCTAAAATGCTTCAGTATAAGTTTTTGGGGCACAAACCAATTAACCAAGAGAACACAGGAGGATGTTGAACATCGAACATTGTGTCACTAGAGTTTGTGTGTGCACCAAGCAAAAGAAACCTCACCAGCGTACCAGATTTCATCTAACTACCATAGTTACAACAAGTACCGGGGGGTAGCCGTGTTAGTCTGTATCCACAAAAACAACAAGGAGTCTGGCGGCACCTTATTTACTTAGTTACAACAGAAGCATTTGTACTTGTAGCCATAGGCTTCTTCCATCTAGGAAGAAGCAAAGAAAGATAGGAATACATCTGAGCCTCGGTGGATCACTTTACTTGGTTTGTCAAAGTCTACCCTACCACCAAAAAGTCAGGAAAGACAGTGACAGACAAGATCTTCAATTAGTTTGTTTTAAGATTTGATTTCCCCAAAAGAATCCATCATCAATAAGGAGCAGAGTTTGAAAATAGGTTTTTTTTCCAAAGCATAGAGTACTACAGTAATATTTAAACTTCTCCCATAACCCCATACCAGCCACAGGGCAATGGGCAAGTAGAAAGGCTGAATCAAATTCTGCTGGCTACATTGATAACCTTGCCAGAAGAACAAAAATCAGACTGGAAGGACTCCCTTAATAAGACCATAAGACCATCTATGCCTATAACTGTACACAAAATGATGCTACGAGTTCCCACCCTTCTATTTATTATCTTGAAGATAATCACATTTGTCTATTGTCATTGCATTTGCTCTACCTATGAACTCTGAATCTGCACCTAGGAAGCATAAAGAATATGCTGAGACACAGAAACAGCAATTGAAAGACGTTTATGAACTGGCCTCAATATGTTCTCAAAACTCTGCTATTCGTAGTACGAATCATTATGGTCAGAAAGCGTACGGTGCTGCCCTCTGGCCGGGGGACAGGAGTACTTGTCAGGAAGGGGACCAGGCAAACTAACATCCTATTGGGAAGATAAAAT
The DNA here is from genome assembly GCF_965152275.1 of Natator depressus. Lineage (NCBI taxonomy): Eukaryota > Metazoa > Chordata > Testudines > Cheloniidae > Natator > Natator depressus. Next base: position 15,751,741 of record NC_134256.1, on the reverse strand, counting down.
TCATGTTAGAAGATGAAAGGAAAGGGGAGAGTTCACAGAGTAAAGGCAGAAGGTGGAGAAGGAGGTGGTAGAGTTTGTCACCACAAGTTTTTGCTTCTCTGGGTTTTCTTGCCCTTGGAGATGACACTGTGCTGCACAGCGCCACGGCAGAAGATGCAGAGATCAAGGGAAATAAGCAAAACTGGAATCGAAGGGCGAGTCTCTGCTAGAAGCGCTACAGCGGCACAGAGGCACCGATGCAGCTGCTCCACTGTGGCGCGTCTGGTGAAGATGCTCTATGCTGATGGGAGAGCGCTCTCCTGTCAGCGTAATAAGTCCACCCCTGCGAGAGGCAGTAGCTATGTCGGCGGGAGAGCACTGTCTACACAGGGGGTTACGGTCGGTATAACTATGTCACTGAGAGGGTGTGGATTAATCACACCCCTGAGTGACGTAAGTGATACTGAAGTAGGCTGTAGTGTAGACCAAGCCTCTCTAAGGACAGGATTTGGACTCCAGTGATTGTGATCGTGAGAGCGAAGACAAACAACATGGTACCCATGGCATGGTGACTCTGCATTCAGAGGCAGAAACATTCCTTCCACGGCTGGGAAATGGGGGTGTTGTTGGTCTTGTAAACTTGGAGACAGATGACTAGTCTGATGTGACATCCACATCAGCCAATGAAAGACATGAATGGCTAAATGTGACCATGGATCCGGAAACCATCAGTGCACAAGAAGACAGATCTCGAGAACAACCCATTGTCACATGAGGTCCTCTGACTAGAGAGGGAAGAGCCCCCCAGACACTGACCTATGAACCTACTCATCAGTGTCTAATTCCAGCTACTGGTGTATGCACCATGGCTTTATCCTTGTGTTTACATGCTGTACCTAGTACCTATTCCTGTATCTTCTCCTGCATTCTCTCCAAGATTAATGTAAATGAAGAGACATTGGCTTCTGGTTTCGATATTGCTCTACAAAAGGGGTTGATAGCGCTACATAGTTAGTTTTATGTTTCTTGAGTAGATGTTTTTTATGTCTAATGACTTTGTGTTACATGGTTATACCGCTTACCACGTGGGAGCTGGTATCTCATAAGATCTGAGGATCTCTGGGGATTTAAACTGTTCAGAACTGGCGATTTGGTTGGGCAATGGAACAAGCCTTGACACAGACATTGCCTGCTTAATGTGAATTAAACCAAAGAGAGATGCAAAAGTTTCCAGATCTGATGAAAAAGGAGCAAGACAAAAGCTCATCTGAGACCGAAAGCACGAGCTTGTGGAAGTCGTAGGTGTCTGCTAATAAGCCAAATGGCTGGACGGAATGTTTTATATTTTGTTAATGGGAATATTTGGGGGATATTATATTTCCACAGGAGGAGTGTAGCACTGATACGGGAATGTCAGGGTTCTACATACCTGCATCCTGTATCTCTAAGGCTGTGCCCTGTCCCTTTAAGGGTTTGGAGATCTGCTAGCGAGGCTAAAGAGGAACAGTGGGGATGCAAGCTGCACCCCCAGGAGGGTTTCTGTCGTTCTCCGGGGGACCCAGCGGGTTGCAGCCTGCGTTTGTTTGGGGAGTTGGACATTAAGTTTAATAAAATTCCATTTTTAAAACCATCCCTGGTCTGCAGTGGAACACATGCTCTAACCACCAGACCCCTACAGTCCCAGAGCCAGCAGAGTTGGGGGTAACAGCTTGCACCCAGATTCTGGTCTGGTCAGATTGGTGGAATTAACACAGCTCATCCCCCCAGTTCCCCTGGGTGTCCCCTGTGCAGCACAGAGACGTGGGCAGCAGTTTATGGGGATGTGGTTTGTTGGGAGTGGCAGGGACCTTGGTTTGCTCTCAGTGAGCATCACAGGCTCCCTGTGCCTGCAGCCCCCTGCTCAGTTCCTCATTTGAGCTCCTGGGGCATCAGGCTCCGTGGAGCTGGGGACTGGGGTATTTGGAGCAGCACTGAGGGGTCCCTCACTGTCCCATCATGTGGTGTGAGCTCACTGCCCTTTTTCTCCATGAGTGCCAGCTTGGGCGAGGGTCTGAGGCCAGCACTTGTGTCAGTGGGGCAGGATCGGAGACAAGGGTGAGTTGGCTGTTCAGGCAGCTTGAGAGGCTGGGTGCTGAGTACCAAAGGGGCCAGAGGGCTGGGGGAACGTTTGTATTAATAATGGGGAACTGAGTCAGGGAAAAGAGGAGCTGAGACCTGAACCTTCACTCTAAAATGGAAACAATATCCTGCACCCTGATCAGGTTGCCCGGGGTCAAGCCAGAGTCACCCATCGCCTGCAAAGGCAACAGGGCTAGATTCTGATCTCAGCTCCCCTCAGGTCATTCTGGAGTCCCTGACGGCTGCAGTTAGATCAGGGGCTACATTCGCATCTTTCATCCCAGAGTAAATAAAAATAAATATTGCAACCAAGTCAGGGTAATTGGATATTAGACCTTGTTTTGACCGATTAAAATGTGACTAGGGTTGCCAGGTACCCAATTTTCAACCAGAAAGTCCGGTCAAAAAGGGGACTTGGCAGTGTCCAGTCAGATGTACTGACCAGACACCAATAGTCTGGTTACTGCGGGCGGGAAGGGAGAGGTGCCGGGTCATTGTTAGCCGATGGCCAGGGATGTTTGGTGAGATGCCAGCTATGCCCGTTTATACCATCCGTGACTTTAACCGCTAGGACGCACTGTCCCTTCGCGGCGGGCAGCCCGGCCTAGGCTGACGGATGCCCGAAGGTCCTAACCACCCGTGACTTTAACTGCTAGAGCTCAGAGCTCCTTCGCAGCGGGCAGTCAACACTGACTGACAGGTGCCCCAATGGCAGCACTAAGAGCCTCTCCACACCCGTGACTTTAACTGCTAGAGCTCAGAGCTCCTTCGCAGTGGGCAGTCAGGATTGACTGACAGGCGCCCCAAGAGTTTGCCCCGTGGAGGCGGCACAACTCAACGCTAGGCTCTTAGTACTCTCACCTAATGGCCAGGCTTTATAGCCAAAACGGCTGAGGTTCTTTAATTGTGTTGGCTGCTTCACAGTAAACCAGAGAAACAAGTCAGGCTTATGCATAAATGGTTACCAAAATTTATTAAACTAGATTCTAATCATGTGGTTACAAAATTGCTAGTGCCTACTTATTTAAGTGTAGAGATGTTACACACACAAACAAGTTACAAAACTGAAGCTACAATCCCAAAGAAAGAAAACAAAGTATAGAGCTCTATTTCAAAATATGTGTACACTAAAGATTGGACATCAGGTGTGGGTGCTTCTTACCCTCCTTGCATCTCTCGATTCCAGCGGTGCCAAGCCAGGATCGGTCACTCAATTCCGCGGAAAGACGAATAAGGGACAAGGCTTAGGGACCCTCTTAGCTGCAGAAGCCTTGGGAGGCTGTCACTTATCTGACCAGCAGATAGATAGTGAAAAGCACTCCAAAATCATGGTGCTGTAGGTCCCCTACTTATACCTCTGTACTCCTTTATTCTTTTTCTCCTTTCTATGCTAAATTGGGGCTGGTCTGTCGGGGTGACGCCAGCTCTCGCAAGAGTAGTTCACACTTGCAAGGGAGATACAATAAGTTTCGACTACTGGACACTTCTTTTATCAGGGTAAATATTTTCCCACCTAGGATGTTGGTGTGTGTGCATCATGCTGTTTTAGTAGGGGCTAAGAGCCATGTCTGTCACAGCGCCTCTGCCTGCTGTGAGCCCAATTGTTGTATACGTTCCCAGAGGCACATTGTCGCAGCACACCTGTGCTTCTCACAGCTTCAAAGGCTGTGCTGGAGTGCCCTGGTGTTTTGGCTCCTGTGTGTTTCCAGCAATGCTGGTCTGAGGGGGGGGGGGGGCTGGCTGTCTGGCTACAGTCATCAACCCGAGCCAGACCCCGCTCAGCTGGGGCCGCCTCCTACCTGCATCTGGGCAGGCAGGAGACTTCATGTCAGGCTGCAGCTCCCTGACAGAGGGATCCCAGTGGGAGGGGAGAAGGGAATTGGAGAGGAGAGGAGCCAGCTACAAGGAAGGGGGAGGAGAGAGAGCAGCGAGGGGGGGTGGGGAGGAGAGGAGCGAACGGGGTAGGGGCTTGAGGGAAAGGATGGGGCAGGGGTGGGGTCTTGTGAAAAGCGGCGGGAAAGGGGCAGGGACTTTGGGAAAGAGGCAGGGAAGGAAGGTCCGGTTGTCTGCAAATAGAAAGTTGGCAACCCTAAATGTGACCCATGCTGGGGCGTGGTTTAAGATGTATCAGATGCCCCCAAAACGCAAAATTCAGCAAATTGTGAAAGTGGCTTCTTCAGCTAAACCCCCATCCTGGTTATCAGTGGAAGTGAAAGCAGAAATAACAAATGATAATATTAAACAACTAGGAAATGGGGAACTTCATCTCAATAGGTGCAACTGAGGAGTTAGGAATTGTAGACACTTGATAAGAAAAATCTAACAATATCAATGAAAAATCGATGGCATTTTAGGATAAGGACAATAAGGAGTTCTTGAAACATATGGAAAACAAAATATCCTAGCAATCAGTTTTAGTGCAGTTGGAGATGAGGATGGTACAACTGTAAATCATGATGCAGAAAAAGGAGAAGTGTTACAAATATTTCTGTTCTGTATTTGGGAAGCAGTGGAATGACGTATCCATATCCTACAGTAATAGTGAAATACTTTCTATTCCAGTTGCACCTAGCGAGGATGTTAAACATCAACTATTAGAATGCAACACTTTTGAAAGGTATAACAAGATGCATTGCCTGGAAGTTGAAGCCAAACAAATTCAGACTGAAAATAAAGCAACAATTTGTTAAGAGAGAGAGTAATTAACACTGGAACAATGGACCAAAGGACATACTGGATTCTCCATCCGAAGACAGCCGACCTGACAAACTTTGGATTGGATACCACACAGTCATTTTACAAGGATGAACATGGGGTGTAGTAGGATGTTCCCCCGAGGTACAGAGCATCACCCCCACACACACACCAGCTCGTGCTACCATGGCTCAGTAGGGTTGGGAAGAACAATTCTGCCCCCGATGGCCTGAGGGGCAGCTCCATAGGTAGGGGCAGGAGCCACCCAGGGGATATATAGGGCGGAGAATGCTCTGGAAATTCTGGGAGGATTCTGGGGGCTCTTCAGAGACTGGGGTGCTGGGAGACACTCCCTCCCACCCAGGCTGAGGAGAGGTGATGGAGGGGGGGTGGAGAAAAATCCTCCTGGTGACCCAGCAGGGGCCAGGAGAGCTGGGGAGAAGGTCCAAGGGGGCAGATGGGATCCAGGACAGTAGGGTCCATCCCTACAGAGATGGGATCAGCTACTGGGGAGGGGGTGAGAGCTGGGGGAGGGAGCCGGGTGATGTATACAGTGGGGGACCCTACTGCAGGGACTGAGGCAACAGAGAACTGAAGCTCCAGAGAGAGACCAGGACAGACACCCCGGGGTTGGGGGAGCAGTAAATGACTTTATTTCAGTGCCAGGGGCCAGACCTCATGTCTCCATGCACAGGGGCCGGTCACTCTATCTCAGGAGCTGGGATTCTGCAGGATGGGGTGCTGGGGAGCCTTGCCCTGCTGGGAGATAACATCTCTGAGCCACCCCTTCTGGCTGGGACCCTGCTCTGCTTTGGGGGAGACAATTCCCCTGTACACAGAGGCTCCTGGCTCTTTTCTCCCCTGGGGGTTGGGGTCCTGGCTCCCAGCCCAGCCTGGCAATGTGGAGGGAGGGATTACAGGGTTCTGGGGTGCTCTGTGTGCGGGACAGGTTGTGTGCTGGAATCCCTGCACTGCAATGGCAGTGTCGGTGCCCATCCAGGAAGGGCTGTCTCCGGCTCTTCTTTGCCCCATCCCATTCCCAAGTGGGTGCTGGGTCGTGCTCACACATTGGCCGAGGTGGCTGTTTTCCCTGGAGGTGACAGATTGGCTGCATGTGCACGGAGAGCCACATGTTGGGCTGGACGGTGCCGGGCTCAGGCCAGCAGATCCCTTCTGGTATCAGATTTCAGAGTAGCAGCGTGTCAGTCGGTAGCTGCAAAAAGAAAAGGAGGACTTGTGGCACCTTAAAGACTAACCAATTTATTTGAGCATAAGCTTTCGTGAGCTACAGCTCACTTCATCGGATGCTTATGCTTAAAGAAATTGGTTAGTCTCTAAGGTGCCACAAGTACTCCTTTTCTTTTTTCTGGTATCAGAGCGATTCCTGAGTCTGGGGAGAAATGGCCCCGGCATTAACATGTCCCCGAGGTGTCTCCTGTCCCCATCTCCCTGCACCCAGATCCCCGCCCCACGCTCCCCCCAGCAGACAGGACACTGGGCTGAACAGACCCAGTATGGCCATTCTTATGATCAGGGAATCTCGCTCTGCTCCACCCCCCTAGTCTGACATTGGCTCCGGGGCATACTCAGGGATCCGGCTCATCCCCTGAGGTCGGGAAGCAAATGCTCTGGCTAAGGAAGCACTAACGGCCTTCCCTCATCTTCTCAGGTCATATCCCCAGCAGGGAGCAGGAGGAGCAGGGAATCTGGCAGGGAAGGGGTGTGACGATGTGACGCAGCAGGGAGGGGGGAGTGTTGACCTGGGAATGTGCCCTGGGGACGGGAGACCTGAGAGCCTGTCACCTGAGCCAGGAGGGGGAGGGGGAGGTGACACCTCTGCCCAGGAATGTGGATGGAGGCTGCAGCAGGGAACCTGCTCGGTGGGTTTAGGTTCAGTTTGGGGCTGGGTGGAGGAACACAGGGAACCCCAGGGCTGGGGTCTAAGCTCCCTGCTCCCCCAGAAGGACTTCACTGAGGGGTCCTGGGTGTACCCACAAGCTCTGTTTTGGACTGTGTTCCTGTTGTCCAATAAACCTTCTGTTTTACTGGCTGGCTGAGAGTCTCAGTGAATCCCAGGAAGAGGGGTGCAGGGCCTGGACTCCCCCACACTCCGTGACAAGGGGTTATTTACTGAGGGGGCCCTATACAGCGCCCAGCCCCCCACACCCCACCCTGGGCTTCCCACAGACATAGGCAGCACCTTCCCTGCACGGGGCTCTGCTACGGCCCTGCTTCCCCACCCCCTGGGGCCCCGGCAGGTGCTCCCTTAGCTGGTGACACAGGGGCTGGTGTGCTCGGTGCCGGGGGTCGAGAGTTTGCTCCCAAGGGTCCAGCTGTTGAATTGGGAGCACCATGGAATAAATGTGAGATTCCCTGAAGCAGGGATTTCCTGGGGGAAGGGAGAGTGGCTTTTCTACCCTGTGGAGCCCTCCAAGCAGATAGGGCTCTTCCCCTAAGGAGATCTTCATCTCTGCATGGCTGGATCCAGGCTCCCCTGTAAGCACAGAGAGACGGTGGGTTAGAGGGGCCAGTGTCACCCCACAGGCCCAAGCCCCCTGACTGGGATGGGATTGAGGGGAGTGGAGGACAAGACAGCTGCCCAGGGTGGGTAGGTTTCCAGGGGTTGGAGAGGTGGGAGCTGCTGGCCAGAAAGAGACCTAGTGTCTGTGTGCACTGCCCCTCACCCCCGCCCCACCCGCCACCACAGACCTACCCACCTGGGACACTCAGAGTGGGGTAGGGCCAGGCATTGGGGTGGCTCCAGTTCACAGTGGGAAGGGGCATCTCTGGACATCACACACCCTTCATAGCAGCCTCAGTGTGTGCACGGGACACCCTGGTCTGACTCCTCCCCCCACTGACAGGTGGTACAGGAGCTGGGCCAGCTGCCCAAGGGTTATGTGCAGATGAGGTACCCCCATGTTCAGAGGGGCTTGGCAGACTTGGGGGGCCTTGTCCTGGGATGGGGGAAGGGATAAGAGAGGGGGGTCGTGTCACCTGGAGTCTCCTTCCAGCAGTAACCAGCCTCGGCCATGATCAGCACCAGGGCCAGCAGAACCCCGGAGACCAGACCCAGACGGAGGATGTTGCCCCAGGTGAAATCCAGGCGCTTCGTGAGGGCTGTGGAGTTCTTGGAAGTATCAGGGCTGGATTCTGAACTCAGCTCCTCCAGGGTTAATCCAGAGTCACCCTCTGACAGCAATGGGTTGAGGGCCGGATTCTGATCCATTACCCCTGGATCTAGCTACCCATCTAGCTATTTAATGAAGGATAGATGGAAGAGGCCAGCTGGGCAGCCTCTGTGTCCCAACTCCTCTGTGCGCCCCCAGAACAGGTACAGACCTGAAAGAACTCTCTGCTCTGCAGCTAACCCTGGGGTCAGGGATCCTGCCTCCGCCTCCCTCAGATCTAGAGTTGCCCCTTTCATCTGTGATTCCACAGAGTCCCCATCCCATAAGAACATAAGAGTGGCCATACTATGTAAGACCAAAGGTCCATCTAGCTCAGTAACCTGTCTTCGGACAGTAGCCAATGCCAGGTGCCCCAGAAGGAATGAACAGAACAGGTAATCAACAAGTGACCCATCCCATGTCACCCATTCCCAGCTTCTGGCAAACAGAGGCTAGGGACACCATTCCTGCCCATCTTGGCTAAGAGCCATGGATGGGCCTATCCTCCATCAATTTATCTAGGGGGTTTTTTTGGAACCCTGTTATAGTCTTGGCCTTCACAACATCGTCTGGCAAAGAGTTCCACAGGTTGACTGTGTGTTGTGTGAAGAAGTACTTCCTTTTGTTTCTTTTAAACCCGCTGCCTACTAATTTCATTTGGTGACCCCTGGTTCTTGTGTTATGAGAAGGAGTAAATAACACTGCCTTATTTACTTTCTCCACACCAGTCATGATTTTACAGACCTCTACCACCACCCTCCCCCCCGTTAGTTGTCTCTTTTCCAAGCTGAAAAGTCCCTGTCTTATTAATCTTCCCTCATATGGAACTGTTCCATGCCCTCCAATCATTTTTGTTGCCCTTTTCTGTACCTTTTCCAGTTCCAGCATATCTTTTTTGATATGGGGCAACGACATCTGCACACAGTATTCGAGATGTGGGCATACCATGGATTTATAGAGGGGCAATATGATATTTTCTGTCTTATTATCTATCCCTTTCTTAATGATTCCCTAAATTCTGTTCACATTTTTGACTGCCGCTGCACATTGAGTGGATATTTTCAAAGAACTATCCACAGTGACTCTACGATCTCTTTCCTGAATGATAACAGTTAATTTAGACCCCACCATTTTATATGTATAGTTTGGATTATGTTTTCCAATGAGCATTACTTTGCATTTCTCAACATGGAATTTCATCTGCCATTTTGTTGCCCAGACACCCAGTTTTGTGAGATCCCTTTGTAACTCTTAATGGTCCGCTTGGGACTTAACTATCTTGAGTCGTTTTGTGTCATCTTCAAATTTTGCCACCTCACTGTTTACCCCTTTTCCCAAATCATTGATGAATATGTTGAATAATATTGGTCCCAGTACACATCCCTGGGAGACACCACTATTTACTCTCTCCATTCTGATAATTGACCATTTATTCCTACCCTTTGTTTCTTACCTCTTAACCAGTTACTGATCCAGGAGAGGACCTTCCCTCTTATCCCATGAGAACTTACTTTGCTTAAAAGCCTTTGGTGAGGGAACTTGTGAAAGGCTTTCTCAAAATCTAATTACACTATACCCACTGGATCACCCTTGTCCACATGCTTGTGGACCCCTTCAAAGCATTGTAGTAGATTCCTGAGGCATGATTTCCCCACTCAGGTACCTGTCCGTGTGGTCCCCAGGCTGATTGGATATGGTGATGTTTCAAGCCCAGTGAGGTTGTTTCCACCTGTAGTTTAGAATGAGAGCCTGTCAGGGCAGGGGATGAAATGGGCAATCAGGGGGAGCTAAGAGGTAGAAAAAGCGACTCAGCAATTGGGCCCCTCCCCCCTCGACTCAGCCTTTATGGTCACTCTAACCTCCAGGGGGTTAGTGGATTTTGATCAGCTGGGGAAGGGACTGGTTCTGCAGCTGCTGGCCCTGACTTCTCTGGGCATACTCTGATAGGGAGCATCCCCCTGGGAAAAGCCTCACTGTTCTGCAGCTTGCCCTGGGGGCAGGGTTCCCCCTTCCCTCTGCCTTACATCAACAGCTGCTGCTGCAGCTTCCCCCGGCTGCATGAGAAATCCACTGATTTCCTGATCCCACACTGGGCATCCCCTCCGTAAGGCCCCAGGCAGACCCTGGCTGTGAGCATCTCCTTGGGGCATAGACTCCGTGAAGGCTGGGCTGGGTACAGGGCTGAGAGCGGGGACTCCAAACCAGGCCCCTCACCTCTCACCACCAGCACCACAGGGTCACTGGGATCTGACCAGATGAAGGCTTGTGATGTGCTGCCATAACGTCAGGTGTAGCTCCTGCTGTCACCCTGTATAACACTGCGGATGGGAAACGCAGTCATGTCTGCAGGACTTTCCATGTGATGCAGCGTGGTGTGGTCTCCTCCTTTGTACAGAACAACCCTCAGCCCTGGTACCTACACTCACACTGGATGGTCACGGTGCACCCCATGGCCATTAGCTCCCTGGGGCTCACAGAGATGGAGGGTTTGGGATAGAACTCTGCATGCACAAAGACACAGGACTTCTATGGGGGAGACATATACCCTTACTCCTCAGTCTGTCTGTCTGTCATTTGATCTCTCTGTGCCCAGCCCTAGGGCATTCAGCTGCCTCCCCTTGTCTAATGTTCCCTGCATTATAAACCCAGCAACAGCACAGGTCTGTGGAGTTCTTGGAACCCAGGGGGAGTGAGAAGGTGGAAACAATGACTCAGCAATTGGGACTCTCCCCCCACAGCTCAAGATTTATGGTCACTGTAATCTCTAGGGAGGGTGCAGTGCTGATGCTGTAGTCACCGGGGCCTGACTTCTGTGTGTGTCCCCAGAGAAGGAGCATCCTCCTGGGAAGCTCTGCAGCTCCCCCTGGGGGAAGGGTTCCCCCCTGCCTCTGCCAAATCAACAGCTATTGCTCCCCCTTCATTGGACAAGTCACCCATCATATTACCTCATGCCTAGCTAGGCATCCCCTTGGATCCAGGGATAAGGAAATGTTGTTAGCCTCATTGGATGTGTGATGCATTTGAACGCATTGCTCAGAGTGTTCAATCTGTTTATGTGAAATTGCAGTTATAGGTTCTTATGTAAGCAGGCTCTGAATGAGCTTTCCCAACACCTAGTGATGAGCTGGGGAGAAGACATCAGGAACTGACCATGTTTGAATAGACACACCCACTCTGCCTAGGTGAGCAACATGATGGGGCTGCTTTGCCCAAATGATCACTTTTATCTGGTGTTGGATTGCAAATCGCTTTGTTATTGAGGAGGCAGAGGTAATAAAGTGTGGTTATCCTTTTGTGAATCAAAGGGAGCAGAACTGGCCTTGGTATGCCATGAATGAGGGGGTCACTCTCAAGTTAACTGCATTCAATAAGCAGGAGGTAGGGGTGCCAAAGGCCAGTGGAGATGTGAGAGGGTATTTGTGCCCATCTGGCTTTACGTGCCATTTGACTCTGCACTGTTTAATAACAGAGCTTCTTAAGGCCCAGTTGAGAGTCTCTTGGTTTGGATCACTCGAGCTGACATCACTGATAGCCCAGTCTAAATATGAAGCCTTAGGTCCGTTGTGGGACAGTGTCTCTGGTGAACGAGGTTGCCTCGCTAACTGCTGGAATCACTGAGCATTGGAATTGCTGAGAGCTGAGTTAAGTGGTGGAACTTCAAAACATCCCAGAGGTTGCAGTGGAGAGGGCCGTGGCAGGGTGACTGGTGGCAGAGCGCCGGAGAGTGGCAGAGGGAACACTGGGGGGTGGCTGGCGGTGCAGTCAATGAAGGTGGAGTGGCCGGCTATGGAGTGAACAAAGGCAGACAGCGATGCAGAGTGAACAGCGGCACAGCGACGGCTGCCGAATCACTGCTCAGTGCTGCCCCCCCCGCTCCCCCCGGGGTGGGAGGTTAACTCACGCAAACACACCTCCAAACACTGGGTTTTCACTGACCAAGGACAACTGTGAGTGGGGTGCGGTGGAGGGAGAGAGGACTGGCGTGTTAAAGGGACATTTGTTTGTCAGACTGTCACACTGCAAGGTGAGAGACTGAGGAAACGGATGCTGCCAATGTACTCTGGGGTGGGTGTTTTACTCATGGTCTGATGTTTTCAAATCATGCTTGTGGTGTTTTCCCAAGTAATGCCAGGTTCCTTTCCCCTTTTATTCAAAGTTTTCTCTTCTATACATGTACTTAGTGCTTGTGAGAGGAGAAGTACTGGCTCTTAGAGGTACCAAGTGGGGGGTGTAATTTTTTTCAGATTACTGGGTGGGGACTCGAGCTGGTTCTGTGTTGTGCTGTCAAAAGGAACCCAGCCCTGGTTGCTGCTGACTCCCCCCGGAGTGGGCAGAGGCATCATTTGATTTTCCTGCATTCCTCCCCTAAGGCTGGAGCTGAATGCACCTAACGGCACCCCTAGACCCTAGGACTTCACTTGTGGTGGACAGCAAACTAAGAGTGCGGTGTCATGGACAGAAAGGGGAGTGGTGTGTTAACGGGACATTTGTCCGCTGTTCTTTCAGAAAGGGGGAAACTGAGGCAAAGCCACTGCTCCACCCGGGGCCAGGGATTTACTTGTTGTTTGCATGCGTTTGAGTCATTGTTGTCATGTTTTCTCAAATTAATGCCATTCTTCCTTCTCCCCTTAATAAAATATTTCTTTTGTCGCACACAGACTCAGTGCTTGCAAGACAGGAAGTATTGCTTCTTAGAAACACCCAGGGCTGGTGTTTAGTTTTCCCAGATTTCTGGGTTGGAGCTCAAGCCAGTGTTGTGTTGTAATTTTGAGAGGAACCCCTATATATTGAAGCCAGAGCTGGAACTGGAAGAAGGCTTACATATGTATTGCAGAGGAGTTTAATCTCCTCCTTTCTACAGAACAGCCCTTATGCCCTGGCACCGACTCTTTCAGAGGATGGTCACAGCTCCTCCCAGGGCCATCATCCGCCCTGGGGCTCACAGAGATGGTGGGTTTTGCACAGAGCTCTGCATGCACAAAGACACAGGACTTCAAAGCGGGAGACACAAACCCTGTCCCTCAATCTGTCCTTCTGTCCCACAGAGGGGTATTCTGGTGCCTCCCCTTGTCTAATGTCCCCTTGGTAATAAATCCAGTGACAACACAGGTCTGTGGAGTTCTTGGAACTGGCGGTCTTGGGTTCTGATCTCATCTCCCCCAGGGTAAAACGAGAGAAACCCACTGAGTGCAATGGGGTGAGGGCCAGATTCTGATACATTACCCTGAATCTATCTATCTATCTATCTATCTATCTATCTATCTATCTATCTATCTATCTATCTATCTATCTAATGAACACAGTTCTGATAAGGCAGCTGCTGGCTGGGGAGCCTCCTCTGTACAGCCTCAGATCAGGGTAAGCCTGAGGAATTTAGGAAAGACCTCCCTGCTCTGCAGGTAGCCCCTCCATCCCAAATCTAAAGGTGCTCCTTTAATCTGAGATTCCACAGAGTCCCCATCCCAGCCCCGGTACCTGTCCATGTGGTCCCTGGGCTGGATGGAGCTGGTGATGTTTCAAGCCCGGTGGGGTGGCAGCTTGGGAAAGACAGGGCCGCACCTTCCTGGGGGCCACCGACTCAGCCGTGCCCTGTGCCATCCTGCTGGAACTGGCCACGGCCTTGGACGTGGAGCTGCTGAAGGCCAAGGAGCAGGTGAGCGCTTCCCAGGTTGGGGGTTCTACTCTTGTCTTGGGGAAAGGAATGGAGTCTAGTGTGTAAAACCAGGGGGGATGGGAGCCAGGACTCCTGGGTTCTATCTCTGGCTCTGGGAGGGGAATGGGGTCTAGTGGTTAGAGCAGGGGAGCTGGGAGCCAGGACTCCTGGGTTCTATCCCGAGCTCTGCTGCTGTCCTGGGTGCAGTCCTCTCACCTGTCCAGCAGTGTCAGGTGTTGAGCGAGCCCCGTGTCTCTCCCCAGGGCTCTGAGGTGACGCTGCAGCTGCTGTTCCTGGACAGCAAGGAGGCCTTCGGGGAGTGGAGTGAGAGGGATTCCCTGTACGGGGCTGTCCATGGCCAAGGCTCAGCACCAGCCGGGCACCAGCCAGCTCCAGGCTATGGTGAGAGCCGCCCGCTTGCCCCTCTGGGGAGTTCTGCCTGGGGGATCTTTCAGGCTGAAGGGAGATGGTGGGGGTGCCTGTCCGGGGTAGGCGGGGGGCTCAATCCGTCTGCACTGGATCTTGTACCAATCCCTACCTCAGATCCTCCTGGGGTGACTGGGCCCCTACAGATTTAACCCCTTGTTGCCGCCTTGCAGAGCCTGTTTATCTTGCTGGACCTGCTGGGGGCCCACCACCCGACCATCCAGAACCACTTCCCCTTCACCGCCTCCTGGTTCGACCGGCTCTTTGGCATCGATAGCAAACCTTCCTTTCTTCCAGGGGTGGGAGGGGGCTTGCCCCCCCAGGCACCTGTAGTGGGACAGCTACTTCCTCCCCCCCACCCCCCCCAAGTCCTGATGGTCCTGCGTCTGTCTGACAATGAATAAAGGTGCCTGGGTTCTAGCCCCAGCTCTGGGAGGGGAGTGGGGTCTAGTGGTTAGAGCAGGGGGGCTGGGAACCAGGACTCCTGGGTTCTATCCCCAGCTGTGGGACAGAGCTGGGAGTTGGGGATTCAGTCCCCAGGGCTGTTGACCTGGCATCTTTCACCAACACTTTATTTCCCTCAAACACGACTTGTCAGGTTTGAAATCCCCCTCCCTCCCCGGCAGCATCTCTGTGTCCTCAGGGAGCTCTGGTGTGAGCAGCCAGGTGTGACCCCCTGTGGGGCTCGTCCTGCCACGCCCCCAGCCTGGCAGGTCCCAGGAACCAGCCCATTCCTCACTCTCTTCTCTGTGTCGCCCAGAGAAGCGTCTGCACCGGGTGGGCCTGCTGCAGTCCCACCCCCGGGAGCAGATGTACTTCCAGCGGGAGCCTGCCTATGGGCCTGTCGAAGAGGACCACGTCCCCTTCCTTCGCAAAGGTACCTGTCCTGCCCCTCGCTACCGGGCGTCCAGGCGCAGAGCAGTGTGGGATGGACAGCTGGGGAGGCCTCCCCGGGGGAACCAGGGCAGAATGTGTGCAGACAAAGTGTGGTGAGACTCCCCCAGGCTCCCACACAAGCCTGGCCTCATGAGTGGAGCAAGGGACTGAGACCTGGGTTCAGATCCTGGCTTTGCCACTGCCCTGCTGGGTGACTTTGCCGCTGTCTTCCTCAGTTTCCCCATCTGTGAAGTGGGGGGAATCATTCTGACCCCCTTTGTAAAGTGCTTTGGGATCCCCTGAGGACAAGGGCTATGCAAGAGCTAGGTGTTATTTACAGGGGTAACATGCTTTATAGATGATGTTTGCCTGCCTGGCACACTTCACCCCAGAGGTGGCTGCATTTTGAACTTAGGCTCTGGGATCCTTGGGGGTGAAAGACTTTATAAACACATCATTGCTATCTAGCCACTTGGCCCTGACTCACTTGATGTCTCTGGCCAATCTGGTTCCCATAATGCACCTGGCCAGCTGCTCGTTGCTAGGTCAGGGGAGCACATGGCTCCTAGATGTAAGGTCAGGTCATGCCTGAGGGCCTGGCTCCATCTCCTGAGACAGTGTGCGCATTTAGAATGTTGCACGTCGCCCGCTATTGGCTGGGCCACATGGGGATAATAGTCTACTACTGCTGACAATAGTGGAATTACTCTTGTAGCTCCAGCAGTAGAGGCTGGTGCTTGCAGTGATGCAGATCCTGGGTTGGATCCCTGCTGACTATCCATGTATCTGTCTGGCCGTAGGAGTGCCGGTGCTGCACCTCATCGCCACCCCCTTCCCGTGGGTCTGGCACACGATGGAGGACACGGAGCAGAACCTGTACCCCCAGACCCTGGAGAACCTCTGCAAGATCCTGGCTGCCTTCCTGGCCAAGTACCTGTGGCTGTGACTACCCAGAGCCTCCCCTGGTGAAGGGACCAACCCCTCCCTGGGTCTTACAGGATCCTTTACCCTTCCTGGGCCGAGCTCCATGGGGCCAGCGGCCAAAACACCCTAGGGACCAGGCAAGGTGGCTTTTGGGGCCCGGGCTGTGGCAGCCCCTCAGGGGCTTGGGGAGGTGTTACAATGCTGGGATGATGGGAAGGGAGATGTGCTGAGTCTGTTCCGGGGCTGCAGCAGGTCTGTGGCCAGCCCAGAAGTGAAACCTCTTGCTTGAGCCCCTTGAGGTTGGGCCTTCCTGGGCTTTACATGCCCTCCAGAGCTCCAGCCGCCGGGGCCTGGACTAGCCTCTTCCCAGCGGGGGGCCTGGATCCCAGCTGGTCATGTCCCCCGGGATCCACGGCTCAGAAGCAGGAATAACTGGGCTGAACCTGGACTGTGCCAGGGGCAGGACACCGGGGGCTGCGGGGGGGCCAGACCTGCACTCTCTGCAGCGTGGCCTCCAGCTGCCAGCCCACCAGGGGTTCCTCCTGTTTACGGGGCCCGTCCAGCCCTGAGGTGCTGGGCTCCCAGCCTCGCTCGGGGGCTGCTCCACAGCGACTCTCGTAACAAAGAGCTGCCCTGTCAGTGCTGCTGCCCCCTTCCCACATGCCGGGCAGCCCTGGGCACTGTGGGGCTGGGACACTGCTCCTGGCATGGCTGTTCCCTCCGCTCCGGCCCCTCCTGCCAGTCTCCAGCCGCAGCCCCAGCTCCCATCAGCAGGCGCAAACCCCAGCTCCCCTCTGCTTCCTTCAGCTCAGGGCTGCCGGGCCTGACTGTGTGTGAGCCATGCGGAACCAGCGCCCCCTTGGTTTCGCTCCACCTCCTCCCTCTGGATTGAGAGGCAGCACAGCCTAGTGGGCAGAGCACTTGACTGCACCCATGGGATCTGTTCCACGCTCTGCCACTAACTGGCCCTGTGAGTTTGGATAAAACCCTTTTCCCCTCCCTGTGCCTCAGTTTCCCCTCCCATCCTTTGTCTAATTAGACTGTGAGCTCTTTAGGGCAGGGACTGTCTGTCTCATGTTCTGTGTGTATAGCACCTAGCCCAAGGGGGCCTCTTAGTGCTAATCTGACAGACCCATAATCACACCCTCTCAGCTCACCCAGCCCAGCGGCAGGGTGGTGGTGGTTATGGTTTAACAGGAGATGAACTGATTCCCGGCGCTTCAACTTTTCATGTGCTAGAAGCTGGTTTATTTTCACTGCTCAGTAGCTCCCAAGCAAAGCAAGCGCTAAGCCGCAGGGGCGCTGGGTTAAAGGCAAATTGCACTTGAATTAAAAACCCCTTTGTGGGACTCTGTGACCCACCCTACGGATACTTCCCAGGCACCTGCTGTGTGAAGATCCAAACACTTTGCCCCCCTCGGTGAGAGAGGCTCACGGGAATGGATTGTCGGGGCGAAAGGGTCGAGGGCTGAAAGCTTTGAGAGCCAGACCCTGCCTGGGCCTGGCAGAGCCAAGTGTCAGGGCTCGGGGACACTTGGGTTCCCTTTGTGGGGGGGTTAAATAGCAACCAATTTCTGGGGGATTCCAGATGAAATCTTTGCTGCAGATCTCAGGGGGGCTGGGGGCAGAGGCGGATTTGACTCTGGAATTGATAATTGCTCAGACGTTTCACATGGGAATGGAGGCGACGTTTCCTGAGCTGCCCAGGGATTGGCAGGGCCATCGCCACAGAGCTCGGCTGAGGCTTGGCCCCAACCCCCTGGATGCTGTAAGACCCTGGGCCTGGCTGTGTGTGGACCCGGGCTAAGCTGACATGCCCGTTGCGGACGGGAGCGAGGGGCTAGGCCTGGCATCTGCCGAAGGAAGTAGCCTGGGGAAGGCAGGTGGCTCCCAAGTGCCATTAGAAATCTGAGCCCCCGGGGGGGGGAGGGCAGCAGAGCCCAGGGGAGACGGGAGGGTAACCCCAACTCTCAGAGCCCTGCTCTCCGGGCCCTAAGAGGAAGCAGGTGGGCGAGAAGCGGGAAGCTGCCCCCTGCTGGGGGGCAGAGGTGCTGCTCGAGCAGGCAGAAGCTGTGGGCGGGGTAAGCGATGGGTGCAGGGGCTGCCCTGAGGCTGCAGGGACTCAGGCTTCAAACTCAGGCCACTGGCTTATGGCCTCGTAGAGGGCGTCCCCAGGGCATTGGGTTGACTTCACGTCGCGATGCCCCTTCAGGGTGTAGCTTTCGCTCAGGAAGCCCCCGGATACAGCACATTGGATCGGGCTCTTGGCAACGGTCAGGGTGGTGTTGTCAGGGGCTGTTTCTGCAGGACACCAGCAGCCCCCTGTTAATTTCACACCCGCCCCTGGCCCCTCTCTGCTGCTCAGGGGATGTGAATGTGGCCTGAGTAAATAAACACTCTCTAGCCACGTTCTTGATTGGCCATGTCAGTGTCTTCCCCCCCCCCCCGCACCATTGTGTTTGGTAATGCGTCTCCCCGCCTCCACACACACATTTGCTTCGCCACGCTCCCCCTCCCCCTCCCTTTCCTGACCCTGTGCCCCAGCCCAGTGCCCCACCGTGGTGGAACCAAGAGCAGCTGTGAACTTCCTAGTTCCCCTGGGGGCCTAGCAGGGAAATCCATACAGACGGGAACCACGTACTGGAGAAGCTGCCCAGGAAGCTGATTCCCAGTGACTTATTTTTCCAGTTCTTGGCATGGGCCCCCATGGTGCTCCAACCTCTGCCCTCCTAGACTCTGTCATCTTCGCCGATCAGGAAGCTGCAGGCAGAGCACAGTGTGAGACCTGCACAGGCATGTCGGCCGCACCCTCCCCTCCCCATCGCTCTTGGCAGCTCCCCCAGGGTCGTGGCTGGCCCGGCCCGGGTTTGAACCTGGGACCATCAGAGCTAGAAGCTCAATCCTCTGCCATGGAGCTAAAGACCCACTGAGGAAAAGGACTGGAATGGAGGGGCCCGAACCTGTATTGCACTGTTTGGCCATTAGGTGGCGCTGTGTGTAACGCCCCTTTTGGAAGGCACCAAGGGCCCCACCTGGACAGAGCTGGGGGTGGAGTGAGGGCTGTAGCGGGCCCAGATGTGGGGCAGGAGAACAGCACTGGGAGCCTCTGCCCTGCTGGAAATTCCCAGCTGGGTTTCCATCTCCTGACATCACCATCTCAAAACATTTCACGGAGCAAAATCTGTGGCCAGGTTTTCGTTGCGGGGCGTCAGGCCGGCTGCAGGGAAACGTGTCAATAACGCCGGCATGGGGCGGTGTCACAGAGGCCTTTGCTGGCCCCCACCCCACCCCATTGCCACGGCTCCAGCCCCCCACACAAATGCTGTAGGAGTGTAACTGTACCAGGCTAGTTAACACATTACAGCCCCGGTGGGGGTACAATCCTCGGTGCTTACGGTGACAGCACTGCCAAGAACACATGTTAAACCAATCAGCGAACCCACCCGCCTGCTACTGGGCTTACCAGGGATCCCTCCCCTGACTCCAGCCAGGGCTCCGGCCGGAGCGCAGCCCGTCAAAGCCACCCACGGGCTTTTCAGTGCTTCCAAGCTCAGCACAGCTTCTGCTGCAAACATGACCCCTGGGAATCTGTGAGTGCTGCAGGCCGGTACCTCGATCTGGGAACAGGTCATTCGCAGCCAGTGTCTCGCTCCCCAGGGCGTCGCTTCGAAAGGCTGGGGGCAGAGGTGGGAATTTGCATCCCCGCCTTGGCTGGTCGGTCGTTTTACAAGTGTCTTGTGATGGTCCTGACCCTTCCCAGGGTTTGCTGGAGTCACGTCTCCCCCAGAAGAATCACGTCCCATCCCCCCAGACTCCAGACCCATTTGCATTTGTAATACAATGAACTCTGGAAATACCCACACTTCGTCCAACCAGCTTTGTGCAGGGTCTGGGAGGGAACTGCCGTCTCTGGCCCATTTCTCCGGACAGAAATGGGTGGAACCAAGTGCTGTCCGGCACCCTTGGGGAACCCATTGACTTAGTGCCTGGACAGGTTTCTCCTCTGCCTGGCATTTCTGCTATGGCCTGTCACAATGTCACGTTTTGACGTTGCATTGAAGAAGCATTCTGCCATCACGCCAGCACCCGGCCTTCACAAACCCGCCCGGTCGGCTGGCAGCCTCCTACCCCAGTTCTCTCTAGAGCCCCTGGGCCGATCTCTCCCACGCCCCTCCTTACTCAGGGTGCCTCCAAACCTTTTCCTTCCAGCACGCAGTTCATTTTCTTAACTTCCGACACGGCTCAGCTGCATTATTAACGATGAGGCTTGACCTGCTCCATCACATCCTCTGGGTCCTCCTTGCACTCAACCGGCTTCCCCGGTGCTCCCAGTGTCACCACAGCCAATTGCTCCTGTGCTGGCCTATGAGCACTTCCACCGTCCTTCGCCCGTTTCTGACAACCCCACGTCTGCACCGTCTCCTCAGCTCCTTCCCCTCGCCCGCCTTCCCCTTTCCTTGCGGCGCTCGCCAGCCGCCCCTTGACTTCCCCATTCTGCGGCTTCCCTTTCTGAGCATTCTCTGTCACTTCCTTAAGCTTCTGATTAAAAGCCTCTTGCGCCCGATGCTGAGCTGCCGCCCCGGGTCACGCTTTCCCCTCCACTCTCTGGTCAGCCTCAGAGACAAGCAGCGCACACGTGTGATCCCACGGGCCGGCCGTACGCAGTGCGGCCCCAGATCCTCCATGCATAACAGCACATTTCTTTACAAACAATCCAAGCCCTCCTTTACCATTTCGGCCATTCTTCGCCCGCATTTTACTCTTGAGGGAGTTAACCTTTTGCTGGATCTAGTCTTACATCTCTTCTTCAAACTTTTCCCCTCCCCTGTAGGCCCCTAGACCGTCCCAGCCAGAGTCTCCACACACGGCTAGGTCTTTACTCCCGACTCAGAGGTTGTGACCCTGCCCGGTCCGGTTCCAGCCGGTAAACTTGGGTTGGAGGATCCCCCAGGGAAGCAGATTTATTACCAATTCAGCTTCAATCTTACTTCCTGCTTAAAGAGACCTCAAGGACCCAAGCCCCGGCCAGTATTTATTAGTTGTTAGTACAGCGCTCAAACAGAAAGGCAGATCCATTACCAAGTCTGCTGAACCAAATTTTGCAGCCGTTGACATAAACGACAGACTGATCCCCGTGATGTCTTTTGCCACGGCTTGCATACAGCCTTGCATTGGGAAAGAGGAAGAGATAAGCTGGAACTAAGTTACCTATAAGTAGTCCAAGCTGTATGCAAGCCGTGGCAAAAGACATCACGGGGATCAGTCTGTCGCCTGCAAAATTTGTGTCTGGTAACTATCATAGACTTCCCAGCACACAATCACACATCTGCTGCTTAAGCATAAACTTTTACCATCACTATGTTATTTATACATTTCCATTTGTTTGTGGTTAGTACATTTCTCGCACAGTTGCGTGGCAACGCAAATAACAGGGCGCTAGGCTACAAATTTTAGCAAACTGGCATTTTTCACAGCCTGTGAGAGTTTAGCAGCATTCCCAAAGCATCTTGGGAGTCTGGGTCACCAGTTGGCCTGAGGTCTGACAGTAATTTGGCCTCTACCAGTCAACAAACCTTTGTACTGGTATAACGGCATCCCCATGGATGGGGTGGGGGGTGTTGTAATGTTTTAAGTAGACCGGTCCAGTTAAAGTCCTCAGGCTTTTGCATACAGACATGGGCGGCCTGTGGAGTGACCTTGGTTGAGTCACGTCCCCCTTGTGTGCCTCAGTTTCACCATCTATAAAGTGGGGATAGTGATGCCAACTTCCTTTGTGAAGGGCATTGAGATCTGCTGGAGAAAGGGGCTAGCTCAGGGCCAGGTGTTATAACTGGGGAGCAAGAGGGTCTGTCGCTGCCCCAGGCAGGTCGTGGGAGCTTCGTGGAGCGGAGAGATGGTGGCAGCCATGGGTAGCAGAGGGCGCTGTGCTGGCCTCCAGTGGGGCAGGTTGGTGGCAGAAGGGGAGGTCTCTCCAGAATCCAGCAACGCACCCAACAGCCACGTGCCCTGATGCCTGACCCCATTGTCATCGCCCCCAGCACGGCTCCCAGCACCTCTCTCATGTGTGTCGGGGGGGAGGGGATTTCTGCTTGGGCTGCCCCCACGCGCTGGTGCTTAAACTCCAAAAGGAAGCTTACAAGCAGTGGAAATTTGGGCAGATGACTAGGGAGGAGTATAAAAATATTGCTTGGGTATGCAGGGGTGTAATCAGGAAGTCCAAGGCACAACTGGAGTTGCAGCTAGCAAGGGATGTGAAGGGTAAGAAGAAGGGTTTCTACGGGTATGTTAGCAACAAGAAGAAGGTCAGGGAATGTGTGGGCCCCTTCCTGAAAGTGGGAGGCAGCCTAGTGACACATGATGTGCAAGAAGGTGAAGTACTCAATGCTTTATTTGCCTCAGTCTTCACAGACAAGGTCAGCTCCCAGACTGCTGCACTGGGCAACACAGTATGGGGAGGAGGTGAGCAGTGCTCAGTGCTGAAAGAACAGGTTAAGGACTGTTTAGAAAAGCGGGACGTGCACAACCCCATAGGTCCAGATCTAATGCATCCAAGGGTGCTGAGGGACTTGGCTGATGTGATTGCAGAGACATTGGCCATTATCTTTGAAAACTCATGGTGATCGGGGGAGGTCGCGGACCATTGGAAAAAGACAAATATAGTGCCCATCTTTAAAAAAGGGAAAAAAGAGAACCCGGGGAATTACAGACTGGTCAGCCTCACTTCAGTCCCCAGCAAAATCATGGAGCAGGTCCACAAGGGATCCATTTTGAACCACTTGGAGAAGAGGAAGGTGATAAGGACCAGTCAACGTGGATTCACCAAGGGCAAGTCACGCCTTCTATGATGAGATAACTAGCTCTGTGGATATGGGGAAAGTGGTGGTTGTGATACATCTTGACTTTAGCAAAGCTTTTGATACGGTCTCCCAAAGTATTACTGCCAGCAAGTTAAAAAAGTATGGATTGGATGAATGGACTATAAGGTGGATAGAAAGCTGGCTAGATTGTCGGGCTCAATGGGTAGTGATCAACAGCTTGATGTCTAGCTGGAAGCCGGTATCTAGCGGAGTGCCCCAGGGGTCGGTCCTGGGGCCGGTTTTGTTCAACATCTTTATCAATGATCTGGATAATGGGATTAATTGCACCTTCAGCAAACTCACAGATGACACTAAGCTGGGGGAAGAGGTAGATACACTGGAGGGTAGGGATAGGGTCCAGAGTGACCTAGACAAATTGGAGGATTGGGCCAAAAGAAATCTGATGAGGTTCAACAAGGAGAAGTGCAGAGTCCTGTACTTAGGACAGAAGAATCCCAGGCACTGCTACAGGCTGGGGACCGATTGGCTAAGCGGCAGTTCTGCAGAAAAGGACCTGGGGATTACAGTGGACGAGAAGCTGGATATGAGTAGCAGAGCGCCCTTGTTGCCAAGAAGGCCAAAGGCATATTGGGCTGCATTAGTAGGAGTGTTGCCAGCAGATTGAGGGAAGAGATTATTCCCCTCTATTCGGCACTGGTGAGGCCACATCTGGAGTATTGCGTCCAGTTTTGATCCCCCCACTACAGAAGGGATGTGGACAAATTGGAGAGAGTCCAGCAGAGGGCAATGAAAATGATTGAAAATGAAAACGGGGCACATGACGGACGAGGAGAGGCTGAGGGAACTGGGGTTATTTAGTCTGCAGAAGAGAAAAATGAGGGGGGATTTGATAGCAGCCTTCAACTACCTTAAGGGGGGCTCCAAAGAGGATGGAGCTCGGCTGTTCTCAGTGGTGGCAGATGACAGAACAAGGAGCAATGGTCTCAAGTTGCAGTGCGGGAGATCTAGGTTGGATATTAGGAAACACTATTTCACTAGGAGGTTGGTGAAGCACTGGAATGGGTTAACTGGGGAGGTGGTGGAATCTCCATCCTTAGAACTTTTTAAGGCCTGGCTTGACAACGCCCTGGCTGGGATGATTTAGTTCGGGTTAGTCCTGCTTTGAGCAGGGGGTTGGACTAGATGACCTCCTGAGGTCTCTTCCAACCCTGATATTCTGTGATTCTATGAAATGCAAGTGGTGCAAAATAATGGCGAGATGGCACCCTGGTGATGCAAATCCAAGGCAGCATCCACGCTGGGGCGGTCAATCTGAGCCAGGGGTGGTGGGTTTTGTGATATGGTGATATATCCAGGTAGGAGTTTCCTATCCCTTTTCCAGGGCTGGGATAGAACCCAGGAGTCCTGGCTCCCAGCCCCCCATTCTAACCACTAGACCCCACTGTCATGGGGCCCCCTGGCGATGCTCTGGAACTGCTCCAGACCAAGCCAGTCAGGACTCTGGGGAAGTCTCCTTTCTGTGAGCAGCCGGTCTTCAAGACACACAGCTCACACAACTTCCACCTTCCTGGGTCTGACCTCGGAGCATTCAGCATCCTCTGCCCCTCTGTGCACTTCCTGGGGAAGTCAGAGGGTCCTGCCCCACAACTTCGCAGTCAGATGTGACTCTCAGCCAGCCAGTAAAACAGAGGTCTATTAGACGACAGGAACATGATCTAACACAGAGCTTGTAGGTGCAGAGAACAGAACCCCTCAGCTGGATCCATTTTGGGCGGCAGTGAGCCAGAGAACCACATCTGCACTTCACTCAATGTCTCCAGCCCCCGCCCTCCTCTGGGCTTTCTCCCTTTCCCAGGCCAGGAGGTCACCGGATTCCTTTGTTCTCCAACCCTTTCGCTCTCACCTTGCAGGGGGGAAGGGCCCAGGCCATCAGTTGCCAGGAAACAGGGTTTCAGCCATTCTCTGTGTCCAGACCCCTGCACACTCCTGCCCTCTAGGGCTCTGCAATCATCATACACCCTTATCCCACCATCTAGATACTTAAGAACTGCCTAGGGGAAACTGAGGCACCCCCACAATATTCAGAGGAAACATTAAGAACAGTCCCGCTTCATCACACCCACTCCCCTCCCAGGGCTGGTGATGGAACCCAAGGGTCCCAAGCTGTCGGTGCTTTGGCCATGGGGTGTAAAACGGTCCCGTCTCTACTTCCTCTCCCACCGCTGCAACGGTGCAGAAGCTGCTTTAATAGCAGCCTCCCCCCGACCCCCCCCCCCACCCAACTGAGTCCCAGGCCTTGCTAACACTCAGTGCCACAGCAGCCCCAGGAGATGATTGCTGCGGGGGTGTCAGCCCAGGGGGAGGCAGTGACTCCTAGAAGCAGGGAGAGCAGCAGCACTGTAGATCAGGGAGGTCTGGCAATGCAAGTGGCTGTCTGGGGTCTGGCAGCCCTGGCACTCAGAGCAGATTGTCAAAGGCCAAACCCTCTCACCACCGGCTCTGTAGCTCCCCCTTGCTTTCGGTCTGTCTTAGGCACCATCCTGGCCCTCATCCCCCTGGCATTCGAGCACTGCCCAACCTCGATTGCATTTATTCTAACTGCCCCCTGCAGGGCAGGGCTTGGCTGCTACCCCCACTGTACAGACAGGGAACCGCTGCAGAGAGAGAATAAGGGACTTGCTCGAAGCCAAACAGAGCATCTGTGGCAGAGCTAGGAAATGAACATGGGTCTCCTGGGTCCCAGGATGGCACCTTCTCCTTCAACCTCCTGCCCCCTTCGTCCCTGGTTCAGTGGGAGCTGTGGGAGCTCTCTGGGGCACAGGAGCTGGCTGGTGTCCACATGGAGCTATGTTGCCTATTGCACAGATCTCGCTTTTCCCGAACATTGAAGATGCTGCTCCAACCATACCAGGGCCCGCCAGGATCCTTGCAGCTGGTCCGTGCTAAATTGTGAACTGTGCCCTGGCCTCCCCGAGCGGGGCAATGGGAGAGGGTGGTGCTGGCCCAAGGGCCTGCTGGATTTCGGCTCATGCGTACGGAGTACCAGTGCTACAGAGCTCTGTGCCAGGACGGCGCTTTGTGGGGGGTTCGCAGCTCCTCTCTCCAAGGCTGTGTGGGAGCAGCCGCTGCAGAGAATCCCAGGCCTGATTCCCCCCACGCTGGGTCTCCTGAATGGCCCCTGCCCTGGGGGGCTCCATTCCTCACCCAGTGTCTCCTGCTAACTCTCCAGCAGCTGCACGGCAGGTGTCCGAAGGCACCTCTAGTCCTCTCCAGAGCTCAAGGGGACTGGCCTGGCATCGGACTGTCCTGGTTAAATGGAACAATGGCTCCGGGCAGCCGGAGAATGCCTGTTCCCCCGGCAACCTCAGTGCCATTCCCTCTGGAAGTGCTGGTGTCAGCGAAGGTGCTGGAGGTGGTCAGGCCTCGTGGTTGGAGCTGGACTCAGGAGGCCGGGGCATGGGTGTAGCGAGGCTGGAGCGAGAGCAGGGCTGGAGGAAGACCAGGAGCAGGGCTGGAGCAGCCTAAGGGTATGTCTACACTACGGAATAAGGTCGAATTTATAGAAGTCGGTTTTTTAGAAATCGGTTTTATATATTCGAGTGTGTGTGTCCCCACAGAAGTGCATTAAGTGCATTAACTCGGCGGAGTGCTTCCACAGTACCGAGGCTAGAGTCGACTTCTGGAGCGTTGCACTGTGGGTAGCTATCCCACAGTTCCCGCAGTCTCCGCTGCCCATTGGAATTCTGGGTTGAGATCCCAATGCCTGATGGGGCTGAAACATTGTCGCGGGTGGTTCTGGGTACATATCGTCAGTCCCCCCCTTCCCTCCCTCCCTCCGTGAAAGCAAGGGCAGACAATTGTTTCGCGCCTTTTTTCCTGAGTTACCTGTGCGGACGCCATACCACCGCAAGCATGGAGCCCGCTC
Organism: Natator depressus; assembly: GCF_965152275.1. Taxonomy (NCBI): domain Eukaryota; kingdom Metazoa; phylum Chordata; order Testudines; family Cheloniidae; genus Natator; species Natator depressus. The sequence goes on along the minus strand of NC_134256.1, from coordinate 15,725,158 downwards.
AGGTAACCGTCACCGTATGTCTCCTGGGTGCTGGCAGACGTGGCACGGCATTGCTACACAGTAGCAGCAACCCATTGCCTTGTGGCAGCAGACGGTACAATACGACTGGTAGCCGTCCTCGTCATGTCCGAGGTGTTCCTGGTCGCCTGTGTGAGGTCGATCAGGAGCGCCTGGGCAGACATGGGCGCAGGGACTAAATTTTTAGTGACTTGACCAGGTCATTTTTTTTAGTCCGGCAGTCAGTCCTATTGAACCGTCTTATGGTGAGCAGGCAGGCAATATGGATTGCTAGCAGTCCTATTGCACCGTCTTCTGCCGAGCAGCCATGAGATGTGGATGGCATGCAGTCCTTCTGCACCGTCTGCTGCTAGCCAAAGATGTAAAAGATAGATGGAGTGGATCAAAACAAGAAATAGACCAGATTTGTTTTGTACTCATTTGCCTTCTCCCCTGTCTAGGGGACTCATTCCTCTAGGTCACACTGCAGTCACGCACAGAGAAGGTGCAGCGAGGTAGATCTAGCCATGTATCAATCAGAGGCCAGGCTAACCTCCTTGTTCCAATAAGAACAATAACTTAGGTGCACCATTTCTTATTGGAACCCTCCGTGAACTCTACCCTTGTAAGCCGTGTCCTCAGTCGCCCCTCCCTGCGTCAGAGCAACGGCAAACAATCGTGCATCTGAGTTGAGAGTGCTGTCCAGAGCAGCCCAATGGAGCACTCTGATTGGGCTAAAACATTGTCGCGGGTGGTTCTGGGTACATATTGTCCGGCCCCCGTTCCCTCCCTCCCTCCGTGAAGGCAAGGGCAGACAATTGTTTCGCGCCTTTTTTCCTGAGTTACCTGTGCGGACGCCATACCACCGCAAGCATGGAGCCCGCTCAGGTAACCGTCACCGTATGTCTCCTGGGTGCTGGCAGACGCGGTACGGCATTGCTACACAGTAGCAGCAACCCATTGCCTTCTGGCAGCAGACGGTGCAGTATGACTGGTACCCGTCCTCGTCATGTCCGAGGTGCTCCTGGCCACGTCGGCTGGGAGCGCCTGGGCAGACATGGGCGCAGGGACTAAATTTTTGGTGACTTGACCAGGTCATTCTCTTTAGTCCTGCAGTCAGTCGTATTGAACCGTCTAATGGTGAGCAGGCAGGCAATACGGATTGCTAGCAGTCGTATTGTACCATCTTCTGCCGGGCAGGCAAGAGATGACGATGGCTAGCAATCGTATTGTACCATCTTCTGCCGGGCAGGCAAGAGATGACGATGGCTAGCAATCGTATTGTACCATCTTCTGCCGGGCAGGCAAGAGATGACGATGGCTAGCAATCGTACTGTGCCATCTTCTGCCAGGCAGGCAAGAGATGAGGATGGCTAGCAGTCGTACTGTGCCATCTTCTGCCGAGCAGCCATGAGATGTGGATGGCTTGCAGTCCTTCTGCACCGTCTGCTGCCAGCCAAAGATGTAAAAGATAGATGGAGTGGATCAAAACAAGAAATAGACCAGATTTGTTTTGTACTCATTTGCCTCCTGCCCTGTCTAGGGGACTCATTCCTCTAGTTCACACTGCAGTCACTCACAGAGAAGGTGCTGCGAGGTAGATCTAGCCATGTATCAATCAGAGGCCAGGCTAACCTCCTTGTTCCAATAAGAACAATAACTTAGGTGCACCATTTCTTATTGGAACCCTCCGTGAAGTCCTGCCTGAACTACTCCTTGATGTAAAGCCACCCCCTTTGTGGATTTTAGCCTCCTGAAGCCAACCCTGTAAGCCGTGTCGTCAGTCGCCCCTCCCTCCGTCAGAGCAACGGCAGACAATCATTCCGCGCCTTTTTTCTGTGCGGACGCCATACCAAGGCAAGCATGGAGTCCGCTCAGCTCACTTTGGCAATTAGGAGCACATTAAACACCACACGCATTATCCAGCACTATATGCAGCACCAGAACCTGGCAAAGCGCTACCGGGCGAGGAGGCGACGTCAGCGCGGTCACGTGAGTGATCAGGACATGGACACAGATTTCTCTGAAAGCATGGGCCCTGCCAATGCATGCATAATGGTGCTAATGGGGCAGGTTCATGCTGTGGAACGCCGATTCTGGGCTCAGGAAACAAGCACAGACTGGTGGGACCGCATAGTGTTGCAGGTCTGGGACGATTCCCAGTGGCTGCGAAACTTTCGCATGCGTAAGGGCACTTTCATGGAACTTTGTGACTTGCTTTCCCCTGCCCTGAAGCGCATGAATACCAAGATGAGAGCAGCCCTCACAGTTGAGAAGCGAGTGGCGATAGCCCTGTGGAACCTTGCAACGCCAGACAGCTACCGGTCAGTTGGGAATCAATTTGGAGTGGGCAAATCTACTGTGGGGGCTGCTGTGATGCAAGTAGCCCACGCAATCAAAGATCTGCTGATATCAAGGGTAGTGACCCTGGGAAATGTGCAGGTCATAGTGGATGGCTTTGCTGCAATGGGATTCCCTAACTTTGGTGGGGCCATAGACGGAACCCATATCCCTATCTTGGCACCGGAGCACCAAGCCGGCGAGTACATAAACCGCAAGGGGTACTTTTCAATAGTGCTGCAAGCTCTGGTGGATCACAAGGGACGTTTCACCAACATCAACGTGGGATGGCCGGGAAAGGTACATGACGCTCGCTTCTTCAGGAACTCTGGTCTGTTTCAAAAGCTTCAAGAAGGGACTTTATTCCCAGACCAGAAAATAACTGTTGGTGATGTTGAAATGCCTATATGTATCCTTGGGGACCCAGCCTACCCCTTAATGCCATGGCTCATGAAGCCGTACACAGGCAGCCTGGACAGCAGTCAGGAGCTGTTCAACTACAGGCTGAGCAAGTGCAGAATGGTGGTAGAATGTGCATTTGGACGTTTAAAGGCGCGCTGGCGCACTTTACTGACTCACTTAGACCTCAGCGAAACCAATATTCCCACTGTTATTACTGTTTGCTGTGTGCTCCACAATATCTGTGAGAGTAAGGGGGAGACGTTTATGGCGGGGTGGGAGGTTGAGGCAAATCGCCTGGCTGCTGGTTATGCGCAGCCAGACACCAGGGCGGTTAGAAGAGCACAGGAGGGTGCGGTACGCATCAGAGAGGCTTTGAAAACCAGTTTCATGACTGGCCAGGCTACGGTGTGAAAGTTCTGTTTGTTTCTCCTTGATGAAACCCCCCGCCCCTTGGTTCACTCTACTTCCTTGTAAGCTAACCACCCTCCCCTCCTCCCTTTGATCACCTCTTGCAGAGGCAATAAAGTCATTGTTGCTTCACATTCATGCATTCTTTATTCATTCATCACACAAATAGGGGGATGACTACCAAGGTAGCCCAGGAGGGGTGGTGGAGGAGGGAAGGAAAATGCCACACAGCACTTTAAAAGTTTACAACTTTAAAATTTATTGAATGACAGCCTTCTTTTTTTGGGGCAATCCTCTGTGGTGGAGTGGCTGTTTGGCCGGTGGCCCCCCCACCGCGTTCTTGGGCGTCTGGGTGTGGAGGCTATGGAACTTGGGGAGGAGGGCGGTTGGTTACACAGGGGCTGTAGTGGCAGTCTGTGCTCCAGCTGCCTTTGCTGCAGCTCAACCATACACTGGAGCATACTGGTTTGGTCCTCCAGCAGCCTCAGCATTGAATCCTGCCTCCTCTCATCACGCTGTCGCCACATTCGAGCTTCAGCCCTCTCTTCAGCCCGCCACTTACTCTCTTCAGCCCGCCACCTCTCCTCCTGGTCATTTTGTGCTTTCCTGCACTCTGACATTATTTGCCTCCACGCATTCGTCTGTGCTCTGTCAGTGTGGGAGGACAGCATGAGCTCGGAGAACATTTCATCTCGAGTGCGTTTTTTTTTCTTTCTAATCTTCACTAGCCTCTGGGAAGGAGAAGATCCTGTGATCATTGAAACACATGCAGCTGGTGGAGAAAAGAAAAGGGACAGCGGTATTTAAAAAGACACATTTCATAAAACACTGGCTACACTCTTTCAGGGTAAACCTTGCTGTTAACATTACATACATAGCACATGTGCTTTCGTTACAAGGTCGCATTTTGCCTCCCCCCACCGCGTGGCTACCCCCTCAACCCTCCCCCCTTCCTGTGGCTAACAGCGGGGAACATTTCTGTTCAGCCGCAGGCAAACAGCCCAGCAGGAATGGGCTCCTCTGAGTGTCCCCTGAAGAAAAGCACCCTATTTCAACCAGGTGACCATGGATTATATCTCACTCTCCTGAGGATAACACATGAACGGATGTTGCTTGAACGCCAGCAAACATACACTGCAATGCTTTGTTGTACAATGATTCCCGAGTACGTGTTACTGGCCTGGAGTGGTATAGTGTCCTACCATGAAGGACGCAATAAGTCTGCCCTCCCCAGAAACCTTTTGCAAAGGCTTTGGGAGTATATCCAGGAGAGCCGCGAATGCCAGGGCAGAGTAATCCTTTCACATGCTTGCTTTTAAACCATGTATAGTATTTTAAAAGGTACACTCACCGGAGGTCCCTTCTCCGCCTGCTGGGTCCAGGAGGCAGCCTTGGGTGGGTTCAGGGGGTACTGGCTCCAGGTCCAGGGTGAGAAACAGTTCCTGGCTGTCGGGAAAACCGGTTTCTCCGCTTGCTTGCTGTGAGCTATCTACAACCTCCTCCTCATCATCATCTTCTTCGTCCCCAAAACCTGCTTCCGTATTGCCTCCATCTCCATTGAAGGAGTCAAACAACACGGCTGGGGTAGTGGTGGCTGAACCCCCTAAAATGGCATGCAGCTCATCATAGAAGCGGCATGTTTGGGGCTCTGACCCGGAGCGGCCGTTCGCCTCTCTGGTTTTCTGGTAGGCTTGCCTCAGCTCCTTCAGTTTCACGCGGCACTGCTTCGGGTCCCTGTTATGGCCTCTGTCCTTCATGCCCTGGGAGATCTTGACAAAGGTTTTGGCATTTCGAAAACTGGAACGGAGTTCTGATAGCACGGATTCCTCTCCCCATACAGCGATCAGATCCCGTACCTCCCGTTCGGTCCATGCTGGAGCTCTTTTGCGATTCTGAGACTCCATCATGGTCACCTCTGCTGATGAGCTCTGCATGGTCACCTGCAGCTTCCCACGCTGGCCAAACAGGAAATGAGATTCAAAAGTTCGCGGTTCTTTTCCTGTCTACCTGGCCAGTGCATCTGAGTTGAGAGTGCTGTCCAGAGCGGTCAAAATGGAGCACTCTGGGATAGCTCCCGGAGGCCAATACCGTCGAATTGTGTCCACAGTACCCCAAATTCGACCCGGCAAGGCCGATTTAAGCGCTAATCCGCTTGTCAGGGGTGGAGTAAGGAAATCGATTTTAAGAGCCCTTTAAGTCGAAATAAAGGGCTTCATCGTGTGGACGGGTGCAGGTTTTCATCGATTTAATGCTGCTAAATTCGACCTAAAGTCCTAGTGTAGACCAGGGCTAAGACTGTTGCCAATGTCAGGCAGGAGCGAGTTCCTGGCCCTGGAGTCATGTTGAGCAGACTGAGCTGCTGCTGTGAGACTGAAATACTTGCTCCGGGAGTCACGGGCCTGTTCCTGGCTTGTGGATTGGCGGGAGCCCGGCACAGGAGGGACTCAGGGCCTGACACATGGCTCCAGGGGGCAGTTGGCTCCCGGCCCCGCTGGGCACTGACAGGCTAGGTGCAGGGGGCCAGGCGCAGCACCAGGGAGGACACTGGGGAGGCAGGAGCACTGAGGTGGGGCTGAGCGGGCAGGTGCTGAGGAGCTGCGGCCGGCTGGCCAGCAGGGAGGAGGAGCAGCACCCAGCTGTGGAGGTCCTGGCTGAAGTGGCACTTTGTGATCTGTTGCAGGCTGGAGCTGGCTCCCCATATCCGAATGCTCTGCAGCGCCGGCGGATTCACATCTAAACCCGGATCTGGCTCCCAATTCACAGCTGGCCCCTCCCCCCGATCTGGAGTGGCTGAGACTCCAGCGCTCTGTGGAAGAGGCCAACAAATGCCAGCTCCTGGGGTGGGCTTCCCCCAGAGACAATCCCATGCTGGGAAGGGAGGTTCCAAGAGCTGGCAGCTCCACCACTCACACTCCCAGCTTCCTGGGAGGAGCCAGGAGCAGAGCTCCGGGTAGCACGCAAAGCCTGGATCAGCACCCCCAGGCCTGCGAGAGACCCGCACTGTCTGGGGGTGTTTGATTTCACAAGAGAGGGGGGTTTCCCACAGACTCTTCAACTCCCTCACCTCTCATGCTTGTTCCCATTTGCCTTTCAGCACCCCCACATGGCCCATGTTGGCCACCAGCTACCTCCTGGTCTGGGCACTTACCTGGCCCCATCATGCCAGTGGCTGAGCACATGGGTGTTGTCGTATTTAGGCTCTCAACCTCCCCTGCAGAGCAGGGACCTGCTCTCTCTAGTTAGCAGGGACCTGCTCTCCCTACTTACTGATATGCCAGGTACCCCAGGACATTATCACCAGCCCGTTCCCAGTCTTGGCATGGCAGTACATTTCCTTCCCAGTCCCCATCCCCTGGCATTAATCCCGGGACTCCGCACTGGGGATGTGCACCTGGCAGCACGCAGCCTCCTGAGAACACACAGGCCAGGGTGCAGGGCGAGGGCTCCCAGCGAGAAACGGCAGGAGGGCAATGCTGGGAACCCCCAGGCCGTCTTCAGCTCAAGCATGAGGGCACCCCAGCATCCTGGAGAGCATGAATCTAGCTTCAGCTCAGCCTTTATGTCCCCCTGTTCTCTGTGCTAGATGGTTGGTCTCCCGGAGGGACGAAAGTGCCCATCAGGAGTTCCTGACTTATCCAACGTCAGTTTCCCGCTCTTGTGAAAAAAACGGTGACTTCGCCTACACAAGAGCTGGTGTTCTTCAGACTGGGCTGGGCCTGTACACGTTCCCCTGTAGGGGTGTGTGCACCCAGGGCCCGTGAGTCGCAGACGTTTGCCAACGAACATTTGCCAACAGACGTTTGCCCCCTGCTCTCCCCGTGTGCTCAGGGACCACCAACAAAAGGGCACGTCTGCCACCTCCCTCTCAAGTCCTTCGCACCTGCATACTGCCAGGGGAACCTCCCCATTTCTACTGAGGCCTCAGGGACAGGGTTTATGATGAACCGGCTGGAGTTGATCTCCCCCCCCCCCCACGCCGCGTGTTGCACCCCTACGGCTAGCTGGGGATCCAAACTGACGCTCCCCGGTTTGAGCCCCTGCCTAGCCAGCCCCTGTTCCCTCCCCCCAGGCAGTTGTTGGCCCTGATCTCCTGCAGGCAGCCATGACACACAGGTGCGTGGGGGCTTGAGAGAAGGGCTATCACCAGCTGAATGACCCCTCCTGTACGGTGGGGACTGAGGTGCCCCCCAAGTCCTGTGCTATGCTGAGTCTGGGGAGATGGGCAGGTTCAGCCTCATTAGAAGGGATCGGCCAGACAGAAAGGCAGAATCGGGTCCCCGCACAGAGCCCCTCTACTACCTGCCTGTGTCCTAACCACCATGACAGTGGCCAATCCCACCTTCAGGTCAGGTTCCAGCGTCGGGCCCTGTCCATACCCACAGCGTGTGGTACCCAGCATGCGCTGATAGACTCCGGTACATGCAGTAAGTTCACAGACACTAGAAACTGCCTAACACCAGGCTGGGGGCTGGGGATGTGTAGGGTACAGAGCACAGCACCCCCTAAGGCCGGGCAGGAGGGCTGGGAAATGCATATGATACAGAGCACAACGCCCTCTAACACCTGTCAGGGGGGCTGAGAGATGGGGGGTGTAGGGTACAGAGCACAGCGCCCCCTAACGCCGGCCAGGGGGCCTGGAAGCTGGGGGAATATGTAGGATCCGGAGCACAGCATCCCCTAACACCAGGCTGGGGGGCAGGGAGAGGGGGGATATGTGGGGTACAGAGCACAGCGCCCCCTCACACCAGGACACGAGGTCTCGTCCGTCTCAGGGCGGAAATGATCACACCCTTCGAATGGGGGATCTGCCACGGGCACTGGCAGGAGCGCGCTGCTTTACATTAAGCTTCTTTGGCTGATGGGCGAACCTCACCCCGCCCTGCGTTTCGAGTGTGAACAGCTGTCGATGGAAACCCAGACGGCAGAGATGGAGCAGGACTAACCGGGATCACTGAGTCTCGCTCTCACCCCGTGTCTACACTGTACAAGGGTGGGAAATAGCAGGTGCCTTTTCTTGCCCGATACGATTTTGGAGATGCCAACGCTAGCGACAGCTTTCTCCCTGTGTGGGTTGTGGGATGCAGGGGAGCCGTCTGTGTGCTCTGTACAGGACAAGGCGGTTAGATCGTTTATACCTCAATGTATCACTGTAAATACAGTCATTTAATATATCAAATAAAAGCAGAACAATACATCAAAAAGCATCAAAATGAAACAGAGGATTGCTATGTACAGGGGGGATTGCTATGTACAGGGGGGATTGCACGTGACTAGTTACCTGCTCGAGAGCTTTCATCACCGTGTACTTTCTGACAGGTTTCCGCGCCCTGTGTAGGGTTTACGTCCCGCCCTCCGTCCCCGTTTCCGGTCGTGTACGTTTTTGGCGCCGTCGGCCCTTTTGAACATTTCTTTTGTATTGTTTTCTGTGTTTGGCCGGGGGAAGGTTGCGTTCTTGTGTTTTGACATATTTAGAGAAAAAGTATGAACAAGTAGAAAGAAAGGCTGTAAGGGGTTCGCGGCTCCCTCCCTGTCCAACAGGGTGGGAGACCACGCCCCTTGCTACGATACTTCCGGGGTACCTTGGTTCAGGGGAAAATTAGCCCAGTGTTAATGGTTCAGGCCTGCAGTCAGGCCGACCAATGGTAGAGAGTCTGTTTGCCTAGGGCCCTCATTCAGGGCAGGGCTGCAGTCAAGTAGGGGCTCTGGCCTACAGTCAGGCAGGCAGAGCAGCAGATGGTCCATTTGCCTGGCCCTTGATCAGGGTGGGGCAGCAATCAAGCAGGGGGGCTCTGGCCTACAGTCCGGCAGAGCCGTCGCCGTCTAGGGGAGGTTAGCTCTCTGGTGGGAGAGTCAGCACAACCGTCTGGCGTCCTGATTCAGGCGGGGGTGCCAGACCAATCAGGCCTCCTGACAACCAGGTGGGGAGCCTGCCACTCCTGACGGTGGCGTGGCGGTGGTAGGGGAACCCAGGCTTTCCCGCTCCACTGCGTCCCCACCCAGGGCCCTAAACAGCAGCGGAGTGGTCTGCCACTGGGTCAGCGGGGAAAATCCGATCACAACACGCTGGCCGGCTTGTAGTCAATAACACAGCTGAACCCGATTCGGCTGCCCTGGGCTCCTTCCTACACACCCATTCCGTGGGTACAGGGGTTCCAGGGTTGTTGTTCGCTTCGCTGGGGTAGACGGCTAGTGGCAGCCCCACCAGCTGCTTGGTGTCCCCGGCGTCTGGCAGCTCCGGCAGCCCCTCTGGCTCTCTGTCAGGATAGCGCTCTCCATCAGGGGAGCAGGGAAGAGACGTCCTGCTCCTCCAGCAGCTCTCCCCCAACTCAGCTGGAGGGGCGGCCTTTTATAGTTCCGCTTCCTGTCCCACCCCTCTGCTTCCGGCAGGGTGGCATGCGGTGGGAGACAAGCCTGCTTTCTGCAACCCTCCTGCCCCCAACAACCCACTTCAGCGAGTCCCAAAATCAAATCCACTTACCAGAGGCCTCCTCTCCTCTTTGCGCTTCGCCAACATCCGGGGTAGAAAAGAGCTCCTGGCCGCATGCATCTCTGACCTCCGAGTCATCTTCTGCCTCTGGGTCCCCCTCCACATCCTCCTCCAAGATTTCCTCCTCCTGGCTCAGTCCACTCTCGACTGACACGCGAGCCACCCAAGTATCCACAGTGGTGTTCGCAATGGAGGTGGGGTCGCCGCGGAGTATCATGTCCAGCTCTTTGGAGAACCGCCAGCTCATAGGCGCAGCACCGGAGTGGCGGTTTGCCTCCCGCGCCCTGTGGTCGGCGTTCCGCAGCTCCTTCACTTTGATCCTGAACTGCCGTGTGTCCCAGTCATCGCCCCTTTCTGTCATGCATCGTGAAATCTGTCCGTAGGTGTAATGATGCTGGTTCTGGTGGGACCCAACTGAGAGTGCCAGTTCAGGACAAACTGCTTCAAGCAGGGCAGTTACAGCCGAAGCCTGGGGGTTTTCCACCGCTAAGGCAAACCAAACCAGCCAAACAGAGCAGACTTTGGTCTCACCCCACTGGCTCACCACAAGTCACACAAGCAATTCCCTTAGACGCTCCAGTTTCCCAGTATCACCAATTGTTATGGGGACAAATGGTTATGAAAACCAATACCCCAGGAAAAGAAAAAAGGCTCTCTTGATCCCAAAGGACCAAGCCCAAGACCCAGGTCAATATACAAATCAGATCTTGTCCCAAATCACGCTGTTGCCAATCCTTTAGAATCTAAAATCTAAAGGTTTGTTCATAAAAGGAAAAAGCTATAGATGAGAGCTAGAATTGGTGAAATGGAATCAATGACATACAGTCATGGCCAAGTTCTTGGTTCAGGCTTGCGGCAGTGACAGAATAAACTGCAGGTTCAAATCAAGTCTCTGAAGAACATCCTCAGCTGGGATGCATCTTTCAGTTCTTCTTTCAAAGCTTCAGTGTAGCAAAGTCCCTCCAGAAGGATGAAGCAGGACTGAAGACAAGATGGAGGAGCTGCAGCAGCTTTTTATATTCTCTTGCCATGTGGTCTTTCTTTCTTTGTCCCAAGACAAGCTGTCCATCACATGGCCTGGAAAAACCTCCGAGTTCTGTCCATAGGCAGGTCCCTGCACACCGTGCTGAGTCCCAAGGCTTCTCTGCCTTCTCTCAATGGGTCAACTGTGTAGCTGATGGTCCTTAATCGGCCATCAAGCAGGCTAGGCATTGCATCCGATGAAGTGAGCTGTAGCTCAAGAAAGCTTATGCTCAAATAAATTTGTTAGTCTCTAAGGGCCACAAGTCCTCCTTTTGAACTTGTCTGGGGTGTCACCCAGAAGCATAGTACAAGTTTGAACCACAGACAGTATAGAGTCAATACTTATAACTTAAAATACAAAAATGACACAAGCATATAGAGAGCATAATCATAACCAGCAAACCATAACCTTGCCTTAGACACCTTATTTGACCCCCCTTTATAGAAGATTTGGTGCCACTACAGGACCTTGGTTGCAACAATGATCTATATGGTCCCAGTTCAAGTCAATAACGTCACAGGAGGTATCATAATTGCTACGTCCGGAGTGCAGCTGGGACTGTACAGCCTCCTCTCCCCAAATGCTGATGAGGTCCAGCAGCTCAGCAGAGCTCCAAACAGGTGGATCGCCTGGTGCGTGGAGCAGGCCTGGCCACCTGGAAAGATGTGCTGCACGCATCACCGAGCAAACAGGAAGGGGACTTTCAAAATGGCAAAGGAGTTTACGGAGTGGGGATGATGGATGGTCACCTGAGGGCCGGGCAGTAGAGTTCAAACCGATGACCAGAGAGGCGAGAGCAGGCATTGTGGGACACCTCCCGGAGGCCAATCGCAGCGCCGTAATCGACCTCGGTGTCTACACTGGCAACGCAGCCCTGTAGCCCCGGTGCAGAAAGTTTTTTAAACTGGGCAGTGCTTTTTTTAAAGCTCTGCAACTGCCCTGTTTCCGCGCCCTGAGTGGCGTGGCCGTGCGTACACCTCACCAGTTGCAGCGCAGAAAGCTGCTTTACCGCACTGCAACTTGCCAGCGTAGACAGGACCTAAGGAAACAGTGCCATGACTTTAAACCTCCTGTTTACCGGAAAAAAACAAGGATGTCTTTTGGAGTGGAATAAAAATGTACCTTTTAAAAATGCTGTAACAGTTTTAACACATGATGAAAGTTATATTAAGCTTATTAAACATTTTAGATTTTTGTTGCATTATCAGACTGCTTTTGTTCCTAAATGTTTGCAGCCCACGGGCTGAGACATAAATACATGTTTCTGTGTTTGTTTTGGGTCTAGAAGCTGTATTAAAAGTAATGCTTTATAAAAACAAAAAGGCTTTTTCATTTGTACTTTGTGTTTCTAAGAAGACAAAAAACATTTTAGTAATAAGTTTGACAGGGGCATTTTTGAATTAGCCAGTTTGTTTTCAAAAGATGTCTAGTTACCATTAAGCAAAAGCCAGGGCCGTAACGTTAATTAAAGGAAAGAGGCATGTAGATTTCAAAGCCTCCTGGTTACAGAAATGGGAATGGCCAGATCACCATTTACAAAATCTTTTTATTAACTCTTTAAATAAACTTACTATATAAAAGAATACAAAAAGAGACCCAAACCAAAACAGTTTTACCTTTAAATTGTAAAGAAAGCTTTAAAAATCAGGGTACTGTTAAAACCCTCATGTTGTTAAGGTTTGGATTTAGACAAAAAAGAAGAAAAAGCAGCTGATGTGAAAAAGTTCTGACAGAGATAAGGGGCTTGTTCTGTTCCCAACATACACACACATACGTTCTTCTTCTTTTCTCATGTTTTTTTGAAATGTAAACCAGGACAAACAAGTTTGCTTTAGGCCTGTTATATAAAATCTGCATGAAGCAGGATTTAAAAATAGCTGCCTTCCCCTGTTTAGCTCGCATGTCCTGTGACCAAAGTTGTTTCACTGTAAAGATGGCCAGAACATGTATGAATTTAAAACAAACAAGAACCCACAGCAGATTGCTTTTCAAAAGACACCCTTTGAACTTATTAAGAGTGTAAAATAAAGAAGCATCTCGGGGTTAAAACCACAGGCAGTTTACAAAAGTAATTTGTTAAAGTTAAATTAAGTTTTTATTGACTTAGGGATTTTAGTATGATTGTTTGTTGCATTGTTGCATTATCAGACTGTCTTTGCTTCTAAATGTTTGCAGTCCGTGTGCTGAGACCCAGGTACAAGCTCTTTTTTAACTGTTTAAATGGACTTAATATATCAAAGAATGCAAAAAGAGAAAGTTGGGGTTTTTTTTGTTGTTACCTTGAAATTGTAAAGAAAGCTTTAAAAATCAGGGTACAGTTAAAAACCTCACGTTTTGAAAGTATGGATTTCTACAAAACACAAGAAAAAGCAGCTTATGTGAACCAGTTAGCTTTTTTTTTTAAACCAGAGATAAGGTATTTGTCGCCCCCCTTCCCGCCGCCCCCCCCGCCCGCCCCAAACACATTTTTCTTTTCTAGTGATTTTTTAAGTGTAAACCAAAGGCCAAATTTGACCTATTTGAAGCAGGCCCTTCTGTTTTTAAATTTCTTTTGCAGCAAAGGCAGAGGATCAAAACTAAATGTAAACCTAAAGGGCTGCCAAGTTTTACTGAACACTAGTAAGATCAACACCTGTTTACAGGAACGTTAATGGTAAAGAGAAAGCAATATTACCATTCACAATCTATTTAACACATTTGTAACCCTTGAAATGAACTCCCTTGTTCTGTAGTGAAATAAAGAGGCCCCTTTGTAACACGAACTGGTTTAAACTCTTAAGAAGGTGTCGACACTGCCCACGTTAAATCGCTGCCACGACAACGCTTTAAGGTGGCAGTGTCCTCGCGGCTCCAGCTCAGGAGGGTGTTTTTTCACACCCCTGAGCGGTGCAAGTTTCAGCGCTGTAAGTGGCAGTGTAGACAAGCCCTAATTAAACTGTGAAATTTTAAAATAGGGAACACTCTCTAAAAACCCCTAAACTTATTTTTGTTGTTTGTCAGCCCCAGTGGGAAAAGTCCCATAAAATTTAAAAGGCCTTAAAGCCAATGGGGTTATCTATCTATCTATCTATCTATCTATCTATCTATCTATCTATCTAGTGGGAAAGGTGCTTGGGGCCTGTTTTTTTAGATAAGAATAAGGCAGTTAAAGGGGTGGGTAGTGAGGAGAGGGGCGGGGAGGGGAGGGAGAGGGCTCTTGTTTAAAAATCTTGGGTTGATAGGATTGGTTCAGGAAAATGCATTCGATGATGCAGCTGTAGAACAGTTTCTGATTGGTCCGCCCGAGAGGCAGAGATAACCATGCTGGGGGCTGTGAGCCTTGGGAGCTCCCTCTTTTCCCGGGGGCAGTCGCAAGGGAAGAATTAGTAGGGGAAGCAAAAGTGGATGGGAACCTGTGAGGCAGTGACCATGAGATGGTCGAGTTCAGGATCCTGACACAAGGATGAAAGGAAAGCAGCAGAATACGGACCCTGGACTTCAGAAAAGCAGACTTTGACTCCCTCAGGGAACTGATGGGCAAGATCCCCTGGAAGAATAACATGAGGGGGAAAGGAGTCCAGGAGAGCTGGCTGTATTTTAAAGAATCCTTATTGAGGCTACAGGGACAAACCGTCCCAATGTGTAGAAAGAATAGTAAATATGGCAGGCGACCAGCTTGGCTTAACAGTGAAATCCTTGCTAATCTTAAATACAAAAAAGAAGCTTACAAGAAGTGGAAGATTGGACAAATGACCATGGAGGAGTATAAAAATATTGCTTGGGCATGCAGGAGTGAAATCAGGAAGGCCAAATCACACCTGGAGTTGCAGCTAGCGAGAGATGTTAAGAGTAACAAGAAGGGTTTCTTCAGATATGTTAGCAACAAGGAGAAAGTCAAGGAAAGTGTGGGCCCCTTACTGCATGAGGGAGGCAACCTAGTGACAGAGGATGTGGAAAAAGCTAATGTACTCAATGCTTTTTTTGCCTCTCTCTTCACGAACAAGGTCAGCTCCTAGACTACTGCACTGGGCAGCACAGCATGGGGAGGAGGTGACCAGCCCTCTGTGGAGAAAGAAGTGGTTCGGGACTATTTAGCAAAGCTGGACGAGCACAAGTCAATGGGGCCGGATGCGTTGCATCCGAGAGTCCTAAAGGAGTTGGCGGATGTGATTGCAGAGCCATTGGCCATTATCTTTGAAAACTCATGGCGATCGGGGGAACTCCTGGACGACAGGAAAAAGGCTAATGTAGTGCCCATCTTTAAAAAAGGGAAGAAGGAGGATCCTGGGAACTACAGGCCAGTCAGCCTCACCTCAGTCCCTGGAAAAATCGTGGAGCAGGTCCTCAAGGAATCAATTCTGAAGCACTTAGAGGAGAGGAAAGGAAAGTGATCAGGAACAGTCAGCATGGATTCACCAAGGGCAAGTCATGCCTGACTAATCTAATTGCCTTCTATGATGCGATAACTGGCTCTGTGGATGAGGGGAAAGCGGTGGACGTGTTGTTCCTTGACTTTAGCAAAGCTTTTGACACTGTCTCCCACAGTATTGTTGCCAGCAAGTTAAAGAAGTATGGGCTGGATGAATGGACTATAATGTGGATAGAAAGCTGGCTAGATTGTGGGGCTCAACGGGTAGTGCTCAATGGCTCCATGTCTAGTTGGCAGCCGGTGTCAAGTGGAGTGCCCCAAGGGTGGGTCCTGGGGCCGGTTTTGTTCAATATCTTCATAAATGATCTGGAGGATGGTGTGGATTGCACCCTCAGCAAGTTTGCAGATGACACTAAACTGGGAGGAGAGGTAGATACGCTGGAGGGTAGGGATAGGATACAGAGGGCCCTAGACAAATTGGAGGATTGGGCCAAAAGAAATCTGATGAGGTTCAGCAAGGACAAGTGCAGAGTCCTGCACTTAGGATGGAAGAATCCAATGCACCGCTACAGACTAGGGACCAAATGGCTCGGCAGCAGTTCTGCAGAAAAGGACCTAGGGGTTACAGTGGATGAGAAGCTGGATATGAGTCAGCAGTGTGCCCTTGTTGCCAAGAAGGCCAATGGCATTTTGGGATGTATAAGTAGGGGCATTGCCAGCAGATCGAGGGACGTGATCGTTCCCCTCTATTCGACATTGGTGAAGCCTCATCTGGAATAGTGTGTCCAGTTTTGGGCTCCACACTACAAGAAGGATGTGGATAAATTGGAGAGAGTCCAGCGAAGGGCAACAAAAATGATTAGGGGACTGGAACACATGACTTTTGAGGAGAGGCTGAGGGAACTGGGGATGTTTAGTCTACGGAAGAGAAGAATGAGGGGGGATTTGATAGCTGCTTTCAACTACCTGAAAGGGGGTTCCAAAGAGGATGGCTCTAGACTGTTCTCAGTGGTAGCAGATGACAGAACAAGGAGTAATGGTCTCAAGTTGCAGTGGGGGAGATTTAGGTTGGATATTAGGAAAAACTTTTTCACTAGGAGGGTGGTGAAACACTGGAATGTGTTACCTAGGGAGGTGGTGGAATCTCCTTCCTTAGAAGTTTTTAAGGTCAGGTTTGACAAAGCCCTGGCTGGGATGATTTAATTGGGGATCGGTCCTGCTTTGAGCAGGGGGTTGGACTAGATGACCTCCTGAGGTCCCTTCCAACCCTGATATTCTATGATTCTATGAAGGGTACGTTCTCTTTCCCCTCCCCTCCGCTCCCCCTGCAGCTTGCTATACTTTCCTTGCATAATGACAGGTTTCAGAGTAGCAGCTGTGTTAGTCTGTATTCGCAAAAAGAAAAGGAGGACTTGTGGCACCTTAGAGACCAATGTATTTATTTGAGCATAAGCTTTCGTGGGCTACAGCTCACTTCATCGGATGCTCATGAAAGCTTATGCTCAGATAAATTTGTTAGTCTCTAAGGTGCCACAAGGACTCTTTTCTTTATACTTTCCTTGTCTCACTAACCAAAAAGGATCTCTTCCTGTTTTCTATACTCTCCTTCTCTGAGCCCTGGTCTACACTAGGACTTTAGGTCGAATTTAGCAGCATTAAATCAATGTAAACCTGCACCCATCCACACGATGAAGCCCTTTATTTCGACTTAAAGGGCTCTTAAAATTGATTTCCGTACTCCACCCCTGACAAGTGGATTAGCGCTTAAATTGGCCTTGCCGGGTCGAATTTGGGGTACTGTGGACACAATTCGATGGTATTGGCCTCCGGGAGCTATCCCAGAGTGCTCCATTGTGACCGCTCTGGACAGCACTCTCAACTCAGATGCACTGGCCAGGTAGACAGGAAAAGAACTGCGAACTTTTGAATCTCATTTCCTGTTTGGCCAGCGTGGGAAGCTGCAGGTGACCATGCAGAGCTCATCAGCAGAGGTGACCATGATGGAGTCCCAGAATCGCAAAAGAGCTCCAGCATGGACTGAACGGGAGGTACGGGATCTGATCGCTGTATGGGGAGAGGAATCCGTGCTATCAGAACTCCGTTCCAGTTTTCGAAATGCCAAAACCTTTGTCAAAATCTCCCAGGGCATGAAGGACAGAGGCCATAACAGGGACCCGAAGCAGTGCCGTGTGAAACTTAAGGAGCTGAGGCAAGCCTACCAGAAAACCAGAGGGGCGAACGGCCGCTCCGGGTCAGAGCCCCAAACATGCCGCTTCTATGATGAGCTGCATGCCATTTTAGGGGGTTCAGCCACCACTACCCCAGCCGTGTTCTTTGACTCCTTCAATAGAGATGGAGGCAATACGGAAGCAGGTTTTGGGGACGAAGAAGATGATGATGATGATGATGATGATGAGGTTGTAGATAGCCCACAGCAAGCAAGCGGAGAAACCGGTTTCCTGACAGCCAGGAACTGTTTCTCACTCTGGACCTGGAGCCAGTACCCCCCGAACCCACCCAAGGCTGCCTCCTGGACCCGGCAGGCGGAGAAGGGACCTCCGGTGAGTGTATCTTTTAAAATACTATACATGGTTTAAAAGCAAGCATGTGAAAGGATTAATTTGCCCTGGCATTCGCGGCTCTCCTGGATGTACTCCCAAAGCCTTTGCAAAAGGTTTCTGGGGAAGGCAGCCTTATTGCGTCCTTCATGGTAGGACACTTTACCACTCCAGGCCAGTAACACATACTCGGGAATCATTGTACAACAAAGCATTGCAGTGTATGTTTGCTGGCGTTCAAACAACATCCGTTCTTTATCTCTCTGTGTTATCCTCAGGAGAGTGAGATATCATTCATGGTCATGTGGTTGAAATAGGGTGCTTTTCTTCAGGGGACACTCAGAGGAGCCCGTTCCTGCTGGGCTGTTTGCCTGCTGCTGAACAGAAATGTTCCCCGCTGTTAGCCACGGGGAGGGGGGAGAGTTGAGGGGGTAGCCACACGGTGGGGGGAGGCAAAATGCGACCTTGTAACGAAAGCACACGTGCTATGTATGTAATGTTAACAGCAAGGTTTACCCTGAAAGACTGTAGCCACTGTTTTCTAAAATGTGTCTTTTTGAATACCGCTGTCCCTTTTTTTTTCTCCATGAGCTGCTTGTGTTTCAATGATCACAGGATCTTCTCCTTCCCAGAGGCTAGTGAAGATTAGAAAGAAAAAAAAATCGCACTCATGATGAAATGTTCTCTGAGCTCATGCGGTCCTCCCACACTGACAGAGCACATACGAATGCGTGGAGGCAAATAATGTCAGAGTGCAGGAAAGCACAAAATGACTGGGAGGAGAGGTGGCGGGCTGAAGAGAGTAAGTGGCAGGCTGAAGAGAGTAAGTGGTTGGCTGAAGACAGGGCTGAAGCTGAAAGGTGGCGGCAGCGTGATGAGAGGAGGCAGGATTCAATGCTGAGGCTGCTGGAGGATCAAACCAGTATGCTCCAGTGTATGGCTGAGCTGCAGCAAAGGCAGCTGGAGCACAGACTGCCACTACAGACCCTGTGCGACCAACCGCCCTCCTCCCCCAGTTCCATAGCCTCCACACCCAGATGCTCAAGAACACGGTGGGGGGGCCACCGGCCAACCAGCCACTCCACCACAGAGGATTGCCCCAAAAAAAGAAGGCTGGCATTCAATAAATTTTAAAGTTGTAAACTTTTAAAGTGCTGTGCCTAAAGTGCTGTGTGGCATTTTCCTTCCCTCCTCCACCACCCCTCCTGGGCTACCTTGGTCGTCATCCCCCTATTTGTGTGATGAATGAATAAAGAATGCATGAATGTGAAGCAACAATGACTTTATTGCCTCTGCAAGCGGTGATCGAAGGGAGGAGGGGAGAGTGGTTAGCTTACAGGGAAGTAGAGTGAACCAAGGGGCGAGGGGTTTCATCAAGGAGAAACAAAGAGAACTTTCACACCGTAGCCTGGCCAGTCATGAAACTGGTTTTCAACGCTTCTCTGATGCGTACCGCGCCCTCCTGTGCTCTTCTAACCGCCCTGGTGTCTGGCTGCGCGTAACCAGCAGCCAGGCAATTTGCCTCAACCTCCCACCCCACCATAAACGTCTCCCCCTTACTCTCACAGATATTGTGGAGCACACAGCAAACAGTAATAACAGTGGGAATATTGGTTTCGCTGAGGTCTAAGTGAGTCAGTAAAGTGCGCCAGCGCGCCTTTAAACGTCCAAATGCACATTCTACCACCATTCTGCACTTGCTCAGCCTGTAGTTGAACAGCTCCTGACTACTGTCCAGGCTGCCTGTGTACGGCTTCATGAGCCATGGCATTAAGGGGTAGGCTGGGTCCCCAAGGATACATATAGTCATTTCAACGTCCCCAACAGTTATTTTCTGGTCTGGGAATAAAGTCCCTTCCTGCAGCTTTTGAAACAGACCAGAGTTCCTGAAGATGCGAGCGTCATGTACCTTTCCCGGCCATCCCACGCTGATGTTGGTGAAATGTCCCTTGTGATCCACCAGAGCTTGCAGCACTATTGAAAAGTACCCCTTGCGGTTTATGTACTCGCCGGCTTGGTGCTCCGGTGCCAAGATAGGGATATGGGTTCCGTCTATGGCCCCACCAAAGTTAGGGAATCCCATTGCAGCAAAGCCATCCACTATGACCTGCACATTTCCCAGGGTCACTACCCTTGATATTAGCAGATCTTTGATTGCGTGGGCTACTTGCATCACAGCAGCCCCCACAGTAGATTTGCCCACTCCAAATTGATTCCCAACTGACCGGTAGCTGTCTGGCGTTGCAAGCTTCCACAGGGCTATCGCCACTCGCTTCTCAACTGTGAGGGCTGCTCTCATCTTGGTATTCATGCGCTTCAGGGCAGGGGAAAGCAAGTCACAAAGTTCCATGAAAGTGCCCTTACGCATGCGAAAGTTTCGCAGCCACTAGGAATCGTCCCAGACCTGCAACACTATGCGGTCCCACCAGTCTGTGCTTGTTTCCTGAGCACAGAATCGGCGTTCCACAGCATGAACCTGCCCCATTAGCACCATGATGCATGCATTGGCAGGGCCCATGCTTTCAGAGAAATCTGTGTCCATGTCCTGATCACTCACGCGACCGTGCTGACGTCGCCTCCTCGCCCGGTATCGCTCTGCCAGGTTCTGGTGCTGCATATAGTGCTGGATAATGCGTGTGGTGTTTAATGTGCTCCTAATTGCCAAAGTGAGCTGAGCGGCCTCCATCCTTGCCTTGGTATGGCGTCCGCACAGAAAAAAGGCGCGGAACAATTGTCTGCCGTTGCTGTGACAGAGGGAGGGGCGACTGACGACACGGCTTACAGGGTTGGCTTCAGGGAGCTAAAATCAGCAAAGGGGATGGCTTTACATCAAGGAGTATTTCAGGCAGGACTTCACGGAGGGTTCCAATAAGAAATGGTGCACCTAAGTTATTGTTCTTATTGGAACAAGGAGGTTAGTCTGGCCTCTGATTGATACATGGCTAGATTTACCTCGCTGCACTGTCTCTGTGAGTGACTGCAGTGTGACCTAGAGGAATGAGTCCCTTATAAAAGGCCGGGCCTCCAGCTCAGATGGGAGAGAGCTGCCAGATGAGCAGCACGTCTCTTCCCCGCTGTGGAAGCACAGACCTAACAGAGAGCGCTATCCTGACAGAGACCCAGAGGGGCTGCCAGATGCCAGGGACACTGAGAAGCTGTTGGGGCTGCCACTCACTGTCCTCCCCCAAAGCTCGCTGTTGCCGGCAGGGAAAGGGCTGGGGGGAGTCCTCCTCTCTGGCCCCTATCCCGGAGCAGCCTGCCTGCACCCCAACTCATCCCCAGTCCTGCCCCACCCCAGAGCCCACACCCCCAGCCAGAGCTTTCACCTCTCCACCACACCCTCAACCCTCGCCCTGAGCCCCTCCAACACCCCAAACACCTTATCCCCAGTCCTAGCCAGAGCCCTCATCCCCCCATACCTCAACCCTCTGACCCAGCCCTGAGCCCCCTCCAACACCACAAACCCCTCATCTCCAGCCCTAGACAGAGCCCTCATCCCCCCATACCCCAACCCTCTGCCCCAGTCCTGAGCCCCCTCCAACACCACAAACCCCTCATCTCCAGCCCTAGACAGAGCCCTCATCCCCCCATACCCCAGCCCTCTGCCCCAGCCCTGAGCCCCCTCCAACACCACAAACCCCTCATCTCCAGCCCTAGACAGAGCTCTCATCCCCCCACACCCCAGCCCTCTGCCCCAGCCCTGAACCTCTTCCAACACCACAAACCCCTCATCTCCAGTCCTAGACAGAGCCCTCATTCCCCCCACACCCCAGCCCTCTGCCCCAGCCCTGAACCTCTTCCAACACCACAAACCCCTCATCTCCAGTCCTAGACAGAGCCCTCATTCCCCCCACACCCCAACCCTCTGCCCCAGCCCTGAGCCCCCTCCAACACCACAAACCCCTGATCTCCAGCCCTAGACAGAGCCCTCATTCCCCCCACACCCCAACCCTCTGCCCCAGCCCTGAGCCCCCTCCAACACCACAAACCCCTCATCTCCAGCCCTAGACAGAGCCCTCATCCCCCCACACTCCAACCCTCTGCCCCAGCCCTGAGCCCCCTCCAACACCACAAACCCCTCATCTCCAGCCCTAGACAGAGCCCTCATCCCCCCACACTCCAACCCTCTGCCCCAGCCCTGAGCCTCTTCCAACACCACAAACCCCTCATCTCCAGCCCTAGACAGAGCCCTCATCCCCCCACACTCCAACCCTCTGCCCCAGCCCTGAGCCTCTTCCAACACCACAAACCCCTCATCTCCAGCCCTAGACAGAGCCCTCATCTCATAGAATCATAGAATATCAGGGTTGGAAGGGACCTCAGGAGGTCATCTAGTCCAACCCCCTGCTCAAAGCAGGACCAATCCCCAATTAAATCATCCCAGCCAGGGCTTTGTCAAGCCTGACCTTAAAAACTTCTAAGGAAGGAGATTCTACCACCTCCTTAGGTAACACATTCCAGTGTTTCACCACCCTCTTGGTGAAAAAGTTTTTCCTAATATCCAACCTAAACCTCCCCCACTGCAACTTGAGACCATTACTCCTTGTCCTGTCCTCTTCTACCACTGAGAATAGTCTAGAACCATCCTCTCTGGAACCACCTCTCAGGTAGTTGAAAGTAGCTATCAAATCCCCCCTCATTCTTCTCTTCTGCAGACTAAACAATCCCAGTTCCCTCAGCCTCTCCTCATAACTCATGTGTTCCAGACCCCTAATCATTTTTGTTGCCCTTTGCTGGACTCTCTCCAATTTATCCACATCCTTCTTGTAGTGTGGGGCCCAAAACTGGACACAGTACTCCAGATGAGGCCTCACCAATGTCGAATAGAGGGGAACGATCACGTCCCTCGATCTGCTGGCAATGCCCCTACTTATACATCCCAAAATGCCATTGGCCTTCTTGGCAACAAGGGCACACTGCTGACTCATATCCAGCTTCTCGTCCACTGTCACCCCTAGGTCCTTTTCTGCAGAACTGCTGCCTAGCCATTCAGTCCCTAGTCTGTAGCGGTGCATTGGGTTCTTCCTTCCTAAGTGCAGGACCCTGCACTTATCCTTATTGAACCTCATCAGATTTCTTTTGGCCCAATCCTCCAATTTGTCTAGGTCCCTCTGTATCCTATCCCTGCCCTCCAGCATATCTACCACACCTCCTAGTTTAGTATCATCCGCAAATTTGCTGAGGGTGCAATCCACACCATCCTCCAGATCATTTCTGAAGATATTGAACAAAACCGGCCCCAGGACCGACCCCTGGGGCACTCCACTTGACACCAGCTGCCACTCCCTACATTCCAACCCTCTGCCCCAGCCCTGAGCCTCTCTAACCCCCCAAACTTCCCAGCCCCAAACAGAACCCTCACCCCCTACACCCTGACTCTTGCCCTGAGCCCCTCCCAAACCCCTCATCCCTGCACCCCCTCCCTCTGCACCCCCTCCCATCCCCAAACTCCCTCCCAGAGCCTGCAGCCTGCACCCCAATACTCTGCCTAAGCCTAGGGCCTGCACCCCAGACGTCCTTCCTCACCCAAACTCCCTCCCGGAGCCTTGGGCAGGTGGGGGGCGAAGTAGGGGCGGGTTCTGGGCACCACCAAAATTTCTACAAACCTGCCACCCCTGAACCCATGTACACACGGAATGGCGTGTAGCAAGGAGCCCAGGGCAGCCGAATTGGGTTCAGCTGTGTTATTGACTACAAGCCGGCCAGTGTGTTGCTGTCGGATTTTCCCCACTGACGCAGTGGCGGATCGCTCCACGGCTGTTAGGGCCCTGGGCTGGGATGCAGTGGAGTGAGGGGGCCTGGGTTCCCCTACCACTGCCACCCGACCGTCAGGAGTAGCAGCCTCCCGACTTGGTTGTCAGGAGGCCTGATTGGTCTGGCACCCCCCTGAATCAGGACGCCAGACGGTGGTGCTGACTCTCCCACCAGAGAGCTAACCTCCCCCAGGCTGCGACGGCTCCGCCGGACTGTAGGCCAGAGCCCCCCTACTTGATTGCTGCCCCGCCCTGATGAAGGGCCAGGCAAATGGACCTTCTGCTGCTCTGCCTGCCTGACTGTAGGCCAGAGCCCCTACTCGACAGCAGCCCTGTCCTGAATGAGGACCCCGGGCAAACAGACTCTCTACCGTTGGTCGGCCTGACTGCAGGCCAGAACCATGAACACTGAGCTATTTCCCCTGAACCAAGGTACCCCGGAAGTATCGTAGCGAGGGCCGTGGTCTCCCGCCCAGACGGATGGGGAGGGAGCCGCGAACCCCCTACAGCCTCTCTTTCTACTCGTTCATACTTTTTCTCTAAATATGTCAAAACACAGCACGCTGTTAGGGCCCTGGGCGGGGACGAAGTGTAGCGGGAGGACCTGGGTTCCCCTATCCCCGCCACCCCACTGTCAGGAGTGGCAGCCTCCTTGATCGCTGCCCTGCCCTGATCAAGGGCCAGGCAAATGGACCTTCTGCTGCTCTGCCTGCCTGACTGTAGCACAAGCACGCAACCTTCCCCCGGCCAAACACAGAAAAATAATACAAAATAAATGTTCAGAAGGGCCGATGGTGCCAAAAATGTACACGACCGGAAACGGGGACGGAGGGCGGGATGTAAACTCTACACGGGGCATGGAAACCTGTCAAAAAGTACATGGTGATAAAAGCTATTGAGCGGTTAACTACTCACGTAGCTGGGCAGGGCAGGCGGCCAATGGGGAGGAAGCCATGGTCCGGCACGATGTGTTCCACCCTGCTCCAGGCGGGCTCTGGTGCACCAAACCCCCAGAGTAGGGAGGCTGGCTTTTACTCAGGCAGCTGGGCAGCTTCAATGACTGGGTTCTCCCTTGTATGCATCAGTCTCATCCTGTGCAAGAGTGTCCGTAGGCTGGTGCG
This sequence comes from Natator depressus, assembly GCF_965152275.1. Classification (NCBI taxonomy): domain Eukaryota; kingdom Metazoa; phylum Chordata; order Testudines; family Cheloniidae; genus Natator; species Natator depressus. The sequence continues at coordinate 15,700,720 of NC_134256.1, read as the reverse complement.
GGCTGGACGATGTTTCTTGCAGGCATTGAGGATGAGCATTGTCTGCAAAGCCAGGCACCTGACAGAGGACTTGCTGTCCTGCTGCAAGCCTTTGAGGACTAAGATTGAAAGGAAGGAAATGGAGGTCAGAGCCATGGTGCTCTGGAAAGCCCTGGCACACCAAGCCAGGGCTGTACCTCTCAGCCCGTGACAAGAAGGCAGCAGGCTGGGAGGCAGGATTCAGGGGACTAGCAGGAACAACCACCAACCCTCACTTAACATCCCCACTGCCCTCCATAGCTGGGGGAGCCCCCAGACAAAGGCAAGAAGTCACAATGAACCCCATTCACTCACTATTTCCAGGACTTCCCCGTCCCTGCAGGATCTGATGGCCTCATCCCTGCCTGTATTTACGCTCCCCCTTCCCCCCAGTGCACAGATGGGCACTCAAGCCCAGAGAGGGGGAGATTCACAAAGGGGGCTTGGGCATTGTTAGGCTACGCCTAACTTCCGGTGCCCTGCTGCCCTCCAGGAAGTGCCGAGGAGGGAGCTCAGCCATTCTCTAGCTCTGGTTGGGGCCCAGCTGTGAAACTGCTCTGGGAGTGAGGAGCCTGAGCTATGTCACCCCCCCCCCGTCCCCCTTTTCCCCAACAAATGTGGAGGAGACGCTGCTCCGCCCTGCGCTTGCCCAGGGTTCCGGGCATGCAGCAGGGAGGTAGATGACCGGACGTCACCTCAGTCTCCTTTGGAGCAGTGGCTTGACACCAGGCACCCCACCTGGAGGTGACTGCAACAAACCCTGGGCTAGTGAGTGCAAGGGGGGGAGGCAGGACCCCACCCTTGCTGTGTTGCGGGGGCGGGGGGGGCAATCGTCTGCGAAGGCCAGCCAGCTCAGGCCCAGTTTGGGGATTTGCCAGGCCACAGCTCTGAGGTCAGGGCTAAGTGCCTGGGCACATGCCAACCACCAGACACCACAGGGTGAGGGGGAAGCTGATCGGGGGTTTGGGGATCTACATTTTGCAACCCTTTGTGGCTCTCGCCCAAGATCACATTGCTGGCGTCGGAGATTGAACCCAGCCCGTGGCCCTGGGCCATTCGTCCCTCTAGCGCTCAGTGCTCAAGGCAGATACCACTCACCATTGCAGATGGCCTCTAACTTCTCCTGGCTCTGCTGGTCCAGCTGCCGGGCAGTGAGGCCTACACACACAAACAGCTCATTACATCCCTGCGTCCCCAGAGAGGGTGTCAAAGCCTCTGTCACCCTCCAAGCAGTGGGGCTTTCCCCTGCCCCTTGTTGTCCAGGACGCACTCCTGAGTCCCCAGGGGAAAGGGCGAGTCCCCAGGGATGGCTGTGGGGCTGGTTGCCAAAGGAGAGCATAGCGCCTTGAGGTTCCACTACCACGAGCCCATGGTGGGGTGGGGGTGGGGGGGATGTGGACCGCATGGGGAGCAGTGGGGTTCGAGGGGGCCCATCAGCCGATCAGGGCAGTTTGGGGTGAGCTTGCTCCTGCGGGTTTCTGACACCCCTGAGCCTTCATTCGGCAATCAGGAGCCCAGGGGTTACTTCTCGCTGCCGGCAGGGACTGAGGAGAGCCTGGGACTGGATCCAGCCCCTCTGCTTAAGGGACCCCTCTGCTCTGTGGTTACCTAGAAACCTGATGGCCGCTTCTCGAATGGGATCCTGTGGGTCTTCCAGAAAGGCCATGGCCTGGCAGAGGAAGGTTTCTGCCCTCCCCTTGTAGCACGCCACCTAGGAGCCAGAAGAAGGGAGCACAAGGTTACTAAAGGCCTTTCCATCCTGCAGGCCAGGTTCCAGATCTGTGGAGTGTCCTGCTTTCAGCCCTCTTTCCTGTGCTGGGGGGATCACGCAGAGGGACTACAGCCAGGGCCAGGTGTGGTCCCGGGGCTGGGGCTCGGTGTGGGCACGGAGCCGGGCAATGGAGGGCTCCCTCACCAGGCAGTCACAGCCTCGCCAAAGCTCCTTCTTCTGGACGAGAGCACCGAGCTGGCTCCACCTGAGGAATTCCAGAGCACTCCTGAGGGTGTCCCAACACACCTGCAAAACAAGAGGGGTCGGGGCGAGCCGGCCACGGTTACGGGAGCTGGAAGCCAGGGCCGTCCCTCGGCATATGCGGCTGCATAGGGGACCGTGAAATTTGGGGCACCAAATTGCCCTAAATTTCATGGTGCACCTAGGCGGCTGCATGCTGCACATGCAGCAGCACCAGCCCCAGCGACCCGCCCTATACCTCGGCCAGCCCCGCCGCGGGCTGCGCCCACTACAAAGGGCAGGGCCGTCCCTGGGGGGGCCTGGACAACTCCCTCCGCCCTGCCTCTTCCCCTTCCCCCCTGCTCCGTCCCCAGCCCGCCCCCATTCCACCTCTTCTCCGCAAGCCTCTTCCCCCAGCAACCCCACACTCACCGGCAGTGGCAGGAAGTGGAGCAACCCGGTCCCAGCCCGCTCTACTCCAAAGGATTGCCCCCCGCACTCACCGGCGGTGGGAAGCGGAGTGCCGCGGCTGGGAGCTGGCAGAGTAGAGCGGACTGGGGCCGGGCTGCTCCGCTTCCCGCTGCTGTCAGTGAGTGTGTGTGTGGGAGGGATCCCTTTCTCCAAAGCCCCTCCCTCGAGCGACACAGCTGGAGCCGGGGCGAGGGAAGCAGAGCGGGCTACTCCCAGCTCTCCGCTAATCCCCCAGGCCACTCTGGGCCTCTGGGCCCCCCAAGAGTGGCCCCACACAGCTCCTGCCTCCCAGACCCTGGTGGGGGGGAGGGGGAGGCCTGGGACCCCACACAGCCCCATTGCGGGGTGGCTGGATAGGGCACCCGAATGGCTAGGGACGGCCTGGCTGAAAGCCACTAGCCTAGTTACCGGAGGCCGTGTGTGCGGAACGGTTCCTGGCCCGCGGCTGCTCGCGGAAGGGCGGAGGTGTGGCTAAGGCAATGGCTGGAGACCTGACTCAATTCCCAGCTCTTCCTGCAGGAACTCAGGCAAGTTGCTTCGGCCCAGGGCTACAAAGAGATTTAGGTGCTTAATGCCCATGGGCATTCAATACTTCTGAGGCGCTAGGCCTCACGCTGTGCCTTAGTTCCCCACCTCCTGGGGGGTAGGAGGGTGAATTCATTACTGCTGGGGGCATTTGGCTCCCAAGTGATGGGGGCCATGAGAGCGAGCGTGTGCACAGGCACCTGGGGCGGGGCGGAGGGGGGCTTGGGCATGTCATGGCTAGTAAGAGCTGTCCGGGCTGCTTGGCCAAGGGTACATTGGGTCTTGGGCACCATCCAGAGGCTGGGTAGCTCTGCTCCGGGTAGGGACCATGGCCAGGGTTGTGCTCTTCCCACCAGCACAGCCAGGGGAATGTGCAGAGGCCAGTGGCTGTAGGAGTGGTGAGCTGACCCCTCCGCCCACCCATTCTCTCAGCCTGGCTGCAGGGGGGGAGTGTTGGCCTCAGAAGAGGCAGGGAAGACTCAGCAGTTGGGTGGGGCGCCATGGTCATGGCGCTACTGGACTCAACGTTCAAGTGATTTTGAGCACCTGATTGTCACAGCACTGAGCACCTGCCCTCTGCCGGCCAGACCCTTGAAAGAGGGGTGTCACATGTTGGCCCCCCCAACAAATTACTGGTCACTCTGTAATGATCTCAGCTGCAGGCTCCAGCTCGTGGCCTCACCTGGGACACATTGGGACGCTCATCATGCAGGAGGAGGAGCAGCGGGACCAGGCTCCGGAGGACGAGCTCCTTCATCTTCCTCCTGCTGGGCCCCCTTACAAGCTCCAGCAGGTGTTTAAAGAGGGCGATGGAGAGCACCCGGAGTTTGCTGGACTCCTGCAAGAGAGGATGTGGGGAGGAGATGCTGTGACGGTCGTGCTCACTCAGCGGGGTGAGCGCTCACTGTGACAGAGATGTCTGCCCTGCAGGGGGTATTGCTAACTCACCCCCAGTCATACAGGCAGAGCTGGGGGCCAGAGTCTCATGAGCATAGCACCACTGAAGGCAAAAGAGATGCAGGTTTCCACCAGCTGAGGGGCTGGCATGGTATCTTCTTGGCCAGAAAACCTGTTCTGTTCCCCCCGGGCCCCACAGGGTTTTGGTTTAAAGGCTCACCCCAGGGCGAGATCCTGCATCTTCGGTCTGGGCTGCCCTGTCCCTTCGGTCAGCTGGGGATCCAGGAGACCCTGGGAACAGCTTTAGCTGGGCCTGTGCCACTGCTAAATAAAGAGTGGCTGGGTCCCAGCAGAGTTGGGGAGGGCTGAGGGTAGAATTTAGCGTTGTGAGAGCTGGGGAGGTGGGTGGTCCCTCCAGGAGCCCCCACTGGGGCGTTACCCCTGGAAGACAGTAATGGATGGGTCCCTTTCTCCCGCCCACTTTGCTGGCTCTCGCCGTGCAGTGGGGGACTGAACATCAGTCTGGTGAACACGCTGGCGGGGGCTCGTTTGTGGTTCCAAAAGGCCTGGGGAGAACTAGCCCCTCCTTTGATGCTGCCCTGCCATGAGAACGAAGGGGAGAGGAAAGGGCGGTAGCTGCAGAACCTACAGATGGAGCCGTTTCCTTATGGAGCTGACAGGCCAGCTGTGGGATTCCTGGCCAGGGAGGGGAGGAGCAGGATTTTCACCAGGGTACCATCACTTGTTACCCTGGAAGCCAGCAGGAGCATTGCGGCACCCTGTGCTGCAGAGGCCCCCTCGCTGCATGCAGGCTCAGGAATGCATGTCGTTCCCTCAAGGGGAGCCTCGTCCCCAGGCTGCCCTGATCCTTGTCAGCAGGCCTGCAGGACACCAGGGTTCCCACCCTTACTGCCATATGCTCTGATGGAGAATGGGCTAGCAGAAGAAGGCGGGAATGGGTTCATGTCATTTACGACAATGCTTTTTCTGGCTAGGGCCATAGCATAGGTCCCGCTAGCCCACCCGCCAGCCCCCATTCATACGTCTGTGGCTTAAAGGGTCTCCCGCGGGCCGCCAGGCCTTACATCATGAAGGAAAGGCAGGAGTTTCTCAGCCAATTGCACAGCCACGGGGCTGGCGCTCTGCCTGTCCATGCCAGCGAGGATGTCTCTCAGCACCGTGATGGCATTGGAGATGATGTCCCTGTCTGCCTCGTGTAGCCGCTCCACGACGACTGGGAGTTGGCGCTGGAGTTTCCCTATCTGTGTGAAAGGAGGAGCTGCTTTACGAAACACCCTCCGGTGACCCAACAAGACATTTCCAAAACAACGTCTGCCTCCCCTGCAGACAGAGCCACGGGAACTAGGAGTGCAGGGCGTGCTGCAGCACTCCAAGGTTTTACGCGGGGCTCTGCTCCTGGCCCCACACACAAGGTCCCAGCTGCCGGCCCTGCGCCAACTCCCAGCTGTGGCCCCAGCCTCGGCCCCCTTGCTCCATCCATCTCCCGCCCCCCTGGAGCCATGGCCCTGCTCCTGACCCCAGCTCTAGGGGTGGTGGGGTGTGTGCACAGGTGTAAGGGGGTGCTCAGCACCTACACTATCAAAAGTCTTCTAGCGCCCCGCCTCCAGATGACATGTTAGAGCCTCAAAGCCCTTGCACAGCCCCAGCTAGGATCGCAGGCAGCGGGGCCGGCTACCTGCAACATAAGCAGCTGCTTCCTTGTACCCCCGATCTCAGGGGGTGGTATTTATTAGCAGGTATCATCTGTGGAAACTTCTCTGCACAACACCTTGACCCCAAACAAATCAAGTGTATTCTTCTTATAAGGGTTAGAATAGTACCTCCAGCGCCTATCTGCAATCAGGGCGTGTGCTGGGGCCTTTCCAGGCACAGAAAGAGACATTCCCTGGCCTAGAGCTTACAGGCTAGACACACAAAGGAAGGATTTCTATCCCCATTGTACAGACATGGAACTCAGGCACAGAGAGGCGACGTGACTCACCCATGGTCACCCAGGGAGTCTGGCAGAGCCCGAAACTGAACTTGGGTTCTCCTGAGTCCCGGGCCTTACAGCCCAGCCTCGGCGAGGGAGCCGATTTTGTACACGAGTTCTAGGCTTGGTCTGTTACTAAAAGCCAGATTCAATCATTTCTGTATTTGGCTTTTGAACTGTTGAAAGACAGCCCCACAAAACCTCAACCGGGATCAGGGGGAAAAGTGTCTAATACAGGCTTACCGATTCCGGAAGGAAAAATAAAACACAAGCAAGTGAAAACCAGGCTGAGGACATGGAACAATGGGAATGGTGGATAACAAAGAGAATTACAGTCATGCCCTCTCCATGTCTGATCGATTCATCGTCCGGCTTTAATAAACCGGACTGACCTGCTATTCTCAGGGGAAGTAAATTATCATTAGGGAGAGTTGCCTTCAGATTGTCTCCTCTTTGACCAGGCTGCCAGATCTGTGTATTTAAGTCCCAAGGGTTTTCTCTGCCTTCACTATACTGTGTCTATCACACTTGGTATGAGGTCTGAGCAGCAAAAGGCCCTTCTCGAGCTCTTCAGAGGAGCGAGTGCTGCGGGACAGAGCTGTGACGTCAACAGTTAAAACCTACGGGGCTCAAAAAGGGGATTCGTAGGAAAAAATGGTTCCAATTGAAGCAAAATGGCTCTGTCCGGGCGTCCCGGATCACTGGTGTCACCAGCAATCCCTGGAGCTCTAGAGTCCACAGCTCTGCTGCTACTCTAGTGCTAGGGTTCTTTGGATCACACACCCAGAGACGCACCCTGCAGGAGCCAGGCCCTGCCCTGCAGAACAACAGACAAAAGCCAGGCAGGGACTTGCCCAAGGTCACCCAGCAGGTCAGTGGCAGAGCCAGGACTAGAAACCAGGGCTCCTGACTCCAGGCCACGGCCAGGTCCCCTGGGAAGCTTTCAATGACCCCAGCCCTGCATCAGCTCCCTGATGAAGGAGTTGCCAAGACTTTGAAGGAAAGAGCTCAAATTCAGAGGGATCATGGTAAATTGGAGGACTGGGCTATAGACAACAAAATGAAACTCACCCAAGACAAAAGTGAGGTGCTACATTTAGAGAAGAAAAAGCAAATGCACAGAAACAGAATGGGGGATAACCGGTTGTACTGCTGAGAAGGATCTGGGAGCTGCGGTGGATCACAGCCTCAGCATGAGTCAGCAAAGCGATGCTGTTGCAAAAAAAAAAAAAAGCAAATGCAATTTTAGGTTGCATTAGCAGAGGTATAGCCTGCAAGTCATGGGAGGTGATAGTACCACTCTACTCAGTGCTGGTTAGGCCTCAGCTGGAGTACGGTGTCCAGTTTTGGTCACCAATGTCTACAAAAGATGTGGAGAAACTGTAATGGATCCAGAGGCGAGTGACAAAGATGATCAGAGGGATGGAACACAAGCCATACGAGCAAAGATTGAAGGAACTGGCTATGTTTAGTTTGGAAAAGAGGAGATTAAGGGGGGACGTGCTAATGGTCTTCAGATTCTTCGAAGGCTGCCAAAAAAAAGATGGCGAAAAGTTATTCTCTCTTGCCACAGAGGGCAGGACAAGAGGGGATGGGTTCAAAAGACAGCACTGCAGATTTAGATTAAATCTCAGGAAAACCTTCCTAACTGTAAGAAGAGTAGGACAATGGGACAGACGACTAGGGAGCTTGTGGAAGCCCCTTTGCTGGAGGTTTATAGAAGGAGGCTGGAGCCATCTGTCTCGGCTGGGATAGACACAACAAATCCTGCATCTTGGCAGGGGGCTGGACAAGCTGACCTTGCGATCCCTTCTAACCCTGCGGTTCTATGAGAGCTGTCCCAGAGCACCAGGAGAGGGTTTTGGAGTGTTCTGCCTCGACTATAGCGCTGGCTAGAGTCACGCTCTCTCTCTTCGGCCCAATGGCGATACCCAGTGGGAGACTGAGAGACACCCTGAGGCCGTGGAGGGGAAACACGGCGCTCCTTCCCTTGCTGCAGGGGCTGGAACTTACGGCCAAGGGGGCGACGCCAACCTCTTGCTGAGAGACGTCGTGATGCTGGGGCAGCGGCCATTCCTGCAGCCTGTCGAGCAGCTCCCGTAGGACCTTTCCTGCGGTCTTGGGGTGGGATGTCAGCACCCTCCACATCTCCACAGCAACGCTGCAAAGAGAGAGAGCCGATTTCACCTGGCCAGAGCCCCGCCAGCCTCCTGCACCCACCGCCACCCGCACCTTGCTGGGTCTCCCGCCACCGGCCGGCCCTTTGTTGCCCTCCTGCTGCAGCAAGGGCCCCCACTGCCTGGGGCAGGCTGCATGGGGGCCGGGTCTGAGTGTCAGCCCCGGGGGAGGCCGAGGGCTGCCATCTGGGGTTTTGCAGGCTGGCCTGTCTCCACGGAATGTCAGCCTGCAAAACCCTCCAGAAGAAGCAGAAGCTCTGCAGGGAGCAGAAGGTCTCTGGAAGGTTCTGCACGCTCCTGACCCTGGCAGCGGGACCAGTCCGGGGACCTGGAGTGCAAGCGGCAGCAGCCCCAGCCCCGTACCTGTCACATGACAGCGAGCAGCCCAGCAGGGTTGTGACCACCTCCTCGCTGTACTGGTGGCCCAGCACGACAAGGGCCTTGAGCAGCTGCTGCTGGGCCAGCGGCTCGCTGATGGAGTCCAGGTTGTGGTATATGCTCGTCACAGCCTCCGACACCTGGAAGAGAAATGGGGAGCTGGGGGCTTTGGCTTCCTCGCGCTGCTATTGATCTGGGGTGCCAGGGAGCTGCCGTACCTGAGAGCCATCTGCCCTCCCACATCCTCTTCTCCAGCTCCAGGCCTAGAACACAGGGCCAATTCCCGGCCTATCGATTCATAGACTGCGAGACCACAAGTGGCCATGGAGATCACCTAGACTGACCCCCCGCATTGCACAGGACCTGCCCCCCAGTAATGCCGAGCGCCCAGAGACAGAGTCTCCCACGGATGGCCTCCCCCAGCAGGCTGTTCTCACTGCAGCTCTTACCCTCTCCAAGCTTGGGCTGGGGACCCACAGGATCACATGCAGCATGTGCCTGGCCGCCACCGAGTCATGGACGCTGGTGTCTCTCATGCCCTCGATAGCAGTGAGGAGGAAGTCCATGCGCTCGGATGGGTTGAAGTACTTCCCAAACATCTGAAAGAAACCTGCCAGTGAAACCGCTTTTGCTGCCCAGTGCGGTTCCAGTCGGACCGAGCAGCCAGGAGTGCAGGCAAAGCCCGCTCTGCCGGGACAGGGCTGGGTTACTGCACCTGGGATGCACAGTACCCAAGCAGCAATCAGGAGCTGTCGTACATGGCAGAGGCCGGCGTGGCAGTGCACGGGGGCACAATACTGCACAGCACGGATACAGGGGCTGGCACTGGTGCGTGGACGCAATGATGACTTGGAGAGCATTAATCTCTGGGGAAGCTCCCACCACACCTGACAAGGAGCTGGGATCAGGTTTGGATGAGACCCAGTGCATCTTGGGATGTGGCACGGAAGGAGGCATATTGGCCCGCCATAGTAGAAGCCTTGCCAGCAGATCGAGGGAAGTGATTATTCCCCTCTATTCGGCACTGGTGAGGTCACATCTGGCCCCCCACAAGAGAAAAGATGTGGACAAATCGGAGAGAGTCCAGCAGAGGGTAACGAAAATGATTAGGGGGCTGAAGCTCATGAATTATGAGGAGAGACTGAGGGAAGTGGGCTTATTTAGTCTGCAGAAGAGAAGAGTGAGGAGGGATTTGATAGCAGCCTTCAACTACCTGCTGGGGTCGGGGGGCAGGGGGGCGGGTTCCAAAGAGGCTGGAGCTCGGCTGTTCTCAGTGGTGGCAGGTGACAGAACAAACATCAATGGTCTCAAGTTGCAGTGGGGGAGGTCCAGGTTGGATATGAGGAAACACTATTTCACTAGGAGGGTGGTGAAGCACTGGAAAGGGTTACCTAAGGAGGTGGGGAATCTCCATCCTTCGAGATTTTTAAGGTCAGGCTTGACAAAGCCCTGGCTGGGATGATTTAGTTGGGGTTGGTCCTGCTATGAGAAGGGGGTTGGATTAGATACCTCCTGAGGTCTATGATTCTGTGAGGTGGAGTGGGCCATAGGCAGGGCTCCGGCCCAGCTGGATGGGGTCAGTCACACGCCTGGGTCTGTCCCTTCCCCCTGACTCCTAGGGTGTTAATTTCTCTCTCCTGAGAACTCTGGGCACAACAAACCCAGGAAGCATTGAAAGTAGTTACCATGGCGATATTGCTGGTGTTGGTGAACCAGGTGACCCAGAAGGTGTTCTCCGCTCGCCACTCCCTGAAGACCTGCAGATACTCTGCACTCTGCTTTGCCAGCGTGGTGCCTGAACCAGGGAGGGGAAACAGACAGCAGGCAATAGAAATCAGAGGTTAGCTTTGGAAACGGGAGTTTTGCAAGGACGTTTACAGACAAGTACATCTAAGAAACATACTGTAAATTCAGGCCAATAAACTCCCCCCACCCCCGAACAAAACTAAACAAACTAACCCCCTGGAAGAGTCAAAATAAACCAGGCAGAAGTGCAGCAGCAGTGTGAGGCTCTCCAGTGGATTGCACTGAATGCAGCATGTAGGATTACCAGTCCTGTGGGCAGGTAGCACATCTGGGCATTTGGCCCAAGGAGCTACTGCCCTCGGAGACCAGGAGGCCAGAGGATCTGAACTGGTGGAGCCAAGGGAGACAGCGAGGTACATAGAGGAGACTTTTAGGGATGCAGTAGAGTGGTCCCACCCCCAGTCTGACAGCCTCTGTGCTGCTGAGGAGGGTGAAAGTTTCTGGGAAGGAGAACATCGAGCTGGAGCAGAGGGAGATGATCCCATAGTTGGGACCCACCTGCCAGATGAAGTCAGGATATCCTCTCACACTGAGGCTGCCCCTCCTGAGGCGGGAAGCCCAGTTACAAAGAAAAGCCAGATAATAGTAATGGGGGATTCAATCAATAGACATATAAGCAGTTGGGTTTGTGATGAGTGGGAGAACCGCATGTTAAATTGCCTGCCTGGTGCAAAGGTTGCAGCTCTCACGAGACATCCAAACAAACTTCTGTGCAGTGCTGTGGTATGTTTAATGCTAATGTTTAAATCGGCCTCTGTACGAGATAGCGAATGTGACAGTGAATTTTATAAAAGTCTCCAGATGTGATCCCTGGCAAGCCTGACTTCAGCACCAGGCAAATTGTTGAAATGATAGGAAAGAAGAGAATTATCAGACACATAGGTGAACACAATTTGTTGGGGCAGAGTCAACATGGCTTTTGTAAAGGGAAGTCATGCCTCACCAATCCAACCAAAGTAAGCTGTCATGGGATAAGAGGGAAGGTTCTCTCATGGGTCAGTGGTTAAAAGATAGGAAGCAAACAAGAGGGATAAATGGTCAGTTTTCACAGTGGAGAGAGGTAAAGAGCGGGGCACCCCAAGGATCTGTGTTGACACCAGTGTAGTACAACATAGTCATCAGTGATCCAGAAAAAGGGGTAACCAGTGAGGTAGCAAAATTAGCAGATGATACAAAATGACTCAAGATAGTTAAATCCAAAGCAGACTGCGAAGAGCTACAAAGGGATCTCACAAAACTAGGGGACTGGGCAACAAAATGGCAGATGACATTCAATATTGATAAATGCAAACTGGACACCACAATCCCAACTATACATACACAATTATGGGGTTTAAATGACCACTCAAGAAAGAAATTTTGGAGTCATCGTAAAGAGTTCTCCGAAAACATCCACTCACCGTGCAGTGGCAGTTAAAAAAGCCAAGAGAATGTTGGGAACCATTAGGAAAGGGATAGATAATAAACCCGAAAAATGTCAGAATGCCTCGATACAAATCCAATGTGCACGCCCACACCTTGAATACCGCGTGTAGTTCTGGTCGCCCCATCTCAAAACAGATATACCAGAATTGTAAAAGGTGCAGAGAAGGGCGACAAAAATGATTAGGGGTATGGAAGAGCTTCCATTTGAGGAAAGATTAAAAAGACTGGGGGCAAGTCTACACTTAAACCACTCTATCGCCATAGCTGCACCGGCGCTGTAGCGTTGAAGAGAAGATGGTCCTCTGCCAACAAGCTCTGAATCCACCTCCCGGAGAGGCGCTAGCTATGTCAGTGGGAGGGGTGCTTCTGCCAACAGGGGTGTGGATTTTTCACAGCCCTGAGCAATGGAGTGATAACAATATAGGTCTGCAGTGTAGACCTGGGACCATTTAGTTTAGAACAGAGCTGACTAAGGGGGGAGATGACAGAGGTCTATAAAATCATGACTGGTGTGGAGAAAGTGAATAGGGAAGTGTTATTTACCCCTGCACATAACACGGGAACTAGGGGTCACTTTCTGAAATTAATAGGCAGCAAGTTAAAAGCAAAGAAAAGAAGGTATCTCTGCACACAATGCACAGGCAACCTGTGGAAATTGTTGCCGTGGGATGTTGTGAAGCCTAAAAGGATAATTGGGTTCAAGATAATTAGGCCATGCAACCCCAGACTCTGCATGTCCCTAAACCTCTGACTACCAGAAGCTGGGACTGGATGAGAGGGGATGGATCACTCCAAATTTCCCTTTTCAGTTCATTCTCTCTGAAGCATGAGGCACTGGTCGTTATCAGAAGACCCAATACTGGGCTAGATGAACTGAGCTGAGTCAGTATGTCCATTCTTATGTGAGTTATGAAGAGTAGAATATGGACAGGGGAAGCTAAAGACATCAGGGGAAACTCCATGGCTTGAAGGACTATGGATACTAAGGAGGTTTTTTCAAAAAGTGTATTAGGAACAAAAGAAATCCTAGCAATGGTGTAGACTCATTACTAGATGGAGACTGTTTAAAAGGATGCAGAAAAGGCAGAAGTGTTCAATAAATATGTTTCCCATGTTTGGAAACCCCATGTCAATGTATTTAGGAAGGACAAGGGTCTCCAGTGCTCTTACGTTTTTGCCACAGCAGGAAGGCGTAGAGGTGGTGAAGTCCCTCCATAGCCGATCGGCAGATCTCCGGCTCCTGCTCAGCACAGCGCAGAGTGAGACAGCCCACCAGCTGGCCCAGGACTCTGAACTCCTCCAGTCCCTGACGGAGAGAGGGAGCAAGGGGAGTCACTCGCCCCTGCAGGCCCAGCGCAGCATGTCCCCCTGGCATTGCACTAGCAAGGGGCTAGAACCGGGCGAGGCAGAGCCCAGCGCAGAGAGACTGGGGACAATGAGAGCAGGAGGAGCCATGGGGCCCATCACCAGGGACTGAGGGAAGCTAAGCAGGGACGGGAAGTCTGGGTAGCAAAGTCAGCAAACGTTGCCCTCAGGTGGGGACCTGGGTAAGGAATGAACTAACGTCCAGTCTCCATCTCAAGGGCAAGCTCCTAATCCCAGCCCCTTCTCCCATCCCCCTCCCTCCACTGACCTCAGGTCCAGGAGCGTGAGGTCACCTTGGACTCCTCTTCTCTGCATTCCGCCTCTCTCACTCCATCCTGGAGCTCCCCACAGCCCCCACTTTCTGCGCCGCACCCAGCCTGCCGGCTCTCTCCTGCCGGTTCTCTCCTGCAGCCTCCCCCTCTAGCCTCCCCCTCCTGCCAGACCTTCCCTTGCCCCTCCTGCAGCCCCTGCGCTCGCTCCCTGCTCTTCCCCACGTCGTCGCACCAAGCCCCTTGCCCTCCTCTCCTGGGGTCTGCACGGCCTCCCCTGACCCACTCCCCATTGCTCTGGCTCCTTTGGCCCCTCCCATCCCTTTCACTGTGTCCCCTTCCACCTCCCTCCTTCTCTTCTGCTGCCCCAGCCTCTGGGGGCATATCATCCAAGCGCCCCCCTCCAGCTGCTGGAGGGGAAGCCCTGCCACAGGGGGGATGGAGCAGCTGGAGCAGCTCAATGGCCCTGAGCACCCAGAGCAGGGGGTGTTCATCTGGCAGCCTGGCAGGAGCTGATGCCAAAGCATCCCGGGGGCAACTGACAAAGGGGCTGAACAGACACCTGGGTTCAGAGGGTGCTCTCAGGGCGATCCTGTGTAAATCCGCTGACCCTGCGGAGCAGACTTTGGTCCTAGGGGAACAGCGGGGAGGGTCCTTGGAGATAGAATTATGGGGCTCCACCCAAGGCCCACTGGAGTCAGAGGACAGACCGTCCACATCAGGGCTCATTAGATTGGACTCCTACCGAGGATCTTGCTGAGTCACTATTCCAGGCCCGGGTTTTCCCTGCCAGGGAGCGCTGCACCGCTAGGCTGCTCAGTGCAGTTAGGAGACGGCCAGAGTCACAGGCTGCTCACCTTGAATTGGAGTTGACCAGAGATGAATTTGGTCAGCCAGGTGATTCTTCCCACTGCCCTCAGCCGCACATGCACCTCCTTGGATGCGGTCCAGGGGAGCAGGACCTGAGAGAAACAGATTGGGACAAATTGCGAAGGAGAAGTACCAAAAAATAGCACAAGCACATAGAGTGAAAATCAGAAAGGCTAAGGCAAAAATGAGTTCTAACTGGCAAGAGACATCTGAGTATCTGAATATCTGAATATACTGATACTGAGTATCTGAATATACTGAATATTCAGAATATTCAGTATCTGAATATTCAGTAGACTGAATATCTGCCGAGGACATTTCCCTCTTTTTGGAGCACAAACCACCCACAGAATCGACTTCCTGTGGCCCCAGAACTAGAACATTGTGGGAATCTAGCTCTGGGCTGTGGCCAGTATTGGTGGGGCCCATGGTGAACACAAATGAATCCCGGGCTCAGATGAGGCTCAGTGGAGAACACGGCAGATCCCGCACTCCTCCACTTCCGCCCCATGCAGACGTTTTTCAGATATAGCGGGGGCACTTGGTCCTCCAGCCCAAGAACCTTTTTATAGAACATACTCTGAGGAGCAGAAGTCCCATGCTTGGGATTAAATGGAGCCTTGGTCCCAGAGCCCCACCCCAGCTACAGGACTCGTCCCCTTCCTGCCCCCATGCCTCCACACCTCCACGATGTTTTGCAGCACCACAAGGTTGGGCTTCTCATCCTCACACACCAAGGCCTTCAGCAGCTCATCCATGGTGTTCAGAGTCTGTGTGCAGAGCAGAGGAGAAACCACAGCAAGTGGCGTTATCCAGCCAGGCCACGAACCAATGCCCTGGCGTGTGACACACCCCAGGCCACGACAGCCCCTGCTATTCCAGCTCACCCACTCACTTGTACCTGCAGGGGACCTACTGCAAACTCCTCCTGGCAACAGGACCCCACCCGCTTTTGCTGTCCCCAGGGAGGACACTGCACACAGTCTAAGGCATTAGAAGAGTCAGGAAGGACTCCGCATTTGAGGGGGAGGGGAGATTTCCAGCCAAGCTTCACTTCCCCTGGCCTGTGTGCATCTCAAGCAGCCGATCTCAGGCCTGTGCCCCCAGCCATGCACTGGGGATGAATGTGCTTGGGAAGGGAGTGTCTGTTCCCCACTAACTGCCGGTGCCTGTGAAGGATAAATGCCTACTACTGCTACCCTATGAGGGAGTTACTCCTTTATCTGCGGCGGTGGGGCTTGTGCTTTGGTATTGCAGGTCCTGAGCTGAAGCGCTGCCAAGGAGCTGTGATCATTACACTCTTATGCCAGCGCCAGGTAACCCAGGGGGCAGGGACACAAGTGACTTGCAGGATTCCCCCTCGGTTTGGGGCAGCTCCTCATGGCTAGTTTGGGGCTTACGTTGTTGTATAGAGCAGCCTCCACGCCCTGGTTGGTCTCTGCTGGAGGCAGGGAGAAGGTGCTGGAAAAGCAGAGGTTGAGCAGGCTGGATAGCTCCATTCCCCGCAGCAGTGGCTTCACTTTGCTAAGAGAAGAGACACGCGCGGATTGGAGGGCTGAGGCGAGACTGATGCACTGATGTTGGCCTCAGGCTCCCAGGACATGCTGGGCAGGCTTCTGGGAAGCTGAGAGCAGGGTGCCAGCGGCACTGAGAGAGAGCCCCCCATGGCGCAGGCTGTGCCACGAGCCAGGGCTCAGCCTGCCCAGCCTCTGAGCCACAGGGAGTCGCTGAGCTGCCGGTGTGATGCAGCTTGCACAGCTGGCGGCGACTCCGGTGGCGCCGCTCCAGCAGTGCCCAACTGCCCCTCTCCCCCCGGAGCCATCGCCTGCGGGTCCCAGAGGGGACCGGTCCAACCCCCTCGCTCCCTCCCCCACATCTTCACACGGCCACTTGGAGAGGTCGCCAGGCACCGAAGGATCCTCCACCACCAACCCATTGGTGCCAGCGCACATGCACCAGCACCATGGCCTGGTGCCACGTCCCCGGGGGAATCAGAAGACGGGGAGGAGCAGAGGGGGGAATGCCCTGGAGAACTGGCCATGCCAAGAGGCTGGCGTGTCTGGCTGCACACAGCACTAGCTGGGGCTGCGCGGGCAGGCCGGGTACCTCAGCTCCATGATGGCGAGCATCGCTTGCTGACGCACCCCGCTGGTCAGGGAGTCGACGGACTCAAGATCAATCAGCTCCTGGGGAGACAATGTGGGGAAGTGCCAGCCGGGCTCCGAGCTCCCGTAAGGCTCCGACTGGGGAGCAAAGCGCAGGGCCTGCAACACGTGGCCTCGGCAGACAGGTCGTCCTACTGTGGGGTTGACGGTGTGCAGGGCTCCAGCTGGGGAGCGCAGTGCAGGGCCTGTGATCAGTGCCCCAGCATCACGCGCCAGTGCACTGCAAAGGCTCCATCAGCATTAGCACCCAGGGACTCCACCTGAGATCAGGCTCCTTGTGCCAGGTGCTGCACACACACAGTGAGAGCCAGTCCCTGCCCCAGAGAACTCACGAGCGAACTGGATGAGACAAGGCATGGGAGGGAAACTGAGGCACAGAGGGGGAAGTGATTTGCCCAAAGGTCTCACTGAGGAACTGAGCCCCAGCCCACTGGACCACCCACCAGCACACGCTGTCCCACGTTCAGGGAAGGGAGGTAAGCTCCGGAAAGCTTTCTGCAGCGCCGCAGAGCAAAGACTTTCCAAATCTACGGAGCAGATTTGTTGCTAGTTCCCTAGTGGGCACTGACTGCGCAGTGTTGGGGCTCTGTGCAGGGAGACTGGTGTATACAGAGCGACCCGGTGACTTGGGAAGCTGCGTGCAAGGCAACAATCTACGTTTCAATACAGTGACATGTTCAGGACCAAAGAACGCAGGCCACACTCACAGCATGGGGGGCTCTAACCTGGGAAGCGGTGACTCTGGAAAAGACTTGGCAGGCATGGTAATCAGTTGACCAGGAGCGCCCAGTGCGAGGCTGGGGCCAAAAGGGCTTATGCCATCCTGGGCTGTACAAACAGGGCAATCTCCAGTTGTTAGAGAGGTTATTTTCCCTCGGTATTTGGCACTGGTGCGACCTCTGCTGGGATCCTCTGTCCAGGTCTGGTGCCCACAATTCAAGGAGAATGTTGATAAATTGGAGAGGGGTCAGAGAAGAGCCACAAGAGTGACTGAAGGACTGGGAAACATGCCTTATAGTGAGAGACTCCAGAAATCAATCAGTTCAGCTTCACAAAGAGAAGGTTACAGGGTGCCTTGATGACAGTCTGTAAGTACCTACACAGGGAGCAAATGCTTGATAATGGGCTCTTCAGGCTAACAGACAAACATCCAACACGATCCAGCGATTGGCAGTTGAAGGTAGACAAATCTGCAGAGCTCTCCAGGCCAATCATTAAACCCGCCAAGTAACATAGCCCGAGTGTGCGTTTTACTCACCTTTATCTTCTCCACAAGGAGGGCTTTGCCGAGAAAAGCTGCCAGGTTTCTCTCTGGGTGCCTCGTGAGGGCGGCCCTGCTGATGGTGATAACACGATCGAAGAATTCAAGTTTCTTGGCCTCCTCCTATGCCCCGCAGAGATTAGACAAAAACAGGAAACTTAGCGTGGAAAGGAGCTGCCAGTGGGAGAGATGTCAGAAAGCTTCCCCCCAGCGCTGCTCAGGCTTTGATATGCCGAAGGCCAGAAGGCCATTCATCTCCCAACAGGAGTGACTATGCGGGGAGGGCAGGGCAGCTCTGTGTGAAACCAGACCAGAGAGGGAGCAGATCTCAAGGGGTAGGTGTCCAAAGAGGAACTGCAACATGGGGGCGAAGCAGCCAGACAGTCTTACTGGGGGGCTTGATAAAGTGGGAGGAACATCTGGGTGTGACACCCTGACACCCCAATATTCACCACTGTCATATAATTAGGATATGTTTGGTACCAAGTATGTCTTGTAAGATATCAGTCTAAAAGTCTTTATCTGCTAGACATTAATGTCTCATTGGATTGCATGTGCTATCGTTGGATGTGACGTTCTGAAGTTCAGCTGTGTATGTGTTCCTGAAAAACACTGTGAGCTTCAAAACAGCCTTTCAGGTAGAACAGCAAAAAAGCCAAACACTGGCTCCTGGAGGAAATGCACAAGCATTAGGGCTACCCCAGGAACTGCGTGCAATAGAAACCTCCCTGAGATAACGCGACACAACGGGACCTGTTGGACCCAGGTCACAGCAAAAGAGTTTTCCAGCAGGTGGGAAGAGAAGATAAAAGGGGAACAATGACGTCGCGGGCGGGGACGGGACGGGACCTCAGACTCCCTGCAATAAGATACCTGGAAACACCTGAGAGACAAAGATTGAACCATGAGAAGTGATGGTCCCAGGCTAGAGAGAGAGATTCCTAGCCTGTGCAAGAAAACCTGGGAAATCCAAGCTGCAAAACCAAGGCAGCTTCTGCCTTAAGAATCTGCCAACCTGTTTATCACTCAGGGAGAATTTGCTAATGTCTATCCTATCTATCTGGTGTGTAAAGCTTCGTTTGTGTGTTTTCTTTATTTACTACGGTAATCTGCTTTGTTCTGTTTGCTATCTCTTATAACCGCTTAAAATCTACCTCTTGTAGTTCATCATCTTGTTTCTTGTTTACACCACAACCCAGTTTGTAGTATAAATTAGTAAGTGGGAGGAGGGGCAAAGAGTTGTTCATACCTCTCTCCACATCGAGGGAGGGGGCGAATGTCATAAAACCTTTGGGTCTGTACTCCAAAGGAGGTGGGCACCAGAGTACTGGGACAAGGCCCTTCAGCTGAGTCTTCCCAGAGCTGATCTCAGTGTCTGTGTCTTTCTGCAGCTGGGTGTGGCCCTGCCTGTGTGTATGGCTGGAAGAGGCTTGTGAGCCGAGCCCAACAAGACAAGATAATGGGGGCCCAGGCTGGCAGAACAGGTGGGCGCAGTGATAAGCCAGTACATCAGGTGGCACCTCAAAGGGGGGCAACCCATCACGCCGGGGACTGGCCAAATCCAGTGGGCACAAGTGGGCAAGGGGCATGGTGGGTGCCTTTTGTAACTCAAGACAGGATGTTTTTAAGATGCTGTAGTTTAAACAGGAATTATTTGGGGGCAGGTCTCTGGCCTGTGTTATACAGGAGGTCACAGCGGTCCCGTCTGGCCTTAGAATCCATGCCTCATCCGGAGAAAGACGGATGGTGCATGTGGACAGGGCAGTAGCTGAGAGATCAGAGGAGGGCTCTTGGTACCTGTTCATTGCCCTTGAGAAAGGCGTTGATGTAGTCTAGGGTCTCTTTCTCCTGCGAGTCTGGCCCCATAAAGCAGGAGGCATTCCCCCGTGATGGTGAATCTGATCAAAGACAGAGCAGTGGTAATACCTGAGGCTGCCAAGCTGCAGGCTGGGTGAGAGAGATCTTAGCAGAAACCCTTGCCCCCCGCTCTCACCCCAGCAGGGTAACAGCCCCGATGCACAACAAGGTCTGGCACAGCCATCCCTGGTTTCCCCAACTCTTTGCTGCTCAGCCCAGCAAAGATCCGGTCAGAGCCCTGGTTCCCAGCGGCCACCCCACTTCCCCGCCACACCCAGCATGCAGGCTGAGCCTAGGGACTTGGGGAGCGCCACACCTGGAAGGAGGCATGATATCAGGCTATGAGTGGTGTCCCCGCTCTCCGGGCCATTGCTGGAGGGGGCAGAGGGACTGGCAGTGAATTGGTCTGCTCCCAGCTGCAGGAGAGGGAGGAGCTACCCAGTCTGCACAGGATACGGGGACCCAGGGCCTCCCCGTTCTGCTTCCTCTGACTGCCTCTCCTGCCATCCACAGCCACGGGGTGTAACCTGGGCAAGCCCTGGGCTCCCATCAACAACCCCACCACCCAAATGCCCTGTGCTGTGCCATGCGTCACCCCCCTGCAAAGGAGCCAGCAGATGGGGCTGCAACATCAGGGGGCATCTCATGCTTTGGCCGGCGCCCTGCAATCCTAGGCTGAACAACCCACCGTGCACAGAGCATCCCCTTCGACTATTGGAAAATATCTTCCGACCCTGCAGTGTGATGGATGGGGGTGAGCAATTCAGTCAGTCTCCACCTGATGCTTCTGCTGCCGCCCCTAATGCCCCGATCAGATGTAGGGCTGCAGCTGCTGCCAGCAGGAGGGGTCATTCCCCCCTGCCTGGGTTTTCCTGTCTCTCCATCTCATGGCAGTCCAGAGTTGTACAAAGGTGATGGAGTCTTCTCGCGCCACTGACACCCTGGTCTTGCAACCCCAACCCCCAGAGGGGCCAAGCCCCACCGCAATGCAGGGCCATGGCCTCTGCCATTTTTGCAGCCCCCTCCGCCCACCCAGGAGGCACCCACTCACCAGCATGGAAGGGCTGAGGCACACACAGCTCCTGCTGCTGCTGTGGCCTCTTCCGTGGACTCTTCCCTGGAGGAGGTCTCGTCTCCTCCCAGGCAAGGATGGGCTTCAAGGGGACCTTGCGGACTGCCTCAGCCATCCTGCAAGAAGCCAGGACAAGGCATTGCTTGTGAGGGGTGAGAGGCGACTGCCCCGTTAAGCATCAGGGCCAGTCCACGTACTGCCGTTCCACAAGCGCCTACAGCTGCCAGCTGAGATCAGGGCCCTGGTGCCCCAGGTGCTGCAGACAATCCCTGGGCCGTAGGGCTCAGACTCTAACTAGCCACGGCAGCCAGCAGGGAAACAAGCCAGTGGATGGCCTCAAAGTCACCCAGGCAGTCAGCAGTACAGGCAGGATTAGAACCCAGGTCTCCGGACTCCCAGGCCCATCCCGCAGGCCAAACGGCCTCCCCCGGCTCACTCCCGCCTCTCCTTCTGCTGGTTCACAAACTGCCCAGCAGACAGGCTGCATCCAACCACTCAGGATTCTTCCTGCCCAGGGAAATTACCCTGATCCCTTCCCCCAGGAATATTGGGGCTGTGGCAGGTCCCAGGTGGGGGAGGCAAGCGGGGTGGGGGAGCGGGGGGCGGGTTGGTGAGCAGCAGGAGTTGCTCTGACACCACCGTGAAGGGGAAGGAGCAGAAGGCGGGAGAGCGGCAGGCAGGCAGGCTGTGCCGGGGCAGAGCTTTGTGGCGAATTCGCAGCTCCTCTCTCCAAGGCCTGTGTGGGAGCAGCCGCTGCAGAGAATCCCAGGCCTGATTCCCCCCACGCTGGGTCTCCTGAATGGCCCCTGCCCTGGGGGGCTCCATTCCTCACCCAGTGTCTCCTGCTGACTCGCCAGCAGCTGCACGGCAGGCATCCTAAGGCACCTCTAGTCCTCTCCAGAGCTCAGGGGGACTGTCCTGGCATCGGACTGTCCTGGTGAATGGAACAATGGCTCCAGGCAGTCGGAGAATGCCTGTTCCCCTGGCAAACTCAGTGCCATTCCCTCTGGAAGTGATGGTGTCAGCGAAGGTGCTGGAGGTGGTCAGGCCTCGTGGTTGGAGCTGGACTCAGGAGGCCAGGGCGTGGGTGGAGCAAGGCTGGAGCGAGAGCAGGGCTGGAGTAGGACGAGGGGCAGGGCCACCAGCTACCTCCAGGTCTGGGCACTTACCTGGCCCCCCATGCCAGTGGCTGAGCACACACGTCTTGTGGTATTTAGGCTCTCAACCCCTCCGCAGAGCAAGGACCTGCTCTCCCTCATCTGATCTCACACAGAAGACTTACAGAGGAGTGGGGAACTGAACACAGCTCTCCTGGGTCCCAGCCCAATGCCTCATCTAATAACCTG
Source organism: Natator depressus (assembly GCF_965152275.1). NCBI lineage: Eukaryota > Metazoa > Chordata > Testudines > Cheloniidae > Natator > Natator depressus. The sequence continues at coordinate 15,678,874 of NC_134256.1, read as the reverse complement.
TGCCACCTTCCCGTGCCCTCCCACCAGCCCTGCCAAACCCTCCTCCTTGTTTTCGTCCCCTCCGGGCTCGACTGGTGCGACCCCTTCTGTTGAGCCGCCCCGGGCTCCCTCCTGTGCGCATGCTGCTGCCCACTTCCTCACTGGCACCAGGCTAGATGGCCGGCACCGGGGCACTTGGCAGATGTGCGCCGCCCAGCCAGGAGCTCGGGGAAGGCTCGGTGTGGTTGGCGATGCAATGGAAAAGCAGAGGTGGGCACTAGAAGATTCTCCTACCTGGAGTCAGGAGTGGGCAGAAGCCTGCGTGTAAATGGGCCACCCACTTTCTGCTGCCGGTGGCGGAGCTGGAACTGCTGGCTCAGCGTTCCCCAGCGGCACGTGCCAGCTCTCCCTCTGCCAGAGCCAAGCCTGGCAGTGAGGGGATGAGGCTGTGCCAGCCAGCAGGGGCGTGTCACAATGGGCAGGCCAGTCACAGACCAGCCAATGTGTGGCTCCCCAGCCATGGGATGCCCCAGCACAGACTTGCTCTGGCCTCGCCAAGGCTTTAGAGCCTGTCCTTCCTCACCGGGGTCATGGGAGGGACCTTCCGCTCCCCACAGTCACAGACGTTAGGCCGGAAGGGACCGCTGGGCTCTTGCAGACCCCAGGCCAGAGCCCCTCTCTGCGTCCATGCTATTGGAGCCAGGGGGTCTCTGGATCCCCGAGTGGGAGAATCAGTTCCATCCCGGTTCCTCCTTCTCGTAACAGTGCAGAAAGGGATTCATGAACTCTCCCCACCCATAGCTCCCAGCCCACAGGGGAGGCTCTTTCCACTTTCCCAAGCTGCCGGGTGCTTTGGCCATGGGGTGTAAAATGGTCCCATCTCTGCTTCCTCTCCCACCGCTGCAACGACGCAGAAGCTGCTTTAATAGCAGCCCCCCCCCCACCCAACTGAGTCTCAGATCTTGCTAACGCTCAGTGCCATGACAGCCCCAGGAGATGATTGCTGTGGCATGTGGTGAAGTGGGATTGTTCTTAATGTTTCCTCTGAATAGTGTGGGGGTGCCTCAGTTTCCCCTAGGCAGTTCTTAAGTCTCTAGGTGGTGGGGTAAGGGTGTATGATCATTGCAGAGCCCTAGAGGGCAGGTATGTGCAGGGGTCTGGACACAGAGAATGGCCGACACCCTGTTTCCTGGGTGCTGATGGCCTGGCCCTTCCCCCCTGCAAGGTGAGAGCTAAAAGGGTTGGAGAACAAAGGAATCAGGTGACCTCCTGGCCCAGGAAAGGGACAAAGCCCAGAGGAGGAGGGGCTGGAGAGAGTTTCAGTTGAGGCTGCCTGGGAACATGGAGTGAAGTACAGACTTGGTTGTCTGGCTCACTACCTCCCAAAATGGACTCAGCTGAGGGGTCCTGTTCTCTGCACCTACATGCTCTGTGTTAGACCATGTTCCTGTCGTCTAATAAACCTTCTGTTTTACTGGCTGGCTGAGAGTCACGTCTGACGGCGGAGTTGGGGTGCAGGACTCTCTGGCTTCCCCAGGAGCCTGCCTGGGCGGACTCGCTGTGGGAAGCTCACGGAGGGGCAGAGGATGCTGAATGCTCCGAGGTCAGACCCAGGAAGGTGGAAGCCGTGTGAGCTGTTTGCCCTGCAGACAGGCTGCTCACAGAAAGGAGACTTCCCCAGAGTCCTGACTGACTTCATAGGGAGCAGTTCCAGAGCATTGCCCGGGGACTCCGTGACACGGGGGTCTCGGCCCAGGGGGAGGCAATGACTCCTAGAAGAAGGGAGAGCAGCAGCACCGTAGATCAGGGAGGTCTGGCAATGCCAGTGGCTGCCTGGGGTCTGGCAGCCCAGGCACTCAGAGCAGATTGTCAAAGGCCAAACCCCTCTCACCACCGGCTCTGTAGCTCCCCCTTGCTTTCGGTCTGTCTTAGGCACCATCCTGGCCCTCATCCCCCTGGCATCCGAGCACTACCCAACCTCACTAGCATTTATTCTAACTGCCCCCTGCAGGGCAGGGCCTGGCTGCTACCCCCACTGTACAGACAGGGAACTACAGCACAGAGGGAAGAAGGGACTTGCTCGAAGACAAACAGAGCATCTGTGGCAGAGTTGGGAAATGAACATGGGTCTCCTGGGTTCAAGGATGGCACCTGCTCTTTCAACCTCCTGCCCCCTTCGTCCCTGATTCAGTGGGAGCTGTGGGAGCTCTCTGGGGCACAGGAGCTGGCTGGTGCCCAGATGGAGCTACGTTGCCTATTGCACAGATCTCGCTCTTCCCGAACATTGAAAATGCTGCTCCAACCATACCAGGACCTGCCAGGATCCTTGCAGCTGGTCCGTGCTAAATTGTGAACTGTGCCCTGGCCTCAAAGAGTGGGGCAATGGGAGAGGGTGGGTCTGGCCCAAGGCCCTGCTGGATTGCGGCTCACGCGTACGGGGTCCCAGTGCTACAGAGCTCTGTGCCGGGGCAGCGCTTTGTGGGGGTTTCACAGCTCCTCTCTCCAAGGCCTGTGTGGGAGCAGCCGCTGCAGAGAATCCCAGGCCTGATTCCCCCCACGCTGGGTCTCCTGAATGGCCCCTGTCCTGGGGGGCTCCATTCCTCACCCAGTGTCTCCTGCTGACTCGCCAGCAGCTGCATGGCGGGCGTCCTAAGGCACCTCTAGTCCTCTCCGGAGTTCAGGGGGACTGTCCTGCATCGGACTGTCCTGGTGAATGGAACAATGGCTCCAGGCAACCGGAGAATGCCTGTTCCCCTGGCAACCTCAGTGTCTGGGCACTTACCTGGCCCCATCATGCCAGTGGCTTAGCACACGGGTGTTGTGGTATTTAGGCTCTCAACGCCCCCTCCGCAGAGCAGGGACGTGCTCTCCCTCGTTAGCTGAGGCCCGGAGCGACTCACCTGATATCACACACAAGACTTACAGAGGAGCGGGGAACTGAACACAGCTCTCCTGGGTCCCAGCCCAATGCCTCATCTAACCACCTGTGCCACCTTCCCGTGCCCTCCCACCAGCCCTGCCAAACCCTCCTGCTTGTCTCCGTCCCCTCCGGGCTCGACTGGTGCGACCCCTTCTGTCGAGCCGCCCCAGTCTGCCTCCTGTGCGCATGCCGCTGCCCACTTCCTCACTGTCACCAGGCTAGATGGCCAGCACCGGGGCACTTGGCAGACGTGCGCCACCCAGCCAGGAGCTCGGGGAAGGCTCGGGGTGGTTGGCGATGCAATGGAAAAGCAGAGGTGGACACTAGAAGATTCTCCTACCTGGAGCCAGGAGTGGGCAGAAGCCTGCGTGTAAATGGGCCACCCACTTTCTGCTGCCAATGGCGGAGCTGGAACTGCTGGCTCAGCGTTCCCCAGCGGCACGTGCCAGCTCTCGGTCTGCCAGAGCCAAGCCTGGCAGTGAGGGGATGAGGCTGTGCCAGCCAGCAGGGGCGTGTCACAATGGGCAGGCAGACGAGTCACAGACCAGCCAGTTTGTGACTCCCCAGCCATGGAATGCCCCAGCCCAGACTTGCTCTGGCCTCGCCAAGGCTTTAGAGCCTGTCCTTCCCCACCGGGGTCATGGGAGGGACCTTCCGCTGTTATACCAATAAAATAAAAACCAGCAGGATCTCATTAAAGGGAAAAAGGCAAAATACCACATTTATTGTGAATACAGAAAGAATCATAGTAAGCAGTTAGTTATAGCTATAACATTCCATTCAATCTCATATTCATTTACACATTCATTCCTACAAACACACACACACAGGTTCTGCAAGGTTGTTATCATAGTTACCAGCCTTAGAGTTGCTCATGCCAAGCCACTGGCCAGGTGGCCTGGACATGAGGAGGGAGCAGGGCCTTGTCAGATGCTCATCTGATGCTCCTGGAAGTTGGTTTGCAGAATCAGACCCCAAAGTTCTCACTTTTTAGAGTCTATTTTTATTGGAATTTCTTCCTATGCCAGTCTGTGGGAATTGCTTCATCATGCTGTTGCTGAATCAATCAGCAGATAGCACATTCCTGACGGCTCCGTGCTGCTAGATGTTATCTTGTTCTTTGGTTCTCCCATTCTTGAGGCTGTTGGGTGGATTCCAGTCTGCCCTCCGGGGGTCCTCTGGTTCCATCCCGGTTCCTCCTTCTTGTAACAGTGCAGAACGGGGATTCATGAACTCTCCCCACCCCCAGCTCCCAGCCCACAGGGGAGGCTCTTTCCACTTTCCCAAGCTGCTGGGTGCTTTGGCCATGGGGTGTAAAATGGTCCCATCTCTGCTTCCTCTCCCATCGCTGCAACGACGCAGAAGCTGCTTTAATAGGAGATGCTGCCAGCTGCAGGGTGAGAGGGGGGAATGGCTGTGGGGAGACAGATGGGTCTCCCTCAGCTGCGGACGCTTCTATATGTGCTGTTGCCCTCCCCACACACCCTGCTGTGGGGCAGATTGGAGAGGGGCTGCTCAAGGACCGGCCTAGAACAGGACACCTCCTCCCAGTTCTGAACATAGGAGAAGCCCGGCCCACTGGACTCAGTGCCAGGGTCCCAGGGATGCCGATGGGCTGTGGGTCAGGGAATCAGGGTGAGATTCTCGAGAGCTCAGACCCAATGTGATCTCAGTGTGCTGAGCGCTGGGAGAATTAGGCCTGAACACAGTCACTCATAGGGTTGCCAGGCATCCGGTTTTCTCTTTCGAAAAGAGACCCTGGCGGCTCCGGTCAGCACTGCCAACTGGGCCATTAAAAGTCTGGTTGGCGGCAGGGGGATGAGGAGGGGGCCTGCAGCAGCTCTCTCTGTGGAGCTCGGGGGCGGTGCGAGCCCCCGCTGGCAGGGGGTGGATCCCAGCGGAGGGGCTGGGAAAGGCATTCGGCTGCAGGCTGGGGCCGGAAGGGTTAACCCCCAGCAGCAGCCTCTGCGGTGGCCAGGGGTTCCCTGCAGAGCGGGCACTGTGGCCTTTAGGAAGTGTCTTCAGCCCCCTCCCTACCCGGCCCACTGCTCCCCAGCTGTTGGGAGCTGAGAGAGGAGGGGTCAGCCACCTGTCCTGGGTCCCACAACCTGCGCCCTGTGGGGCTACTGTGCTGGGTTCAACTCGGGACCATGCGGCCAGCAGGTAAGGGGCTGTGGGCAGGTCACTCTCCTCCCGGGGATGAATGGGCTGCGTGGAAGCATGGGGTAAAATTGGGCTGCTCTGCTTGGGAACTGGTCCGAACAGAGTCGGGCAGCAGCTGAGTGTGGAGGCCCCAGTCAGCAGCCGGGCTGTGGGGGAGAATGAAGGAGAGGGGTTGGGGGTCACTGCAAATGGCAGGAGGAGGAGGGGGGGCCTGCATCAGCTCTCTCCCTAGAGCTGCTGTGATTTGCACTATGCTGGGGGAGGAGCGAGCCAGGGGCAGCAGTGGGGTGGGTGTGTGTCACGGAGTGTGGGGGAGTCCAGGCCCTGCACCCCTCTTCCTGGGATTCACTGAGACTCTCAGCCAGCCAGTAAAACAGAAGGTTTATTGGACAACAGGAACACAGTCCAAAACAGAGCTTGTGGGTACACCCAGGACCCCTCAGTGAAGTCCTTCTGGGGGAGCAGGGAGCTTAGACCCCAGCCCTGGGGTTCCCTGTGTTCCTCCACCCAGCCCCAAACTGGAACTAAACCCACCGAGCAGGTTCCCTGCTGCAGCCTCCATCCACATTCCTGGGCAGAGGTGTCACCTCCCCCTCCCCCTCCTGGCTCAGGTGACAGGCTCTCAGGTCTCCCGTCCCCAGGGCACATTCCCAGGTCAACACTCCCCCCTCCCTGCTGCGTCACATCGTCACATCTCTCCCCCCTTCGAGACTGAACTGAGCGGGGTCACTGTGACCAGTGACCTGGGGAAGTTCGGGGTCCCCTCTCCGGGACAGCGCATCCGCTATCAGGTTGGCACTTCCCTTCACGTGGACCACGTCCATGTCGTAATCCTGCAGGAGCAGGCTCCACCTCAGGAGCTTGGCGTTGGCTCCTTTCATCTGGTGCAGCCAGGTCAGGGGAGAGTGGTCGGTGTACACGGTGAAGTGTCGCCCGAAGAGATAGGGCTCTAGTTTCTTGAGGGCCCACACCATGGCCAGGCACTCCTTCTCGATGGCCGCGTAGTGTCGCTCCCGGGGTAGCAACTTCTTGCTCAGGTACACGATGGGGTGTCTCTCCCCCTTTTCATCCTCCTGCATTAACACCGCCCCCAGTCCCGTGTCGGAGGCGTCGGTGAACACCACAAAGGGCTTGTCAAAGTCTGGGTTTGCTAGAACTGGGCCACTGACCAGAGCCTCCTTCAGCGCCCGGAAAGCCTCCTGGCACTGCTCGGTCCAGACCACCTTGTCTGGCTTCCCCTTCTTGCATAGCTCAGTGATGGGGGTGGCTATGGCGCTAAAGTGGGGCACAAATCTTCGGTAGTATCCTGCCATCCCAATAAAGGCTTGGACCTGCTTTTTGGTGTGGGGAGCGGGCCAGTCTCTGATCACCTCCACCTTGGCCGGTTCTGGCTTTAGGCGGCCGCTCCCCACCCGATGGCCCAGGTAAGATACTTCAGCCATCCCCACCTTGCACTTCTCCGCTTTGACAGTCAGCCCAGCCCCCTGGAGTCGGTCCAGCACTTGTCTAACCTGGGACACGTGGTCCTCCCAGGTCTGGCTAAAGACACAGATGTCGTCAATATACGCCACGGCGAAACTCTCCATCCCCCTCAGGAGCTGGTCCACCAGGCGCTGGAAGGTGGCCGGCGCTCCCTTGAGGCCGAAAGGCAGGGTCAGAAACTCATAGAGCCCCAGAGGGGTGATAAAGGCCGATTTCAGCCGGGCATCTGCATCCAGCGGCACCTGCCAGTAGCCCTTTGTAAGGTCCATGGTGGTAAGGTACCGAGCTCCTCCCAGCTTGTCTAGGAGCTCGTCCGGCCTGGGCATGGGGTAGGCATCCGATACAGTGATGGCATTGAGCTTCCGATAGTCCACACAGAACCGGACTGACCCATCCTTTTTGGGGACCAGCACCACCGGCGAGGCCCAAGGGCTGGCCGATGGCTGGATCACCCCCAAAGCCAGCATGTCCCGGACCTCTCTTTCCAGGTCCTGAGCAGTTTTCCCTGTGACTCGGAAGGGGGAGCATCTTATCGGCGGGTGCGACCCTGTCTGCACCCGGTGGACAGTCAGATTAGTGCGTCCAGGCTGGTTGGAAAACAGCTGTCGGTACGGATGCAGCACCCCCCTGACCTCAGCTTGCTGGGCAGGGGTGAGCTGATCCGAGAGGGGGATTGTTTCCAGGGGGGAACCAGCTCTGGTCCCAGGGAATAGATCTACTAAAGGGTCATCTCCCTGCTCCTCCCACTGACCACACACAGCTAACACCACATTCCCCCTGGCATAATATGGCTTCATCATATTCACATGGTACACCCGGCGGTGGTGGGCCCGGTTCGACAGCTCCACCACATAGTTTACCTCATTGAGCTGCTTGACGACCTTGAACGGGCCCTCCCAGGCGGCCTGTAGTTTGTTCTTTCTCACGGGGATGAGAACCATCACCTGATCCCCGGTGGCGTAGGCACGGGCCCGCGCCGTGCGGTCATACCAGACCTTCTGCTTCCTCTGGGCTCTGGCCAGATTCTCCCTGGCCAGGCCCATGAGTTCAGCCAGTCTCTCTCGGAAGGTCAGGACATACTCCACCACTGACTCTCCATCGGGAGTGGCCTTCCCCTCCCACTCGTCTCTCATCAGGTCCAGGGGGCCCCTCACCCTCCTTCCATATAACAGTTCGAAAGGCGAAAATCCGGTAGACTCCTGGGGCACCTCCCTGTACGCGAACAGCAGGTGAGGTAAGTACTTGTCCCAATCCTGCGGGTGCTGGTTCATAAAGGTTTTCAGCATCATCTTTAGCGTCCCGTTAAACCTCTCCACCAGCCCATTGGACTGGGGGTGATACGCTGAGGCCCAGTCATGCCGGACCCCACATTTCTCCCACAAGCACCGGAGCAGGGCCGACATGAAGTTGGAGCCTTGGTCTGTCAAGACTTCCCTGGGGAACCCCACTCGGCTGAAAATGGTCAGGAGCGCATCTGCCACGGTGTCTGCTTCAATGGAAGCTAAGGGCACTGCCTCGGGGTAGCGGGTGGCGAAATCTACCACCACCAGAATGTATTTCTTCCCCGACCGGGTCGTCTTGCTGAGAGGCCCCACGATGTCCATGGCCACCTTCTGGAAAGGCTCCTCTATGATGGGCAAAGGTCTCAACGCCGCTTTCCCCTTGTCCCGGGCCTTCCCCACCCTCTGACAGGGGTCACAGGATCGGCAATACTGCCGGACGGTGGTAAAGACCCCGGGCCAGTAAAAGTTCTGTAGCAACCTCTGCCGGGTGCGCCGGATTCCCTGGTGCCCTGCGAGGGGGATGTCATGGGCCAGGGACAGGAGCTTGCGGCGGTACTTCTGGGGGACCACCAGCTGCCTCCTGATCCCACAGGACTCCCCTTCCCCTGGGGGAGCCCATTCTCGGTACAGGAACCCCTTCTCCCACAGGAACCTCTCCTGGCAGCCTCTCCTCATGGTCCGTCCCTCACTGAGGTCGGCCAGGTCCCTGAGCTTCTGCAAGGAGGGATCTTTCCTCAACTCGGCCTGGAACTCAGCGGCTGGGGAAGGGATGGGGCCCGGTTCCCCCTCCGTGGCCAGGTCTGAGGCCGCAGCCTCTCTGAGCCGTGCCCCTCGGCGCTCCCTCCCCACCCGAGTAGGGTCTCGCGCCTCCAGTGTGGTACCCTCCCCAGGGTCAGGTCGCAGTGCCCCTCGCCGGCTCTGGCTACGGGTCACAACCAGGGCGGTCTGGGGGTCGCTTGGCCAGTCCTCTAGGTCTCCCCCCATCAAAACTTCAGTGGGCAAATGGTGGTGTACCCCCACATCCTTGGGGCCCTCCTTGGTCCCCCATTTCAGGTGTACCCTTGCCACGGGCACCTTAAATGGGGTCCCGCCCACCCCCGTCAGGGTCAGGTAGGTGTTGGGCACCACCCGATCTGGGGCCACCACCTCGGGCCGGGCCAGCGTCACCTCCGCGCCCGTATCCCAGTATCCATTGACCTTCCTCCCATCCACCTCCAGGGGAACAAGGCACTCTCTCCGGAGGGACAGCCCCGCACCCACCCTGTAAACCGAGCACCCTGAGTCCAGAGCCTCCAGCCCTCTGGCGGGGCTGGCTGGGGGTACTCTTCCCTCCTGAGCAGGTGGCAAACTGGTAGCCCCCCTTTCCTGGGTCGCCTGCCCCTCGTCCAGCTGAGTCCCTACCCAGTTAACCCTGGGTAGGTTGGGTCTGCTCAGTTTGTCCCTGAACCCGGGGCACTGGGCCCGTACGTGGCCTCTCTGGCCACAGTGATAGCAGCTCAGGTCACGTTGGTCCCCTCGAACGGGTCGGAGGGGCCCAACACCAGGCGTTCCCCTTTGGAGGGGGTTCTCCCTATTTCCCCGCTGGGAGGCCCCATGGTGACTCTCTCTCTGCATCGGGGGGGGCCTGTTCTTTTGGGACTCCTCCCGGCTACCCCCTGACCGACTGTTCACAAACTCGTCGGCCAGCTGCCCTGCATGCTGGGGGTTCGCGAGCTTTTTGTCCACCAGCCACAGCCTCAGGTCGGAAGGGCACTGTTCATACAGGTGCTCCAGTACAAACAGGTCAAGCAGGTCCTCTTTAGTTTGGGCCCCCGCTGTCCACTTGCGGGCATATCCCTGCATCCTGTTGACCAGTTGTAGGTAGGTGACCTCAGGCGTTTTACGCTGACTCCGGAACCTTCTCCGGTACATCTCGGGGGTCAGCCCAAACTCACGGAGCAGGGCCTGTTTGAACAGTTCATAGTCCCCTGCCTCTGCCCCTGTCATCCGGCTGTAGACCTCCACGGCTTTGGGGTCCAGTAAGGGGGTGAGGAACTGGAGCCTGTCTGCAGGGTCAACCCTGTGCAGCTCGCAGGCATTCTCAAAGGCCGTCAGGAAGCTATCCATGTCCTCCCCCTCCTTCCGCTGGGCCAGGAAGCACTTATCAAAGCTCCTTGCAGTCTTGGGTCCCCCCTCACTCACCGCAGCCGGGGCCCCACTGCTCCTCAGCCTGGCCAGCTCCAGTTCATGCTGTCTTTGTTTCTCCTTCTCCTGCTGCTCATGTTGACGTTCCCTCTCCTTCTCCTCCTGCTCATGTTGACGTTGTTTCTCCTTCTCCGCCTGCTCATGTTGACGTTGTTTCTCCTCATGTTGACGTTGTTTTTCATGATCCTCCAGCTCCCTCATTTTCCTCTCCCTCTCCCATTCCAGCCGCATCCGCTCCAGGGATGGGGAGCTCCGCTGGGAGGATCCCCTGCTGGCTGCTGGGGTCAGGGGGCCCTCGGTATTCGCTGGGCTTCCCACAACCCCTCCCCCAGGCATAGGTAGGAAGGGTCTCGGGGTGTCCTGGGCAGCAGTCTGACCCCTCCCAGCCTGGTCAGGCCCCAGGGCCCACGCTGCGTCCGCCGGGCGGCTTCCCTCAGGGACAGGGATCGGGTCATCCAAGCGATCCCTCTCCTCCAGCTGGGCAATCAGCTGTTCCTTGGTGGACCTCCCGACGCGCAGCCCCCTCTGCCTGCACAGCTCCACCAGGTCGCTCTTAAGGCGTTTAGCGTACATCTCCCGGCTGGCCACTCGCAGGCCGGGCAGCTGTCCACGGTTTCCAGGAAAAGCCCCTAGTGTGCCAGTCCTTCTTGAGGTCACCACCTCTTTGCCAGGGTCGAGCTGCAGACTCCTCCGCCCCTGGGACCGCTCGCTGCAATCCCCCGGGGGACCCTGTTACTGCAAAAGTCCTTCTCTCTGGTCACACACTCCCAGGGGTTAACCGCCCCCTGAAACCGTCTCTCTCTGAATCTTCAGCACGCCTGGTCCCCGTCAATCCCCCTTCGTTTTACTGTTCCCCAGTCACTTACTGCAGGAAGCGCCGTTCACGGGGTGCAGTAGATCCCACCGCTGCCACCAGTTGTCACGGAGTGTGGGGGAGTCCAGGCCCTGCACCCCTCTTCCTGGGATTCACTGAGACTCTCAGCCAGCCAGTAAAACAGAAGGTTTATTGGACAACAGGAACACAGTCCAAAACAGAGCTTGTGGGTACACCCAGGACCCCTCAGTGAAGTCCTTCTGGGGGAGCAGGGAGCTTAGACCCCAGCCCTGGGGTTCCCTGTGTTCCTCCACCCAGCCCCAAACTGGAACTAAACCCACCGAGCAGGTTCCCTGCTGCAGCCTCCATCCACATTCCTGGGCAGAGGTGTCACCTCCCCCTCCCCCTCCTGGCTCAGGTGACAGGCTCTCAGGTCTCCCGTCCCCAGGGCACATTCCCAGGTCAACACTCCCCCCTCCCTGCTGCGTCACTGCAAATGGCAGGAGGAGGAGGGGGGGCCTGCATCAGCTCTCTCCCTAGAGCTGCTGTGATTTGCACTATGCTGGGGGAGGAGCGAGCCAGGGGCAGCAGTGGGGTGGGTGTGTCACTAGCGGGGAATTCTCTCCCCCCCCCCACGCACTCCAGAGAACAGGAAAAACTTTTGTCCTCACCGAGCCAGGTGTCCAGGATTCATGGCTGTTAGAGCAGCCTCTGACACCCGGGAAATGCCAGGGCAGTGCTGGTGTGGCTGCTATTTAAGGGGCCACCTGACATCAATGCCTCCCAGACCCCCACAAACCACACCAGCCAGAGCCACCCAGAGCCTGCACTCCAAGCCCCCTCCCAGGCCCCAACCCCCTGCAACAACTCAGAGCCCCCTCACACACCCATACTCCCTCCTGGAGCCTGCACCCCACATTCCCTCCCACACCCGAATTCCTCCCAGGACTCCACACCCCTCTCCCACACTCCGAACCCCTTGGCCCCAACCTAGAGCCCCCTCATACACCCCAAGCCCTTCATACGCAGCCCCACCCCAGACCCCGCACCCCAGCTGGAGCCCTCATCTTTCCCCCCACACCGCAACCCCCTGCCCCAGCCCAGAGCTCCCTCCTGCACTCCGAACCCCTTGGCCCCAGGCTGGAGCACCCTCCTATACCCTGAGCCCCTCATCCCTAGCCCCACCCCAGAGCCCACACCTCCAGCCGGATCCCTCACTCCCCCACAAATGCCAATCCCCTGCCCCAGCCCTGGTGAAAGTGAGCGAGGGTGGGGAAGAGTGAGAGACAGAGGAGGGGGGATGGAGTGAGTGGGGGTGGGGCCGTGGGGAAGGGATGGGGTAGGGGGAGGGGCTTTGGGGCAGCGGCGGGGCAAGGATGTTCAATTTTCTGAAACTAGAAAGTTGGCAACCCTAGTCACTCACCTTCCTGAGACGGTGGATCCTCAGGGCTGGGGCCGGTGCTCGGGATCAGCTTCTGGCCTGGGCAAAAAACACAGACAACATCAGGGACGTTCAGCGGTTCAGTGGCCAGCCAAGCAGAGATCATCCCAGAGATGCAGCTGCTACAAATCCCTAGACCATGTCTCTCCAAAGGAGCCTCAGACACACTGGGCCAAATCCCAGCTGGGGTAAATTGGTCCCACTCTACTGGAGTCAATGGGCCAGATCTCCAGCTGGTGCAGATCAGCCCTGCTCCATTGACATCAGTGGGCCAGATTCCCAGCTGGTGTAATAATAATTAATAATCATAATGCACTAGCACCTGACAGTCAAATCCAGGTCAGGTCTCATTGAGCTGGTAGCTTTACAGACAAGATAAATGTCAATCCCTGCCCACAACGATCATGAGTGGATGAGAAAGAGAAACTGGCCAAGAGGTGGGGTTGGAAAATGGAGTTAGAAATCTAATAAGAACATAAAAACAGCCAGACTTGATCAGACCAATGGTCCATCTAGCCCAGTATCCTGTCTTCTGACCGGGGCCAATGCCGGGTGCTTCAGACGGAATGAGCAGAACAGGACAATTAATGAGTGATCCATCCCCCGTCATCCTCTCCCAGCTACTGGCAGTCAGAGGTTTAGAAACACCCAGATCATGGCTAATAGCCATTGATGGACCTAACCTCCAGGAACTTATCTCATACTTTTTTCAACCCAGTTATCCTTTTGGCCTTCACAACATCCACACGTTCCATGGCAGGAGCCCACACAATTATAAAATGCCTGACACCATCCAGCTGTTCCCTTCCCCCTCCTCACATTGTGTTGGGGTCCAACAACTCACCTGGTACATTCAGTGTCTGGGGGAGACTGAGACGAGAATTTTTCACCTGGTTCTGGTCGTTCCTGTACTGGTACATATATCGAAACTGGCCTGAGCTCCGCACAGAGATGTCATGTTGATACAGTGACCGGCCTGGCATGACCTTTTGGCTTGATATTTCTTTACCATCCTGACAGAAAATAACTAAAGCAGCTAAAATCTTGAGACGAAGGTGACACTGAGCTGAAATGGAGTCCCCGACCTGAGCTGAAGAGGTGCTCAGAGACAATTTAGGAGAAGGGAAGTCACCTGCAACAAGAAAGAGAGACCAAGGGTACATCTACATGGCAAAAACCCAACGTGACAGCAAGTCTCAGAGGACAGGGCAACTGACTCAGACTCATAGAGTCACGCAAGGGGGCTAAAATTGAAGTGTAGACACTCTCGCTGGAGTGTGGACACAGGCTAGCACCACTTGAGTACCACGAGTACCACTAGTCCTCCAGTGCCTTCCCACAGTTCCCGTCGTGTGCCCAGAAACGCCAGACTGGCAAAGAATTCATAGCACATCTCAGTTTTCTGCAGCTCTCCGAGCCGTGGGCCGTGCCCCAAGAAGCTGTACGTAGCCCCACACTCGAGGGAGAGCAGAATCAGTGTGGACACAGCAGGGTGCCTGTTCTCGCACGAGCTCGGCTAACTCGAGAGGAGTCACTGTGTGCGGATAACTCGAGTTAGCTCTGCAGTGAAGGCAGAGCCAGACAGGGAACGAAGCATTAGTGATGGATCAGTGAGAAGTACGCTTGGCTGATTGAAAGAGCCGTTTCTCTTCACATTGGAATTAAAATAAATACAGTGCAACACAGGAGATTTAAGACAAATTCATTCTAACAGGTTTCAGAGTAACAGCCGTGTTAGTCTGTATTCGTCTCTAAGGTGCCACAAGAACTCCTTTTCTTTTTGCAAATTCATTCTAGTGCAGTGCCCTGGTCTCATCAATACACTCCTCTATTAGCACCAACTCTGCCAAGATTTACACATGGAAAGTTAGTTAAACATGTATCTCAGTGACACTGGGCCAGATCCCTGGCTCATGTAAATCAGCCCTGCTCCACTGGAGTCAACAGAGGTATTCTGATTTATGCCTGCTGAGGATTTGGCCAAGATGTGTTTCACTTCCAGTAAAGTTTATGGTCTGTCACTGTGGGAAGTTCCATTTACAGTGCGATTACCAGGATTTCAGGCAGGAATCGTGCAAGAGGCATTGCCCACCCACCCGCCTCCTACACCTCCCCAGCCGCCCTCCCGTTGCCATTGTCTGGGGGTTTCAGTCCTTTCTATGTCTCCCCTTCTTCCACGTCTCTTGTGCTCTCACTCACCTGGGGAGCTGCAGGGCTCCTGGCCTGTGACCCCAGCACCTGCACCAGACAGGAGAGGGGGTGAGTGGCAGACACAGCAGCTCTAACTATATTAATGTCACCCCAGCTACACTAGGGTGACATTAATATTAATAATTAAGCCAAGACAAGCCAGAAAATCCCAACTCAGGATCATGTTGCAAGAGCCATACACCCCGATCCCACAATTGGATCCATCTGTGGGCCCTGGGTCTCACCATGGCTATCGATGGAAAGCCCCAAGTGGGAATCTTACAAAGTTTGAATATTTGCAAGGCAGGATTAAAGTTTCCATTAACGTCTAAGAAATTTGTCCTAATAGTAAAACACTCCTCACCATGTAACCTGCTGAAAACAAAGAACACGAACATTCATGATCTTCAAAACATTTTCTCACTGTCTTTACTTTCCTAATCAGCTTCAACTCTTTGTCCTCGTCCCTGAAATGAGCCCCGCACAGCCAGTCCTAACCCTGTCATTTCCAGGTTTGTAACCTCAATATCATCCTTTTGATTCAGGTCCATTCTATGTACTATTAAAGATCTGCTCACCGGCTCAGACTTTCAGAGCTGTATAGGTGATTTGGATGCTCAGTTGCCATGAATTTGAATAAAATGTCCAAATCCCGTCGGCAGCTTTGAAAATCTCAGCCATAGGTTGTAATATATATGTGAGTACAATACACACACACAGGGACATTAGAAATTAAATAAAATAGCTAGATATCAAAACAATGTTCTGAGCATTAAATATTCTCTCAGAAATTGGTAAGAAACTTTGGCCATGAATTTCAAACCAGTTTTTAAACCCAACATGAAATAACTGCTTAGAGCTCAGTATAACATCAACGTGCAGCTGTTCGTTTAAACCATTTTTACCATAACTTCCCCTCCAGGCTGTTCCCCATGTCCCCCCAGCACAGGCAGACCTATAAATCTGCCTGCCCCTAAACCGCTGGGCAGAGAGCTCACTGCAAACTCACAGAGCAGTCACAGCAGGATCATGGGGTGATCGAGAGCCGGCGACTCAGCCTGAATATCCCACAGCAGCATCGAGTCTACATCTCTGATGAGCAGCCATTGGGGCTCTCTGCCCCAGGTCCCTCCTTCTCCCTTCCTTCTTCCGGCCCGTACAGGCTCTGGGCTCTTGTGGCATGTCTCAGGGAGGCCCTGATGTGTCTGTGGCCAGAGGGGCCCTCCCTCATGAGATGAGAATGGAAACATTTTTCACCACCCCCCACACACACACATCTGGTCTCTGCATCGGGGAGAGCTGGACCCCCTGGTTTCCCATTGGAACCTCCCTGTGACAGGCTCAGTCCTGCTGAGCCAAAACTAGTGAATTTCTAAATCCATTCCCAGGAAAAGGGCAAATTCCTCTTGACAATTTCCACAATTTTACCACTAGCTCCAGCTGTCCCCTGAGACGGGAGACACCAGGGCATGTTGTTGGTGTGAGCTGGTGTCCGTCTCGGCGTCTCCACCCTCCACAGCCTGCCGCACGCACCACTGCCAGGGCGGGCGTTGTGTGTGGGGGTGAATTTATCACAAAATGATGCACAGGGGTCATTAACATCTGTTCTGAGCTCCCAGCCTGCTCTGGCAGTGTGAGCTCTCACTCCACTGGCCTCTTCACTGCGCCCCCTCAGCCCTGCCCCCAGGGGCCGTGTGTCCCTGTCACACTGACCCAGGCCTGCCCGGCCCAGACATAGGGCTCGGGCAGACACTGTGCCTGTAGAACAACCAGCCATGGAGAGGGAAGGAATGAAAACCCAGCGTGCCCCAGGTGTTCGTGTGAAGGGGACCTGAGACACTGGCATCACATGGAAAACGGAGACCACGCCGGTAACACCAGGACGTGGTCTGTGGACAGCACTCCCTTTGGTTGGGGGTGATACAAAGGCCGGGAATTGGCTGGGCACAGGACCTTAGCATTGGAAAGCTAATGTGCCAATATATAAAAAGGGTAAACGGGATGACCCAGATAACTGTAGCGCTGTCAGTCTGAGGTGGCTTCCCGGCAAGATAATGGAGTGGCTAGAATTAAAGGAGGGTAAGATAAGAATGTAAGAACGGCCATACTGGGTCAGATGGTCCATCTAGCCCAGTATCCTGTCATCTGACAGTGGCTGGTGCCAGATCCTTCAGAGGGAATGAACAAAACAGGGAAATTATCAAGTGATCCATCCTCAGTCTTCCAGTCCCAGCATCCGGCAGTCAGGGACTTAAAGACTCCCAGAACATGGGGTTGTGTCACAGGCTATCTTGGCTAATAGCCATTAACAGACCTGTCCTCCAGGAACTTATCTAAGTGTTTTCTGAACCCCATTATACTTTTGGCTTTCACAACATCCCCTGGCAATGAGTTCCACAGGTTGATGGTGCATTGTGTGAAGAAGTATTTCCTTTTGTTTCTTTTATACCTGACAACAATACATTTCATTGGCTTCTTGTGTTATGTGAATGGGGAAATAACACTTCCCTATTCACTTTCTCCACACCATTAATGATTGTATACCCCTGTATCGTATCCCCCATAGTCATCTCTTTTCTAAACTGAACAGTCCAAGTCTTTAATTTCTGCTCATCTGGAAGCTATCCCATACCCCTACTCATTTTTGTTGTCCTTCTGTATCCTTTTCCCAATACTAATACATCTTTTTGACATAAAATAACCAGAACTCCATGCCGTATTTAAGATGTGGGCGTACCATGGATCAATAAAGTGATATTTTTGAGTTTCCATGTCCTTGAGTGTTCCATATTATTTATTATATTTATAAAGTGGCTTTGTGATCATTTCTGTCTTATTATCTATCCCTTTCCTAATTGTTCCTAATATTTTGTTAGCTTTTTTGACTGCCACTGCACACTGAGCAGATGTTTTCAGAGAACTTGTATTGATTCCAAGATCTCTTTCTTGAGTGGTAACAGCTAATTTTGATCCCATCATTTTGCACATGTCGTTGAGATGATGTTTTCTAATGTCTATTACTTTGCATTTATTCATGTTGAATTTCATTTACCATTT
This sequence comes from Natator depressus, assembly GCF_965152275.1. Taxonomy (NCBI): domain Eukaryota; kingdom Metazoa; phylum Chordata; order Testudines; family Cheloniidae; genus Natator; species Natator depressus. The sequence continues at coordinate 15,661,361 of NC_134256.1, read as the reverse complement.
TGTTGCCCATTCACCCATATTTGTGAGATCCCTTTGTAACTCTTTGCAGTCTGCTTTGGATTTAACTATCTTGACAAATGTTGTATCATACACTAACTTTGCCACCTCAGAGTTTACCCCCTTTTCCAGATCATTTCTGAATATGCTGAACAGTACTTGTCCCCATACCGATCCCTGGGGAACACCTCTATTTATGTCTCTCCATTCTGAAACCTGACCATTTATTCCTACTGTTTGTTTCCTATCTTTTCACCAGTGAGATCCATGAGAGGCCCTTTCCTCTTATCCCATGACCACTTACTTTGCTTAGTAGACTTTGGTGTGGGACCTTGTGAAAGGCTTTCTGAAACTCCAAGTACACTATATCTACTGGATTACCTTTGTCCACATGTTTGTTGACCTGCCTCAAAGAATTCTAATAGATTGGTGAGGCATGATTTCCCTTTACAAATCCCATGTTGACACTTTCTCAACAATTCATGTTCATCTACATTCCTTATAATTCCGTTCTTTACTGTAGTTTCAACCTACTTCTCTGGTACTGAAGCTAGGTTTTCCAGCCTGTAATTGCCAGTATCACCTTTGAAGTCTTTTTTAAAAATCGGAGTTACATTAACTAACCTCCAATCATCTGGTACAGAGTCTGATTTAAGCAACAGGTTACATACCACAGTTCGTAGTTCTGCAATTTCACATTTGAGTTCCTTCAGAACTCCTGTATCAAGTGGGAGTGTTTCCAGTGGGGTCCACAGGGATCACTTCTTGGCTGTAAACTATTTACCATTTTCATTAACACCCAGAAAAAAACATAAAATCATCACTGAAAAAATAGGGTGAGGTGTAAATAATCACGAGCACAGGTCACAGACACAAAGCACATTCTGAATGGCTAGAGATAGAACCACCGAATCTCAGGGTTGGAAGGGACCTCAGCAGGTCATCTATTCCAACCCCCTGCTCAAAGCAGGACCAATCCCCAACTAAATCATCCCAGCCAGGGTTTTGTCAAGCCTAACCTTAAAAACCTCAAAGGAAGGAGATTCCACCACCTCCCTAGGTAACGCATTCCAGTGCTTCACCACCCTCCTAGTGAAAAAGTTTTTCCTAATATCCAACCTAAACCTCCCCCACTGCAACTTGAGACCATTACGCCTTGTTCTGTCATCTGCCACCACTGAGAACAGACTAGATCCATCCTCTTTGCAACTCCCTTTCAGGTAGTTGAAAGCAGCTATCAAATCCCCCCTCATTCTTCTCTTCTGCAGACTAAACAATCCCAGTTCCCTCAGCCTCTCCTCATAAGTCATGTGTTCCAGTCCCCTCATCATTTTTGTTGCCTTCCACTGGATGCTTTCCCATTTGTTCACATCCTTCTTGTAGTGTGGGGCCCAAAACTAGACACAGTACTCCACATGAGGCCTCACCAATGTCAAATAGAGGGGAACGATCATGTCCCTCGATCTGCTAGCAATGCCCCTACTTATACAGCCCAAAATGCCGTTAGCCTTCTTGGCAACAGCGACACACTGTTGACTCATACCCAGCTTCTCGTCGACTGTAACCGCAAGGTCCTTTTCTGCAGAACTGCTGCCTAGCCATTCGGTCCCTAGTCTGTAGCGGTGCATGGGATTCTTCTGTCCTAAGTGCAGGACTCTGCACTTGTCCTTCTTGAACCTCCTCAAGTTTCTTTTTGGCCCAATCCTCTAATTTGTCCAGGTCGCTCTGTATCCTATCCCTACCCTCCAGCATATCTACCACTCCTCCCAGTTTAGTGTCATCTGCAAACTTGCATCCTCCCACCGCACTCTCCTGCTGGTAATAGCTTATCTAAAGTGATCACTCTCCTTACAATGTGTACGATAATCAAGGTGGGCCATTTCCAGCACAAATCCAGGGTTTAACAAGAACGTCTGAGGAACAGTGGGGGTGGGGGGGGAAGGAATAAACAAGGGGAAATAGGTTACTTTTTATAATGAATCAACCATTCCCATTCTCTATTCAAGCCTAAGTTAATTGTATCCAATTTGCAAATTAATTCCAATTCAGCAATCTCTCTTTGGAGTCTGTTTCTGAAGTTTTTCTGTTGTAATATCGCAACTTTCATGTCTGTAATTGCGTGACCAGGGAGATTGAAGTGTTCTCCGACTGGTTTATGAATGTTATAATTCTTGACATCTGATTTGTGTCCATTTATTTTTTTATGTAGAGACTGTCCAGTTTGACCAAAGAGAGATTGCTGAATTGGAATTAATTTGCAAATTGGATACAATTAACTTAGGCTTGAATAGAGACTGGGAATGGTTGATTCATTATAAAAAGTAACCTATTTCCCCTTGTTTATTCCTCCCCCCCCCGCCCCCACTGTTCCTCAGACGTTCTTGTTAAACCCTGGATTTGTGCTGGAAATGGCCCACCTTGATTATCGTACATAGTAAGGAGAGTGATCACTTTAGATAAGCTATTACCAGCAGGAGAGTGGGGTGCGGGGAGAGAAAACCTTTTGTACTGATAAACACCCATTTTTTCATGGTCTGTGTGTATAAAAACATCTTCTGTATTTTCCACAGTATGCATCCGATGAAGTGGGCTGTAGCTCACGAAAGCTTAAGCTCAAATAAATTGGTTAGTCTCTAAGGTGCCACGAGTACTCCTTTTCTTTTTGCGAACTTTTAGGTCTGTAATCAAGTGACCAAAGAGATTGAAGTGTTCTCCGACTGGTTATTGAATGTTATAATTCTTGACGTCTGATTTGTTCTGATATGTTCTGTTTGCAGTCATGTAACCCAGAAAGATGAGTTTTAGTACTGATGACAGCAGGATTTCTGCAGCATTTATATTTTTATATTAACTTAGATTATTTTCATTCATTGTAAGTCTAGTTTGAGCAGAGCGAGCGCGTGTCCATCTCCCCGTGCTGGGAAGCTCTTGCCCAGCTGCAGTGTAGATGGACCCAGTGAGATGATACAGTCTCAGCTCACCAGCAGCCTCCCCATTGTCAGGTCTATTGTAGGCAGCGTGACAATGGAGAGTTTCACGGCAGGCTCTGGAGGATACTGAGGTAGCTTTGTGGATGTTTATGGGGATTCTTCCCAAGTGTAGGGACAAGAGAGGGGTTATTGGGAGAGTTAATGAGTGTTTGTACTGCGAGGGGAAAGAACCAGAAGGGAGTGAGAGATGAAGCGGAAGAGGGAGGGAGGGGATGAGCGATGAGAAGCTGGGATGAGATGAGTAGATGAGAAACTTCTGTGTTTGTGAAAGGGAGAAGAAGGAGAGAGGTGTAGGATGTGGGGAGGAAGGAAGTAGTGGGAAGGTCACATCATATTGTGCCAGCTTTCCCTCTAAATACCTTAGTGAGACCCTGTGCAGAGAGAAGAGGAGGCGGGAGTGGGAAAATCTGAGGAGGGTGACTAAAGGGCTGGGGTTGTGGGCGTGGCTGTTGATCTGAGAGGAGAGGTGCAGGTGCTTGACTAGGAAGACGGCAGAACTGATGGAGGACAGAACAAATTTGTAGTGGAGGAAACCTGCCTGGGGACGAGATTGCCACCAGAGACGCTCGGCAGCGCGAGACCAGGAGGACGCCCCGTGTGCTCATTACCATAATGGCAAAAGCTCCATGTATTTTAAATTTGTGTAGTTCTGATAAGCTCCCAACTGACCTGGCTGCACTAACGATGGGAATTTATATTTTATTGCACAGGGGCAATAAAATATAAATCAGGAAGTCAGGAAATCTGCCGCTCTCCCGGTGAGTGTCGGTGCCGTGTAACAACGTTAATTATAGAACAGAGGGGCCCGATCCTCAGGCACACTAAGGCCTCTTAATAGCACTTGGGCAGTGTAAGGAGGCTAACAGAGGGTGTAAATTCACACTCACTTTACCCGTGGATGGGGCTTTAGTGTAAATGAGAAGCAGGCCCTGTGTGTCCGGCGGGTGGGGCAGAGCACCAGGAATCAGGTCTCATGGGGGACACTTTGGATATTGCCACTGACTGTAAAAAAGCCTGGTGCTGATTCATTGGGCCCGACTCCTTGTGACTTCAGTGGGAGAAGAGTCAAACCCACGGGATGAGTGCGGGGGCCCCAAATCCAATGGGAGTGTAAATGGCAGCACACGGGATCGGGTGTAAATTGATCTGAAAATAGATGAAAGGTTGTACGCGGCAGAGCAGTGGAATTTGCACCAATTTGGCATCAGGTGAGGACCAAGTTCGGCCACTGGCGTAATGGGAGCAATTCCCACTGAACTCAAGTGGAGTTCCACATGCTTCAGTAATGCCCTGCTTGGTGCGTACATGCCGCACTCCGGGCCTGGTCCACAGAGGGTGTGAGTGTGTCAGAGCCTCACTCACTTATGCTTCCAGCTCTGGAAGTCCTGGGGGTTCTGGCCATGACAACGGGTGTGTAAATGAGGGTTCAGCTGGGTTTCAGACCCAGAGTTCCTTGGAACGCAGGGCATGAGTTTTTATATCTTAAGCTGAAGCTCAAGTCACAGACCCTCCGCCCTCTGTGGAATGGCCCAGAGAGGACACACACACCCCAGAGGGTCCCACAAGTCCTCTGATAAGAACAAACTTCTCCTGAGCATTGGAGGCCCCCAGCAGTTTGACTCCCAGATGAGCCCCACTTTCAAGATGGACACCACCTTGGTCAACACACCAGGGGCTGAGCTCATCTCTCTCACCCATTTTACAGATGGCAATGACCTCACTCGAGGCGTGTCCCCCCTGCAATCAGAGGTGTGATTAGAGCATGTGTAGACACACCTGGGCTAGTTCAGATAACAACAGCAGTAACAACACGGCAGCCTGAGACACTGGGTTCACCCTCGAGCAGCGACCCCATTCTGCCGTGGCTTCACTCCTATGGCTACTCAAGCTAGTGCGACCACAGCCAACGCGAGTCTGCTCCACGTACTGCAGCCACAACTTGGGATTGCAATGTGCAAAGTGCCAGGCAGGGAGAACCAGACCCCAGGGACACGGCTGCCGGTGGGGATAAGTCATCAAGCGAAGGCTAGTGACTCCACCCAGCTGCTTTCCCAGGTTGTGTCCTGCCAGTCCCCTTCCTTAGGTGAAGGCTCTGGAGTAAACAGGCGTAGCCCTGTTGGAGTCAGGGCAGCTTTGCCAATTTACCCCCAATGAGGAGCTGGCCCAAGAGGGATAGAAGCAGAAGAGCTGGAGGGAGCTGACGGGGCTGTAAAGCAGGAGGGGGCAGCTCCCCCTGAGTTACGTGGGGCATCTGGGTTTGAATTTACAAATCCGGCTCATGAGAGTGAGACCCTTCTTCCCCATGGCAGAAAGTCCCAGGCTGAGGTGAGCCCAGTCCAGGGTGACACACAAGGGCTTGGCTAGTCTCTGCCATAATTCAAATGTCAGCTCCATGAGAGAGGAGCCGTTTCACCAAATAAAGTTTCCTCCCCATGAAGGTGACCTCCCTGCCCCGACACTGATCCTGAACAAGGGCCCTACCCCCAAGGGGACACCATCATACTGCTGTGCTTCGTCCCTATGGACACCTCAGTGATGCGCATCATCTTCTGTAAGGACGGCAAGGAAATTTTAATGCTGCCCAAGGACAGAAACAAATTCATCTTTGAGTCAGCCCAGCCCGTGTCTCCAGAGAGCCCAGGGGAGTATTTCTGCCGCTAGCAGCACAAGGACGACAGGAACCAAGAGAAGACTTCTCTCCCCAGTGCCCGCCGGTACCTGAGTGCGCCAGGGAACCCGCTGAACGAAGGGAGGCTGCTTAGCATGCAGGGGGCAGCCAGCAGGGCACAGTGGGAGCAGCCAGTGGCAACTAGAGTAAAAGTTTCAAAACTTCCATCTCTTGTGCTGAAGTCTCCATTCCTGAAGTCCAGCTCAACGCTAATTGTTTTGTTTTATTTTATTTAATGGTTGAACAAGATTCCACCAGCCCTTTCTGAGTTTTATGCAGGTGAAGAACAGGTTTAACCTCTTCAAAAAATTGATCAATCCTTAAATGAGAAATTTGTCAGGTGCATTGTCAGGAATGTCCATATGGACTTTGCTTGAAGTTCAGAGCAGATGGGGGTAAACTAACCGGGTTGTGACCATTTGAAAAACACCCCGGGCACATGCACAGCAGGAAATGATGCTAAATTATAAACTACTTGTGGCTGCATCTCTAAGTTCTGGGCACACATTATCCAGACCCATATTCTGCAATTCTCCCCTATCTAATGACCTTGGTCAAAACCCTGAGTTAAAATCCCTTCCATCTTTTCTTGGCGCTGGGAAAGAGGAAGTTCAAAACCTGCCTTTGAATATTGCAGCTCTGGCCCATCTCTCTCGTTTATGTTCTGGGGCTTATTTCATTAGAGACTCCATGGTAAGGGAACAGGTGCTCAGGCAGGGAACTCATTTAATATGTGGTGGATTCTCCATGGCTTGAAGTCTCTAAAGCAAGACTCGATGTCTCTTTCTAAAAGACATGTTCTAGCACAACAGAAGTTGCGGGCTTGAGATACAGAAATCGCTTCTGTTATGCAGGAGGTCAAATCATCAAGTCCCTTCTGGCCTTTAATGTCTATGAATCTATTAATAGATAGAGCTAAAATATTTTAGTCCTAGTACCAACTAGATCCTAACTCCTTTGAATGCAAGAGAAAAGCTTCCATTGATTTCAGTGAGAGCAGAGTTAGCCCCTTATATATATGTCTCTGCCCAGTATCATGTGGAAGAAATTTAGGTTTTGTATATTTTACTTTGTGAGGCTGGGCACAAGGTGAAAAAGGCATATCAATTACTCTGAGTCTGATCCAAAGCCCACTGAAGTCAATAGGAGTTTTGGGACCCAGTTCAGTAGGGTTCCAATTAGTATCTGTTTTCCGGACAATGTATTCCTAATGTCCAGTTCACACCACCAGTTGCATAGCCTGTGAATTCAGCACATTAGGGTTTCTCAAATCAGCTTCAATTTTTCAGTGACTCCCTTAGTTTACCAGTGGTTTTCCTGGTCACATGCTTGAAAGCTTAAAGGACTAATCAAGCAAGGTGCTGAGCAGCTGCAAATCTCAGTAGGCCCAACTGGAGCTGGGGGAAACCAGCACCTCATGCGGATTTGGGCTCTGAGTTCATCTTTCCTCGCCTGGACTTTGGTGGAACTCTACAGATTCAGACCAACTGAGAAGCTGGTCCGTTTTCTACTTTCTGAGTAACAGTAAAGCGTTAAAGTAGAGCTGCTAGAGCCCTCTGGTCTGCATGTGGCACAAGACGTTCTTTTATTTATTTGATCATTGATTTTTTTGGTGTCCCCATATGATGATTTCAAACAGTCACATGTGATGACTCTACAATTTGTGGGATCCTGGGAGAATTTAAAATCCCACCTTTGTGTTGAGATAAAGAAAGCTCTTTTGCCTGTAAAAGTGGTGTTTTAACAACTCTTTTGACTTTTACTCAGGTCAGTGGAAAATAAGGGAAATTAATTTACTGATTACAAAGAGATCTTTGGGGGTGGAAGGAAAGCTCAGTGGTTTGAGCATTGGCCTCCTAAACCCAGGGTTGTGAGTTCAATCCTTGAGGGGGCCATTTAGGGATCTGGGGCAAATTTGGGGATTGGTCCTGCTTTGAGCAGGGGATTGGACTAGATGACTTCCTGAGATTCTATGATCTCAGAAAAGATATATTGGACTTAGTTCAGAAAAGGGCAACAAAAATGATTAGGGGTATGGAACAGCTTCCGTATGAGGAGAGATTAATAAGACTGGGACTTTTCAGCTTGGAAAATGGACGACTAAAGGGGGATATGATTGAGGTGTATACAATCATGACTGATGTAGGGAAAGTAGATAAGGAAGTGTTATTTATTCCTTCTCATAACACAACAAGTAGGGACCACCAAATGAAATTAATAGGCAGCAGGTTTAAAACAAACAAAAGGAGTACTTTTTTGGGGGAGGGATAGCTCAGTGGTTTGAGCATTGGCCTGCTAAACCCAGAGTTGTGAGTTCAATCCTTGAGGGGGCCATTTAAGAATCTGGGGCAAAAATTGGGGATTGGTCCTGCTTTGAGCAGGGGGTTGGACTAGATGACCTCCTGAGGTCCCTTCCAACCCTGAGATTCTATGATTCTTTGTTTGTTTGCTTGCCCTAAACTGGAGGACGTAAACCTTTTTGGTGTAAAATGGCAGATTGGGTGCTTCAATGTGTGTGTTAATAATTAAGCTGCAGAATTCAGCTCTAGCTCTGAATTTTTTTACATATTTGTGGTTTTCAAATTTTAATAGATTTTTAGCTTAGACCTTTTATCAAGTGCTCAACAATTTTGTTGTTTAACCATTTACTCCATTCATGATCAGAAGATCTTACGATCATTTTCCTCAAAGTGACATGATCCATGGAGGCTGATTGATATTTTGGGACTTCCAGTAGACAGCCAGCAATGTACAGTTATAGATTGAATGATTCTTCTGGATTTCTTCCAATTTCTTCATGACATTTACTATATTGAGTAAATAATCTGTCATAAAAAGATGACCTAATCAATCCTGATTGGACAAAACTCCATGGACAGTGCCGTGGAATTGTCAAAGTACTCCAGAGGAAGCGGGGCCATGAATCTTTAGAAATGGAGGCAGATGGTGTCCCTGCCTAAACCATCAACTCCAGAAGCCATGTGACATCATGCCCTATGCTTCCTCCCCTACTGACTGGCCATCAAATGGGCGATTGCCCTGTGATGTTACCAGCATATACATAGAGAAGTTAAATAAAAACATCAGTCCTCTTGTTGGAAGGTTAAAGCATAATAGGATGATTATTTCTTAGAATTCAGAATGACACCACCAAACCCAGAGAGAGACAAAGCAGGCTGCTCCCTAAGGAAGCGAGACACTCCTCATACAACTTTACTCTGGGCTGGCTCTTACAATCCAGACTGTCACAAATCGTATGACTTCCCTCGGAACCCACAAGCCCACAAGCAGTACTAGGAACTAGCTCACAAATTAAAGTGATAGACCTCAATTCTGCCACAGTTTTCAATACACCTCAGAACCCAACATCTAAGACATGTCATAGATAAGGCTGTGAGATTGTCATGGAGGTCACGGAAGTTACCGCCGTGACTTCTGCAGCGCCCAGTGTGGGTGGCTCCAGGGCTGCCTGAGCAGCTCAGGCAGCCCCTGGGTCAGACACAACAGCTGCTGCTGGGGCAGTCTTGGGTCACTGCCCCCCGAGCCCCGCAGCAGCAGGAGTTTGGGTGTGGAGGGGGCTCAGGGTTGGGGCATAGGAGAGGGGAAGGGCTCCGGGCTTACCTTGTGGGGGCTCCCCAGAAGCGACAACATGTCCCTCCCTCTCTCAGCGCCTAGCTCTGTGCTCTACCTCCGCCCGCAGGCGCCGCCTCCACAGCTCCTATTAACTGTAGTTCCCAGCCAATGGGAGCTGCAGAGCTGGTAGCATGCGGAGCTAGGAGCTTAGGGAGGGACATGTCACCACTTCCAAGAAGCCGGGTAGGGAGCCTGTCAGCCCCGCCAATCCCCCCCACATCACCAGCGGGGGTCCCGGGCTGCTCCCACCTGAGCACCTGTGGAGCCCCCACAGACCAGCCCCCCAGCTCTCATGGCACCCCCTGGGCTGCCCCTCAGCACTTGCAGTGCCCCCCAGGCCATCCTCCCCAGTACCTCCCTCCCCCCTGCACATCCAGGGGGAATATGTTTATATAGCATTATCTTAGCTGTTAGGTTTAGTACATTGACATGACACAAAGTTTCAGGGGTTTTTTGGGAGGCGGGGGCATATACACCTGAAATTTTGTGTGATGTCAATGTTCCTTAAGTCAGACATTGAGGAATAGAATCTAAGATTTATGGGGTGATTTTACGAAGCCTGTGTCCTAGAAAGAAACCCCAGTCTATTGCTTTCACGCCCACGTACTTCTGTGGTAATTTCTGACATTTTGCTTCTGATTTATATACGGGTTTCAGATTATTAAAGGGAACCATAATCTGTACATCTACCCTACAGATATACTTGGGGCCAGCAACTCTGGAGGGGAAGCTTCTGCCAAAGGTAACCAGTTTTCTTTAGTTCTGTGTGATTTCTCTGTAAGAAGGGGGAAGCCTTGCACTGAGATTAGACAATTTTGGCCTGTCCTAATTGGGAGCAGCCCCAGGGCGACAGCCTAACCCAGTGGTGAGTGTGTTACAAGTTTCTCTCACTGCCTAGCCACAGAGGCTGTGGCTTGTTACAACCAAGGATGTCAGAGGCTTGGTTCTTTAGTTCATGAAATGGCAGCTGATGTTTTCAGCTCTGGAGGTCCCCAGTTCAGTCCCCAATGTATCAGCCCAGATTCCAGTTTCCAGCACGTCTCAGAAAGGGCCCCAAGGGTGCAGAGCAGCGGGCTGACACCAGCTGACCAGGTACTAGGGCTGGATACCAGGGGGCAAAGAGGAAGCAGTGAGGAAGATCCTCGCAGGAGCGGGGCCAGGCAGGATTACATGAGGTCTCTAACCAGTAAGACCAGGGTCAGTCAAAGGCCTCCCCCTGGCTTGTCCAGGATGTGTCATTGCTGGGTGAAATTCCCCAACACATGCCCAGAGTGTGTGGTGTGGGGGGGAAGCACTCAACAAAGACCCCTCCAGCCAGGCAGGGAGTGAGGCTTGTCTTGTGCATTTGTCCCCATACTCAGCCCCATGGCACGTGACCTCTCACCCTGCTCTCTCCCATGTTCCAGCACCTGCTGTTCAGCTCTGGGTCTGGATCCTGCGCTCCACCCTGGTCCTGCTCCTCGTGACGTCTGCCCCGATCATCACCTGCATCATGGAGAAAAGAGCTGTCGCTCAGCCTGACCTGGAGCGACAGGAGAGGCCTGCGGGGAAGGGCAGGGGAGAGCCCCCATATATTGAGGGGAATGGTGGGGAGGAGGAGAAAGAAGAGGAGGCTGGAGGTTCTGGGGGCCTGTGATGGTCCCTGGGGGGACCCGGGGCAGTGAGGCACTTCACTACCAGCTGCCCCTGGCATGAGGAAGCCTTGTCTGTACCCGCCAGGGATCAGCTCTCCGATTCCCCCGGCTACAGGCCACACAAGCCGTGCCCTCTAGGCCTTGCAGGGTGATCTCTCTCCAGGTTGGCAATAGGCACACTCCAGCCCCCAGCCCTCCAAGCGTCCTGCTGCAGCACCCAGCCCAGCCCCTGTCCCGCAGGGCACTCACAGCAGTCACAAATCCGCTGCTCCCAAAGGAACAGGGCCCCCAGCTGACCAGCTCCAACTCCAGTCACTGCCCTGATCAACACACAGCCCTAGATCCCTTCATAGTGACACCAAGGACAAGTGATTTCACAGAGTGTAGAGATTCGAGGGGTAGCAAGGAGAAGGGTTGGAAAAAAATGGTTCCATGGCCAATAAAATCAAACCACCTTGACTAGAGCCTAGACTCACTGAACGAGATTCTTTTCTGTCTGGTAGAGCAAAGCTCACCCCACAGTCCTTCCAGGGTTTTACTCCAGGCTTGGCTGTGATCTCCTGTTCCTGAGACAAACACTGTCAGCCGCCTCCTGGGTGAAAGGGAGCTCTTGTCCCCTCTCCTCTTTCTTTTTAGGTACAGACCATTGTCTCTTCCCAGAGGAGGTCTCTTTTCGGAGACTTATCCTGGGGGTCCTTTGTCCTAGGCTTGATCTACACTATCAGTGTATGTCAGTCTAACTACATCGATCAAGGGTGTGGAAAATCCACATCCCTGAGCTACGCAGTTATACTGACCTATCCCACAGTGCAGACAGTGCTGTGTCGACAGGAGGGCTTCTCCCATTGGCCTAGCTACCACCTCTCATGGAGGTGGAGTACCTACGCTGAGAAACTCTCTCATAGGTAGTGTCTTCTCTAAGCAGCACTGTAAGTGTAGCCAAGCCACTGTAAGTGTAGCTGGCAGGAGGGATAGCTCAGTGGTTTGAGCACTGGCCTGCTAAACCCAGCGTTGTGAGTTCAATCCTTGAGGGGGCCATTTAGGAATCTGAGGCAAAAATTGGGGATTGGTCCAGCTTTGAGCAGGGTGTTGGACTAGATGACCTCCTGAGGTCCCTTCCAACCCCGCTATTCTATGATCTACAAGCCCTTTGTAGATTCTCAGGCCCGCACCTGGCCCAGACAGTGCATATAACCTGTCTCCACAGCTGTGCTTTGTTCTGTGTAATGATTGGCTCAGCTGAAGGGATTGCCATGGCGCAGGAGACAAGCTTTTCTTCAAAACTTCTGGAGCCTAATCTCTTACTTTTCACATCTCTCCTAAGCTATGTCCCATACAAACACCTTGCAGCAATGATGATGCCCAGTGGGCTACGGGCTCTTGGTAGAGACCTCTCAGGCCACCCTTTGGTGAGCTATTGTGCATATATCTCACCCAGGGGATCCCATAAAACTCTCTGCACCCCTCTGCCCTCAGTCAGTTGGCACCAAGGAGTTCCTGGGTCACCGGGGCAGACCAGAGGGCGGCTGGGATTAGAGAAGGGTCTGTGGGCTGTGTAATTGTGCAGCGATGTGTCCATGAGACTCGGGGCCGGGGGAGTAACTCACTAATGAGAATAGATGGGGGGGGGTAACTGATAAACATGGGGCAACAAGAAGTAGCTCCAAGAAGCAGCCCGCAGGCGCTCCTCTGTGGTGAGATCTGAACTTTATCTGAGGGCGTGTCTTCACTGGCAACGTTAAAGCGCTCTAAAAAACCCACCTCCGTGAGGGGAATAGCACAGAGGAGCACGGCTCCCAGCGCTGGTGCACTGTCTACACTGGCACTTTACAGCGCTGAAACTTGCAGTGCTCAGGGGGGTGTTTTTTCACACCCCTGAGGGAGACAGTTGCAGCGCTGTAAAGTGCCAGTGTAGACAAGCCCTTAAAGACAGAGCCCTGAACGGTGAGTGTGACTGAGTGCCTTTCTTAAAGGGACAGTGCACTGTTTCTGAGATTTCCCCAGCAGCCAGCTCACATTGTCTGTCTCTCTCTCTCTCTCTCTCACACACACACAGTCCTTTCACACTCACCTCCCAACACATACTCGTATTATTGTTGTTGTTACTTCTTCGTACTTCCTGTAATGCACATATATTCTCTGTAATTTTATTCGTTCAAAGTATGTGATTTTAGTGTTTTGACTGGTTTGTGCATTTCATATTTTTCATTTCTCTTACACTTAAATTTAATTCTTTGAGTAGTGAGTTCTAAAATGCCTAAGCTGTCCTGGCTGGAGTAATTATCCCTATGGTAACTTTTTAAAAATATATATTATATCTAGTTGTTTTGTTTCTACTGATGGCACACATAGGCACATACCTCGGTGCACATAACAAAATTTATTCTGTACATGGATGGAAAAAATTAGAGGGAACATTGCTATGGCAGCTCCCGCTCTCTGTGCCCATGTCCTGGAGAGACTGCGAGGAGACTATGTAAAATGGCCCTCCCGCACACACCCCAGTCCCTGCTCTTCAGTCACACTGCTCTGTGTGTGTGTGTAACTACAGAGGAACCCCACGGCTTGCAGCAGTGTCATTCTGGGATCATGCTCCTGTCCCCAGGACAGAGTCCGGCCCTGTGTGTGAGCAGTGACACATTCACTTCAAAAGGGTTTAATTTTCATTCCTGCAGGGCCTGGCCTGGGGAGAGGGAGCCGGATCCAGCAGGAGAGAGCTGTGGGCCTGTCCCAGAGGGTGCTGTTTGCTTGCCCTCCCTGGGGCTGTGTGTCTATAAATGCTGCCAGGGCCGAGGGGATGGGGTTGGGTTTGGGGGAGGAGACACTCCTGTGCTGGGAACAGGGACCACAGCCTGCAACCACAGCCCACGCTCCGTGCTCATCTCAAGCACAGCGCGGGGCTCTGTTTAGAACTAGGCTTGGATGGATGAGATTGTTATTAGTAAATATCAGTAAACATCAAGTTCCCTGCATGCACACAAACCCACAAGAAAATATTTCCATCAATAATAATCATACATTTGCAGATAAGCAAAGTAAGAGAAATGCTGTTTGAGACATTGTTAGAGGTTGATTTTGGGATATTTACTGTATATTTTGACATGTGATTATGCTAATTTGTGTCTTAATGGTTAGAAAGCTTTAACTTTTTGCATCTCAACATCTACTGCCATTAAATAATTATTGTCTGACCCCCCCTTTAATTCCCTCCACTGTGAAATATAAATCAATAAATATAAAAACGTTGCGAAAACCCATGATTTTAACCAATAGTGGACATTTAAACCGATAACAAAAATTTAAAAACCCTTAAAAATCAACATTGACATTGTCAAAATTATAAAGAAAAAAAATTAAAAACTGAGTTCTACGAAGCCTACTTATAACCCAGGGCTGGGACCTGCGGGAGCCACCCTGGGGCATCCTCCAGAAACAGACACAGCACATGTTATGGGGTCAGTCATGTGACTCAGCCACACACACACCCCAACTGATGTCCCAGCACTTCCATTGTGATCTGCCCATGTGATTTCAAACACCACATTTATCTCTGGCCTTTCCTCCTTGTTCTGGTGGCAGCAGCTAGGGAGCAATTGCCATAGCATGTCTTTCACCCGCCAGGACTCACAACCACCTCTCGAGAATGGGAATCTTGCAGGAGGCTTCTCCAACACTAGCATGATTACAGGCTTCAGCACTGTCTTCAGCAGATCAAAGGACAGCTGGTGACACCAGAGCACTTTTAACTGATGGCCTGGCTGACTGGTTAAGGCGATGGACTGCTAATCCGTTGTGCTCTGTATGGCTGCATTCGAACCCCCCTTGTGGTCATTGGCCTTTGCTCCTTATCTCGGCCATGGCCGGGTTATTCCTCCATTGCTCTTCTGGTCCTTCCTGCCAAAGCAACTCTTACAATAAACAGCAGAAGAAAAACTTCCAACAAAACGGATGCCGTAGCATGGCTTGTACTAAGCGGAACTTGAATCCTGCTTGAAAGACTGGGACTGTCAAGGCTGATTCCCCACTCTGGCACAAGGTGGGGGCCCGCTAGGATTCAAAAAATTAATACTGGCCACTCCAGGCTTGTATTAAACTCCCAAGGTTACAGCTTCTCTCTGACCTTGGATGGATAGATGCTGCCACCACCCAAGTGCAGAACCCCTTTGAGAGCCCAGGAAGGCGCACTTGTGAATTCCTTCCTGTGGGTACCCTCGAGCCCTTTCACCCCACCCACTCCGGAGAAGAGCTGAGAAAGAAAACAAAGGAAATTAGTTGTTGCCCCCAGCTAATTAAACAACCTGCACAAACCTCTTAGGACACCAAGAACTCAATCCTGCTCTTAAAAAAGGTAAATTTTATTAGAAACCAAAAGAAAGAAAATACACCTGGAACTTAGGCTTTTGCTAGATTTTAAAAGAGCAATTCCAAAAAGTAAGCACCCAAAATAGCTTTCTTGGGGGTTCAGCTTAAAGGTTTCAAGCAAACAAAAGCACCTGGGGTTAGCACAGAGGAGTCCACTAGCCATAAGAAATTAACAGAAATAAACCTAATTGTGCCTTTCTAAACATTCCTGATCTACTTACACATCTGGGGGTTCCAGATAAGTTGTTCTAGGTATGATCTGATGCTCTATGATCATATCTGGCTTAAAGCTTCTCATAGCGTAACTGCTCCCCATCCCCCTCTTTCCTGGAGAACAACATCAGACGTTTTTTCCCCATTTTAAAAAGTTCTAGCCTTCCCATTGGCTCTTTTGGTTAGGTGCCCACTCCCTTTCCTTTACCTGGGGGACTTTTTAAGCCTTTACAGGTAAAGCAAGCAGAGAACAGCCACCAAGGGGGACTTTATAGTTAACTGGCTGGCTGGGTGTCCGTAAAAAGGAGCTCCCCCCACCTTCATTTATCACAGGGACTCTTACTAGATATCTCTGCACCACCGCAGGCTTTAACGGCCATGTCTTCTATTCCTGACTTTGGCTGATCAAAGGACAACTGATGGCAATGGGGTCCTTTCGCATGATGAGTTAGCCAAGTCATTAAAGCAATGGACTGGTAATCTCGTGTGTTCTGAATGTGTGGGTACAAATCTGTCCTTTGTTTTGACTCCATGTTTTGGCTGTGATGGCTATTGGGTCCTTCCTCCATTCCTCTTCTGCCCCTTCCTGCCAAAGCAACTCTTACAGTGACCAAACGAAGAACAGCTCCCAACAAAGTGGTTGTTTTTTTTGTCAGTGGGGACTCATGCATGAATCCTCTACACCCTGCCATGCCTCGTAACGTGCATTTGCCTCCCCCAGGTATTTCCCCAGAACCCCATGTAACTTTGTTTGTCTGGCGAGCTGTTTGAAATAGTCCTTGGAAGCTCATAATGCTTCTGGAGGTTTACACTGGCCACGCCTCCCCCCTAGAGGAATTTTGTACAACCCCCAATAATACAGAAACTTTGCATTTTTAATACAATGGACTCCAAAGTGACTTACACTTAATTCAGGTAGGTTTGCCCAGGATGTGCCAGGACATTGCCATATCTGTCCCGCACCCTAAACGCTAAAATTCCCTGAGAGGGGTGCTCGTATCCCACAATGCACTGCAAAAAGCCCACACAAGACAACGTGCCTGATGGCGGCATGAGGGATGCTGGGATGACGACCCCGGAGCCACACACCTCTTGCCGACGCAGCCTGTTGCTATGGAAATGCCCAGCGCTGGCAAAGGTGATTAAGTGTGCACACGCGCTAGTGCCCTGGCAGTGCTGGCGCCAGCAGTGTTCCCATGAACACTTTTTGTGTATCAACAGAAGGGGGCAGAGCAGACGGCGTGCAGGAAAATACTGCTCACTGAAGATGAAGCGAGGAGGAGAGAAGAGGTGTTGTGTAGTCTAGGACAGATGTATACAGTCCAAAGGCTGTTCTGTTCCTTGTGCTTCTCCTGAGATGACTCCCTGCACAAGAGGAGATGCTCCCCTGCTTGCCTGTTCTAGCATCATAGAATATCAGGGTTGGAAGGGACCTCAGGAGGCCATCTAGTCCAACCCCCTGCTCAAAGCAGGGCCAATCCCCACTTTTTGCCCCAGATCCCTAAATGGCTCCCTCAAGCATTGAACTCACAATCCTGGGTTTAGCAGACCAATGCTCAAACTACTGAGCTCTCCCTCCCCCCCAGCTGAGTGAATGCAGCTCCCCAGAAGGGAAACAAGCCCCATCTCTTCGTGTCTTTAGTGCACTCTCTGAGAGGAGCCATACGTTCGCCTCGGCTCAATTCAGCTGCAGTGTAGCACTCCCAAGGGAACCAGAAAAGGCTTGAAGCTCTTGTTTGTTCTGTGGATACTAAGTTTAATAAGACTCCACTATTCAAACAGCCCCTGCTCCGGGAGTGTAAGATTTGGTGAGCCCAGACAGGAGAGGCTGAATTGCAATGATCTGACCTCTCCAAGAGATGAACCCACCAAACTGCTGCAGACTGCTCCAGAGAAAGCTGCCAGGGAAGATTTCATTGGTTGCAAGCGCTATGGCTGGGAGAGAGTTAAAAGACCAGTAGTGGAGGTAGGAGGACTCTGATACCAGCTAAAGGATGAGCATTTAAGAGAAGTCTGTGACTCCCTGGGCATTTCTGGGACACATCACAGTGAAACTGCAGCCAAAAGCTCTTTGACCTTACCCAAATATATAAGAATTCATTTCAATAGTGAAGAGCCAAACCCGCTGGAAAATCAGGGATTGTCTTACATTGCTGGCATTAAGAGAGACGATTTTACAAGCCATTGCTACAGCAAAAGAGGAGCAAAAGATCTGTCAATCCCATCCCAGAAAAGAAAACCAGTGTTAAAGAAAGACTTTAAAATAACAGGACAGTTTAGGAACTCCCTGCAAAAGGACAGGCTAAACCAATGCAGTTTGGCTTATCAAATTGCAAATGGTGTTCCCAAGGGGACCACTGAGACAGAGATAATGGAAACTGTAATCAGGGCAGTTTGCCCAGGATTGCGCTTCAGGAGCTAGCTGGAGTGAAAAACTAAGCTGAGCCTGCCAAAATTGTGTACCCCCTTTCCCAGATCATTGATGAATATGTTGAACAGCACTGGTCCCAGTACAGATCCCTGGGGACCTTGCTATTTACCTCTCTCCACTCCGAAAACTGACCATTTATTTATTTAGTAGACTAAATCTGCGATGCACAATCCTTCACAGTTAACAGAGATAATAATGTGCTAACCTACATCTCCACCGCTGCCAGGCTGAACCCCATAGTGCACCGGTGGGTTGCAGAATTAGCTGACTTTAACTTCATACAGTAGAAAACCTGAGTTATGAACATCAGAGTTATGAACTGACCAGCCAACCATGCACCTTATTTGGAACCTGAAGTACACAATCAGGCAGCAGCAACAGAGAGAGAAAAAACAAATACAGTACAGTAGTGTATTAAACATAAACTGCTAAAAAAATAAAGGGAAAGCAGGATTTTTCTTCTGCATAGTAAAGTTTCAAAGCTCTATTAAGTCAATGCTCAGTTGTAAACTTTTGAAAGAACAACCATAACATTTTGTTCAGCATTACGAACATTTCAGAGTTACGAACAACCTCCTTTCCCAAGGTGTTCGTAACTCTGAGGTTCTACTGTAGTTAAATATCATCTAGGGAAATCTAATGCTTTATCAGGAATTCCCCTTGATAGTGACAGGATGCACAGAAGAGACGAACACAGGTGTTGTTAAAGCAGTCAAACTCCTTGGATATACAAACTGATGGCAAGGTGTCCAGGTTAGTAGTTATTACTACCAATCCTTTGGCAGTAGAAGTCTCCTTCATGGGCATTACATCCACCATAAAACTTATTCCAGGAGAAGACATTTTGGCAACTCAGAAGAAAGATCCAGCTATTGCTAAAATGCTTCAGTATAAGTTTTTGGGGCACAAACCAAATAACCAAGAGAACACAGGAGGATGTTGTACATCGAACATTGTGTCACTAGAGTTTGTATGTGCACCAAGCAAAAGAAACCTCACCAGCGTACCAGATTTCATCTAACTACCATAGTTACAACAAGTACCGGGGGTTAGCCGTGTTAGTCTGTATCCACAAAAACAACAAGGAGTCTGGTGGCACCTTACTTACTTAGTTACAACAGAAGCATTTGTACTTGAACCATAGGCTTCTTCCATCTAGGAAGAAGCAAAGAAAGATATGAATACATCTGAGCCTCGGTGGATCACTTTACTTGGTTTGTCAAAGTCTACCCTACCACCAAAAAGTCAGGAAAGACAGTGACAGACAAGATCTTCAATTAGTTTGTTTTAAGATTTGATTTCCCCAAAAGAATCCATCATCAATAAGGAGCAGAGTTTGAAAATAGGTTTTTTTTTCCAAAGGGTAGAGTACTACAGTAAGATTTAAACTTCTCCCATAACCCCATACCACCCACAGGGCAATGGGCAAGTCGAAAGGCTGAATCAAATTCTGCTGGCTACATTGATAACCTTGCCAGAAGAACAAAAATCAGACTGGAAGGACTCCCTTAATAAGACCATAAGACCATCTATGCCTATAACTGTACACAAAATGATGCTACGAGTTCCCACCCTTCTATTTATTATCTTGAAGATAATCACATTTGTCTATTGTCATTGCATTTGGTCAACCTGTGAACTCTGAATCTGCACCTAGGAAGCATAAAGAATATGCTGAGACACAGAAACAGCAATTG
This sequence comes from Natator depressus, assembly GCF_965152275.1. NCBI lineage: Eukaryota > Metazoa > Chordata > Testudines > Cheloniidae > Natator > Natator depressus. The sequence continues at coordinate 15,641,736 of NC_134256.1, read as the reverse complement.
AAAGACGTTTATGAACTGGCCTCAATATGTTCTCAAAACTCTGCTATTCGTAGTACGAATCATTATGGTCAGAAAGCGTACGGTGCTGCCCTCTGGCCAGGGGACAGGAGTACTTGTCAGGAAGGGGACCAGGCAAACTAACATCCTATTGGGAAGATAAAATTCATGTTAGAAGATGAAAGGAAAGGGGAGAGTTCACAGAGTAAAGGCAGAAGGTGGAGAAGGAGGTGGTAGAGTTTGTCACCACAAGTTTTTGCTTCTCTGGGTTTTCTTGCCCTTGGAGATGACACTGTGCTGCACAGCGCCACGGCAGAAGATGCAGAGATCAAGGGAAATAAGCAAAACTGGAATCTAAGGGCGAGTCTCTGCTAGAAGCGCTACAGCGGCACAGAGGCACCGATGCAGCTGCTCCACTGTGGCGCGTCTGGTGAAGATGCTCTATGCTGATGGGAGAGCGCTCTCCTGTCAGCGTAATAAGTCCACCCCTGCGAGAGGCAGTAGCTATGTCGGCGGGAGAGCACTGTCTACACAGGGGGTTATGGTCGGTATAACTATGTCACTGAGAGGGTGTGGATTAATCACACCCCTGAGGGACGTAAGTGATACTGAAGGAGGCTGTAGTGTAGACCAAGCCTCTCTAAGGACAGAATTTGGACTCCAGTGATTGTGATCGTGAGAGCGAAGACAAACAACATGGTACCCATGGCGTGGTGACTCTGAATTCAGAGGCAGAAACATTCCTTCCACGGCTGGGAAATGGGGGTGTTGTTGATCTTGTAAACTTGAAGACAGATGACTAGTCTGATGTGACATCCACATCAGCCAATGAAAGACATGAATGGCAAAATGTGACCATGGACCCGGAAACCATCAGTGCACAAGAAGACAGATCTCGAGAACAACCCATTGTCACATGAGGTCCTCTGACTAGAGAGGGAAGAGCCCCCCAGACACTGACCTATGAACCTACTCATCAGTGTCTAATTCCAGCTACTGGTGAATGCACCATGGCTTTATCCTTGTGTTTACATGCTGTACCTAGTACCTATTCCTGTATCTTCTCCTGCATTCTCTCCAAGATTAATGTAAATGAAGAGACATTGGCTTCTGGTTTCGATATTGCTCTACAAAAGGGGTCAATAGCGCTACATAGTTAGTTTTATGTTTCTTGAGTAGATGTTTTTTATGTCTAATGACTTTGTGTTACATGGTTATACCACTTACCATGTGGGAGCTGGTATCTCATAAGATCTGAGGATTTCTGGGGATTTAAACTGTTCAGAACTGGCGATTTGGTTGGGCAATGGAACAAGCCTTGACACAGACATTGCCTGCTTAATGTGAATTAAACCAAAGAGAGATGCAAAAGTTTCCAGATCTGATGAAAAAGGAGCAAGACAAAAGCTCATCTGAGACCGAAAGCACGAGCTTGTGGAAGTCGTAGGTGTCTGCTAATAAGCCAAATGGCTGGACGGAATGTTTTATATTTTGTTAATGGGAATATCTGGGGGATATTATATTTCCACAGGAGGAGTGTAGCACTGATACGGGAATGTCAGGGTTCTACATACCTGCATCCTGTATCTCTAAGGCTGTGCCCTGTCCCTTTAAGGGTTTGGAGATCTGCTAGCGAGGCTAAAGAGGAACAGTGGGGATGCAAGCTGCACCCCCAGGAGGGTTTCTGTCGTTCTCCGGGGGACCCAGCGGGTTGCAGCTTGCGTTTGTTTGGGGAGTTGGACATTAAGTTTAATAAAATTCCATTTTTAAAACCATCCCTGGTCTGCAGTGTAACACATGCTCTGACCACCAGACCCCTACAGTCCCAGATCCAGCAGAGTTGGGGGTAACAGCTTGCACCCAGATTCTGGTCTGGTCAGATTGGTGGAATTAACACAGCTCATCCCCCCAGTTCCCCTGGGTGTCCCCTGTGCAGCACAGAGACGTGGGCAGCAGTTTATGGGGATGTGGTTTGTTGGGAGTGGCAGGGACCTTGGTTTGCTCTCAGTGAGCATCGCAGGCTCCCTGTGCCTGCAGCCCCCTGCTCAGTTCCTCATTTGAGCTCCTGGGGCATCAGGCTCCATGGAGCTGGGGACTGGGGTATTTGGAGCAGCACTGAGGGGTCCCTCGCTGTCCCATCATGTGGTGTGAGCTCACTGCCCTTTTTCTCCATGAGTGCCAGCTTGGGCGAAGGTCTGAGGCCAGCACTTGTGTCAGTGGGGCAGGATCGGAGACAAGGGTGAGTTGGCTGTTCAGGCAGCGTGAGAGGCTGGGAGCTGAGTACCAAAGGGGCCAGAGGGCTGGGGGAACATTTGTATTAATAATGGGGAGCTGAGTCAGGGAAAAGAGGAGCTGAGACCTGAACCTTCACTCTAAAATGGAAACAATATCCTGCACCCTGATCAGGTTGCCCGGGGTCAAGCCAGAGTCACCCATCGCCTGCAAAGGCAACAGGGCTAGATTCTGATCTCAGCTCCCCTCAGGTCATTCTGGAGTCCCTGACGGCTGCAGTTAGATCAGGGGCTACATTCGCATCTTTCATCCCAGAGTAAATAAAAATAAATATTGCAACCTAGTCAGGGTAATTGGATATTCGACCTTGTTTTGACCGATTAAAATGTGACTAGGGTTGCCAGGTACCCAATTTTCAACCAGAAAGTCTGGTCAAAAAGGGGACTTGGCAGTGTCCAGTCAGATGTACTGACCAGACACCAATAGTCTGGTTACTGCGGGCGGGAAGGGAGAGGTGCTGGGTCATCAACCCGAGCCAGACCCCGCTCAGCTGGGGCCGCCTCCTACCTGCATCTGGGCAGGCAGGAGACTTCATGTCAGGCTGCAGCTCCGTGACAGAGGGATCCCAGTGGGAGTGGAGAAGGGAAGTGGAGAGGAGAGGAGCCAGCTACAAGGAAGGGGGAGGAGAGAGAGCAGCGAGGGGGGGGATGGGCAGGAGAGGAGCAAACAGGGGTAGGGGCTTGAGGGAAAGGATGGGGCAGGGGCGGGGTCTTGTGAAAAGCGGTGGGAAAGGGGCAGGGACTTTGGGAAAGAGGCAGGGAAGGAAGGTCCGGTTGTCTGCAAATAGAAAGTTGGCAACCCTAAATGTGACCCATGCTGGGGCGTGGTTTAAGATGTATCAGATGCCCCCAAAACACAAAATTCAGCAAATTGTGAAAGTGGCTTCTTCAGCTAAACCCCCGTCCTGGTTATCAGTGGACGTGAAAGCAGAAATAACAAATGATAATATTAAACAACTAGGAAATGGGGAACTTCATCTCAATAGGTGCAACTGAGGAGTTAGGAATTGTAGACACTTGATAAGAAAAATCTAACAATATCAATGAAAAATCGATGGCATTTTAGGATAAGGACAATAAGGAGTTCTTGAAACATATGGAAAACAAAATATCCTAGCAATCAGTTTTAGTGCAGTTGGAGATGAGGATGGTACAACTGTAAATCATGATGCAGAAAAAGGAGAAGTGTTACAAATATTTCTGTTCTGTATTTGGGAAGCAGTGGAATGACGTATCCATATCCTACAGTAATAGTGAAATACTTTCTATTCCAGCTGCACCTAGCGAGGATGTTAAACATCAACTATTAGAATGCAACACTTTTGAAAGGTATAACAAGATGCATTGGCTGGAAGTTGAAGCCAAACAAATTCAGACTGAAAATACAGCAACAATTTGTTAAGAGAGAGAGTAATTAACACTGGAACAATGGACCAGAGGACATACTGGATTCTCCATCCGAAGACAGCCGACCTGACAAACTTTGGATTGGATACCACACAGTCATTTTACAAGGATGAACATGGGGGTGTAGGATGTTCCCCCGAGGTACAGAGCATCACCCCCCACCCCACACCAGCTCGTGCTGCCATGGCTCAGCAGTGTTGGGAAGAACAATTCTGCCCCCGATGGCCTGAGGGGCAGCTCCATAGGTAGGGGCAGGAGCCACCCAGGGGATATATAGGGCGGAGAATGCTCTGGAAATTCTGGGAGGATTCTGGGGGCTCTTCAGAGACTGGGGTGCTGGGAGACACTCCCTCCCACCCAGGCTGAGGAGAGGTGATGGAGGGGGGGTGGAGAAAAATCCTCCTGGTGACCCAGCAGAGCCCAGGAGAGCTGGGGAGAAGGTCCGAGGGGGCAGATGGGATCCAGGACAGTAGGGTCCATCCCTACAGAGATGGGATCAGCTACTGGGGAGGGGGTGAGAGCTGGGGGAGGGAGCCGGGTGATGTATAAAGTGGGGGACCCTACTGCAGGGACTGAGACAACAGAGAACTGAAGCTCCAGAGAGAGACCAGGACAGACACCCCGGGGTTGGGGGAGCAGTAAATGACTTTATTTCAGTGCCAGGGGCCAGACCTCATGTCCCCATGCACAGGGGGCCAGTCACTCTATCTCAGGAGCTGGGATTCTGCAGGATGGGGTGCTGGGGAGCCTTGCCCTGCTAGGAGATAACATCTCTGAGCCACCCCTTCTGGCTGGGACCCTGCTCTGCTTTGGGGGAAACAATTCCCCTGTACACAGAGGCTCCTGGCTCTTTTCTCCCCTGGGGGTTGGGGTCCTGGCTCCCAGCCCCGCCTGGCAATGCGGAGGGAGGGATTGCAGGGTTCTGGGGTGCTCTGTGTGCGGGACAGGTTGTGTGCTGGAATCCCTGCACTGCAATGGCAGTGTCGGTGCCCATCCAGGAAGGGCTGTCTCCGGCTCTTCTTTGCCCCATCCCATTCCCAAGTGGGTGCTGGGTCGTGCTCACACATTGGCCGAGGTGGCTGTTTTCCCTGGAGGTGACAGATTGGCTGCATGTGCACGGAGAGCCACATGTTGGGCTGGACGGTGCCGGGCTCAGGCCAGCAGATCCCTTCTGGTATCAGATTTCAGAGTAGCAGCCGTGTCAGTCGGTATCTGCAAAAAGAAAAGGAGGACTTGTGGCACCTTAGAGACTAACCAATTTATTTGAGCATAAGCTTTCGTGAGCTACAGCTCACTTCATCGGATGCTTATGCTTAAAGAAATTGGTTAGTCTCTAAGGTGCCACAAGTACTCCTTTTCTTTTTTCTGGTATCAGAGCGATTCCTGAGTCTGGGGAGAAATGGCCCCGGCATTAACATGTCCCCGAGGTGTCTCCTGTCCCCTTCTCCCTGCACCCAGATCCCCTGCCCCACGCTCCCCCCAGCAGACAGGACACTGGGCTGAACAGACCCAGTATGGCCATTCTTATGATCAGGGAATCTCGCTCTGCTCCACCCCCCTAGTCTGACATTGGCTCCGGGGCATACTCAGGGATCCGGCTCATCCCCTGAGGTCGGGAAGCAAATGCTCTGGCTAAGGAAGCACTAACGGCCTTCCCTCATCTTCTCAGGTCATATCCCCAGCAGGGAGCAGGAGGAGCAGGGAATCTGGCAGGGAAGGGGTTATTTATTGAGGGGGCCCTATACAGCGCCCAGCCCCCCACACCCCACCCTGGGCTTCCCACAGACATAGGCAGCACCTTCCCTGCACGGGGCTCTGCTACGGCCCTGCTTCCCCACCTCCTGGGGCCCTGGCAGGTGCTCCCTTAGCTGGTGACACAGGGGCTGGTGTGCTTGGTGCCGGGGGTCGAGAGTTTGCTCCCAAGGGTCCAGCTGTTGAGTTGGGAGCACCATGGAATAAATGTGAGATTCCCTGAAGCAGGGATTTCCTGGGGGAAGGGAGAGTGGCTTTTCTGCCCTGTGGAGACCTCCAAGCAGATAGGGCTCTTTCCCTAGGGAGATCTTCGTCTCTGCATGGCTGGATCCAGGCTCCCCTGTAAGCACAGAGAGACGGCGGGTTAGAGGGGCCAGTTTCACCCCACAGGCCCAAGCCCCCTGACTGGGATGGGATTGAGAGGAGGGGAGGACAAGACAGCTGCCCAGGGTGGGTAGGTTTCCAGGGGCTGAAGAGGTGGGAGCTGCTGACCAGAAAGAGACCTAGTGTCTGTGTGCACTGCCCCCCATCCCTCCACCCGCCACCACAGACCTACCCACCTGGGGCACTCAGAGTGGGGTAGGGCCAGGCATTGGGGTGGCTCCAGCTCACAGTGGGAAGGGGCATCTCTGGACATCACACACCCTTCATAGCAGCCTCAGTGTGTGCAGGGGACACCCTGGTCTGACTCCTCCCCCCACTGACAGGTGGTACAGGAGCTGGGCCAGCTGCCCAAGGGTTATGTGCAGATGAGGTACCCCCATGTTCAGAGGGGCTTGGCAGACTTGGGGGGCCTTGGGGCCTTGGGGCCTTGTCCTGGGGTGGGGGAAGGGATAAGAGAGGGGGGTCATGTCACCTGGAGTCTCCTTCCAGCAGTAACCAGCCTCGGCCATGATCAGCACCAGGGCCAGCAGAACCCTGGAGACCAGACCCAGACGGAGGATGTTGCCCCAGGTGAAATCCAGACGCCTCGTGAGGGCTGTGGAGTTCTTGGAAGTATCAGGGCTGGATTCTGAACTCAGCTCCTCCAGGGTTAATCCAGAGTCACCCTCTGACAGCAATGGGTTGAGGGCCGGATTCTGATCCATTACCCCTGGATCTAGCTACCCATCTAGCTATTTAATGAAGGATAGATGGAAGAGGCCAGCTGGGCAGCCTCTGAGCCCCAACTCCTCTGTGCGCCCCCAGAACAGGAACAGACCTGAAAGACCTCTCTGCTCTGCAGCTAACCCTGGGGTCAGGGATCCCGCCTCCGCCTCCCTCAGATCTAGAGTTGCCCCTTTCATCTGTGATTCCACAGAGTCCCCATCCCATAAGAACATAAGAGTGGCCATACTATGTAAGACCAAAGGTCCATCTAGCCCAGTAACCTGTCTTCGGACAGTGGCCAATGCCAGGTGCCCCGGAAGGAATGAACAGAACAGGTAATCAACAAGTGACCCATCCCATGTCACCCATTCCCAGCTTCTGGCAAACAGAGGCTAGGGACACTATTCCTGCCCATCTTGGCTAATAGCCATGGATGGGCCTATCCTCCATCAATTTATCTAGGGGTTTTTTTGGAACCCTGTTATAGTCTTGGCCTTCACAACATCGTCTGGCAAAGAGTTCCACAGGTTGGCTGTGTGTTGTGTGAAGAAGTACCTTCCTTTCGTTTGCTTTAAACCCGCTGCCTACTAATTTCATTTGGTGACCCCTGGTTCTTGTGTTATGAGAAGGAGTAAATAACACTGCCTTATTTACTTTCTCCACACCAGTCATGATTTTACAGACCTCTACCACCACCCTCCCCCCCGTTAGTTGTCTCTTTTCCAAGCTGAAAAGTCCCTGTCTTATTAATCTTCCCTCATATGGAACTGTTCCATGCCCCCCAATCATTTTTATTGCCCTTTTCTGTACCTTTTCCAATTCCAGCATATCTTTTTTGATATGGGGCAATGACATCTGCACACAGTATTCAAGATGTGGGCATACCATGGATTTATAGAGGGGCAATATGATATTTTCTGTCTTATTATCTATCCCTTTCTTAATGATTCCCTAAATTCTGTTCACATTTTTGACTGCCGCTGCACATTGAGTGGATATTTTCAAAGAACTATCCACAGTGACTCTACGATCTCTTTCCTGAATGATAACAGCTAATTTAGACCCCACCATTTTATATGTATAGTTTGGATTATGTTTTCCAATGAGCATTACTTTGCATTTCTCAACATGGAATTTCATCTGCCATTTTGTTGCCCAGACACCCAGTTTTGTGAGATCCCTTTGTAACTCTTAATGGTCCGCTTGGGACTTAACTATCTTGAGTCGTTTTGTGTCATCTTCAAATTTTGCCACCTCACTGTTTACCCCTTTTCCCAAATCATTGATGAATATGTTGAATAATATTGGTCCCAGTACACATCCCTGGGAGACACCACTATTTACTCTCTCCATTCTGATAATTGACCATTTATTCCTACCCTTTGTTTCCTATCTCTTAACCAGTTACTGATCCAGGAGAGGACCTTCCCTCTTATGCCATGAGAACTTACTTTGCTTAAAAGCCTTTGGTGAGGGAACTTGTGAAAGGCTTTCTCAAAATCTAATTACACTATACCCACTGGATCACCCTTGTCCACATGCTTGTGGACCCCTTCAAAGCATTGTAGTAGATTCCTGAGGCATGATTTCCCCACTCAGGTACCTGTCCGTGTGGTCCCCGGGCTGATTGGATATGGTGATGTTTCAAGCCCAGTGAAGTTGTTTCCACCTGTAGGTTTAGAATGAGAGCCTGTCAGGGCAGGGGATGAAATGGGCAATCAGGGGGAGCTAAGAGGTAGAAAAAGCGACTCAGCAATTGGGCCCCTCCCCCCTCGACTCAGTCTTTATGGTCACTCTAACCTCCAGGGGGTTAGTGGATTTGATCAGCTGGGGAAGGGACTGGTTCTGCAGCTGCTGGCCCTGACTTCTCTGGGCATACTCTGATAGGGAGCATCCCCCTGGGAAAAGCCTCACTGTTCTGCAGCTTGCCCTGGGGGCAGGGTTCCCCCTTCCCTCTGCCTTACATCAACAGCTGCTGCTGCAGCTTCCCCCGGCTGCATGACAAATCCACTGATTTCCTGATCCCACACTGGGCATCCCCTCTGTAAGGCCCCAGGCAGATCCTGGCTGTGAGCATCTCCTTGGGGCATAGACTCTGTGAAGGCTGGGCTGGGTACAGGGCTGAGAGCGGGGACTCCAAACCAGGCCCCTCACCTCTCACCACCAGCTCCACATGGTCACTGGGATCTGACCAGATGAAGGCTTGTGATGTGCTGCCATAACGTCAGGTGTAGCTCCTGCTGTCATCCTGTATAACACTGCGGATGGGAAACGCAGTCATGTCTGCAGGACTTTCCATGTGATGCAGCGTGGCGTGGTCTCCTCCTTTGTACAGAACAACCCTCAGCCCTGGTACCTACACTCACGCTGGATGGTCACGGTGCACCCCATGGCCATTAGCTCCCTGGGGCTCACAGAGATGGAGGGTTTGGGATAGAACTCTGCATGCACAAAGACACAGGACTTCTATGGGGGAGACATATACCCTTGCTCCTCAGTCTGTCTGTCTGTCATTTGATCTCTCTGTGCCCAGCCCCAGGGCATTCAGCTGCCTCCCCTTGTCTAATATTCCCTGCATTATAAACCCAGCAACAGCACAGGTCTGTGGAGTTCTTGGAAGTATCTGGGCTGGATTCTGATCTCAGTTCTGCCAGTATAAATCTGGAGTTACCTCGTGACTGCAGTGGGGTCAGAGATGGATTCTGATCCATTGCCCCATATCTATCTATCTCTGTACCTACCTACCTACCTACCTATTGATCTATTAATGAATGCAACTCTGACAAGGTAGGAGCTGGCTGGGCAGCCCCTAAGTCCCGACTCCCCTATGCATCCCCAGATCAGAAGCAGCCAAGGAAAGCATCCCCCTATGAAAGGCCTCCCTGCTCTGCGGCACTCCCAGGGGCAGGGATCCTCCCTCTCCCCCCCAAATCTATAAGGTACCCCATTAATCTGTGATTCCACAAAGTCCCCATTGAGGCCCCACTTTACCTGTGTGTGTAGTCCCCGGGCTGGCTGGAGTCGATGATGTTTCAAGCCCACTGGAGTAGTTTCTACCTGTGTGAGTACAATGAGAGTCTGTTGGGGCAGGAGGTGAAATGGGCACCCAGGGGGAGTGACAAGATGGAAACAATGACTCAGCAATTGAGACTCTCCCTGCCACAGCTCAGGATTTATGGTCCCTGTAATATTCAGGGGGGTTAGTGGATATTATCAGCTGGGGAGGGTGCCGTGCCGGTGCTGCAGTCGCTGGGCCCTGACTTCTATGTGTGTCCCCAGAGAAGAAGCATCCCCCTGGGAAGCTCTGCAGCTCTCCATGGGGGCAGGGATCCCCCTTCTCTCCCCCAGATCTATAAGGTACCCCATTAATCTGTGATTCCAGAGAGTTCCCATCAAGGCCCCACTTTACCTGTGTGTGTGGTCCCCAGGCTGGCTGGAGTCAGTGATGTTTCAAGCCCACTGGAGTTGTTTCTTCCTGTGGGATTAGAATGAGAGTCTGTTGGGGCAGGGGGTGAAATGGGCACCCAGGGGGAGTGACAAGGTGGAAACAATGACTCAGCAATTGGGACTCTCCCCCCACAGCTCAAGATTTATGGTCACTGTAATCTCCAGGGAGGGTGCAGTGCCGATGCTGTAGTCACCGGGGCCTGACTTCTGTGTGTGTCCCCAGAGAAGGAGCATCCTCCTGGGAAGCTCTGCAGCTCCCCCTGGGGGAAGGGTTCCCCCCTGCCTCTGCCAGATCAACAGCTATTGCTCCCCCTTCATTGGACAAGTCACCCATCATATTATCTCATGCCTAGCTAGGCATCCCCTTGGATCCAGGGATAAGGAAATGTTGTTAGCCTCATTGGATGTGTGATGCATTTGAACGCATTGCTCAGAGTGTTCAATCTGTTTATGTGAAATTGCAGTTATAGGTTCTTATGTAAGCAGGCTCTGAATGAGCTTTCCCAACACCTAGTGATGAGCTGGGGAGAAGACATCAGGAACTGACCATGTTTGAATAGACACACCCACTCTGCCTAGGTGAGCAACATGATGGGGCTGCTTTGCCCAAATGATCACTTTTATCTGGTGTTGGATTGCAAATCGCTTTGTTATTGAGGAGGCCGAGGTAATAAAGTGTGGTTATCCTTTTGTGAATCAAAGGGAGCAGAACTGGCCTTGGTATGCCATGCATGAGGGGGTCACTCTCAAGTTAACTGCACTCAATAAGCAGGAGGTAGGGGTGCCAAAGGCCAGTGGAGATGTGAGAGGGTATTTGTGCCCATCTGGCTTTACGTGCCATTTGACTCTGCACTGTTTAATAACAGAGCTTCTTAAGGCCCAGTTGAGAGTCTCTTGGTTTGGATCACTCGAGCTGACATCACTGATAGCCCAGTCTAAATATGAAGCCTTAGGTCCGTTGTGGGACAGTGTCTCTGGTGAACGAGGTTGCCTCGCTAACTGCTGGAATCACTGAGCATTGGAATTGCTGAGAGCTGAGTTAAGTGGTGGAACTTCAAAACATCCCAGAGGTTGCAGTGGAGAGGGCCGTGGCAGGGTGACTGATGGCAGAGCGCCGGAGAGTGGCAGAGGGAACACTGGGGGGTGGCTGGCGGTGCAGTCAATGATGGTGGAGTGGCCGGCTGTGGAGTGAACAAAGGCAGACAGCGATGCAGAGTGAACAGCGGCACAGCGACGGCTGCTGAATCACTGCTCAGTGCTGCCCCCCCCGCTTCCCCCGGGGTGGGAGGTTAACTCACGCAAACACACCTCCAAACACTGGGTTTTCACTGACCAAGGACAACTGTGAGTGGGGTGCGGTGGAGGGAGAGAGGACTGGCGTGTTAAAGGGACATTTGTTTGTCGGACTGTCACACTGCAAGGTGAGAGACTGAGGAAACGGATGCTGCCAATGTACTCTGGGGTGGGTGTTTTATTCATGGTCTGATGTTTTCAAATCATGCTTGTGGTGTTTTCCCAAGTAATGCCAGGTTCCTTTCCCCTTTTATTCAAAGTTTTCTCTTCTATACATGTACTTAGTGCTTGTGAGAGGAGAAGTACTGGCTCTTAGAGGTACCAAGTGGGGGGTGTAATTTTTTTCAGATTACTGGGTGTGGACTCGAGCTGGTTCTGTGTTGTGTTGTCAAAAGGAACCCAGCCCTGGTTGCTGCTGACTCCCCCCGGCAGAAGGGTTACACCTAAGCAGTTGCTTATGTTGAATTTGCAGTTATATGGGGTTACGTTTTTTCTCTATGCAGTGCAGAATCAGTCACTGTGCGCACATGTCTGTGTTTCTAATCCATTACTATGCTAGGCCCACAATACACAGTGTGACTAGAGGCCAGCAGCACTGTATGTAATATTCCCTAAGAGATGTGGTCACCTTAAGATGAACCTAATTCGCTCCGTCAGTGTGGTGGTGTGATCCCTCCTTCTAGGGTTTTGGAAAATTGTGATTCTTTTCCTCTGGTGTTTTGAGAAAGACTTGATAGTGATCAACGGGGCTTTTGGTTTTGCTCAGTGATGATTTGGTCTGAGAGAAGCTAGATTAAGGGCTGAGCCTTCGTTATTGTTGGACAGAATTGCTGTCCAGACAGTGCAGAAACGGCAGCAGCAGCTGGAGCTCTGCACTACCCAGTGAAATCACTGAGGGTTTGTCTACAGACTCAGGCTTGTGCTTCGGCCCTAACAATGGCTGTGTAGACATTCCTACTCAGGCTCCGAAACCTGGGCTCCAGTCCCAGTAGGAACAACTACATGGCTATTTTTTGTACCATAATGAGAGCCCCAGTCTGTAGACCTGGGCTTTGAGATTTGTGGCTGCTGGTATTTTTTGCAATGTAGCCATAACCTAAGAGCTGAGAACACTTGGGGCTGGACCAGTGCAGAAACTTCAGAAGGTGACAGCAGTGTGCAGTGGCAGAGTGGGCAGTGACCAGAGTGGGCAGAGGTATCATTTGATTTTCCTGCATTCCTCCCCTAAGGCTGGAGCTGAATGCACCTAACGGCACCCCTAGACCCTAGGACTTCACTTATGGTGGACAGAAACTAAGAGTGCAGTGTCATGGACAGAAAGGGGAGTGGTGTGTTAACAGGACATTTGTCCGCTGGTCTTTCAGAAAGGGGGAAACTGAGGCAAAGCCACTGCTCCACCTGGGGCCAGGGATTTACTTGTTGTTTGCATACGTTTGAGTCATTGTTGTCATGTTTTCTCAAATTAATGCCATTCTTCCTTCTCCCCTTAATAAAATATTTCTTTTGTCGCACACAGACTCAGTGCTTGCAAGACAGGAAGTATTGCTTCTTAGAAACACCCAGGGCTGGTGTTTAGTTTTCCCGGATTTCTGGGTGGGAGCTCAAGCCAGTGTTGTGTTGTAATTTTGAGAGGAACCCCTATATATTGAAGCCAGAGCTGGAACTGGAAGAAGGGTTACATATGTATTGCAGAGGAGTTTAATCTCCTCCTTTCTACAGAACAACCCTTATGCCCTGGCACCAACTCTTTCAGAGGATGGTCACAGCTCCTCCCAGGGCCATCATCCGCCCTGGGGCTCACAGAGATGGTGGGTTTTGCATAGAGCTCTGCATGCACAAAGACACAGGACTTCAAAGCGGGAGACACAAACCCTGTCCCTCAATCTGTCCTTCTGTCCCACAGAGGGGTATTCTGGTGCCTCCCCTTGTCTAATGTCCCCTTGGTAATAAATCCAGTGACAACACAGGTCTGTGGAGTTCTTGGAACTGGCGGTCTTGGGTTCTGATCTCATCTCCCCCAGGGTAAAACGAGAGAAACCCGCTGAGTGCAATGGGGTGAGGGCCAGATTCTGATACATTACCCTGAATCTATCTATCTATCTATCTATCTATCTATCTATCTATCTATCTATCTATCTATCTATCTATCTAATGAACACAGTTCAGATAAGGCAGCTGCTGGCTGGGGAGCCTCCTCTGTGCAGCCTTAGATCAGGGTAAGCCTGGGGAATTTAGGAAAGACCTCCCTGCTCTGCAGCTAGCCCCTCCATCCCAAATCTAAAGGTGCTCCTTTAATCTGAGATTCCACAGAGTCCCCATCCCAGCCCCGGTACCTGTCCATGTGGTCCCTGGGCTGGATGGAGCTGGTGATGTTTCAAGCCCAGTGGGGTGGCAGCTTGGGAAAGACAGGGCCGCACCTTCCTGGGGGCCACCGACTCAGCCGTGCCCTGTGCCATCCTGCTGGAACTGGCCACGGCCTTGGACGCGAAGCTGCTGAAGGCCAAGGAGCAGGTGAGAGCTTCCCAGGTTGGGGGTTCTACTCTTGTCTTGGGGAAAGGAATGGAGTCTAGTGTGTAAAACCGGGGGGGATGGGAGCCAGGACTCCTGGGTTCTATCTCTGGCTCTGGGAGGGGAATGGGGTCTAGTGGTTAGAAGAGGGGAGCTGGGAGCCAGGACTCCTGGGTTCTATCCCGAGCTCTGCTGCTGTCCTGGGTGCAGTCCCCTCACCTGTCCAGCAGTGCCAGGTGTTGAGTGAGCCCCGTGTTTCTCCCCAGGGCTCTGAGGTGACGCTGCAGCTGCTGTTCCTGGACAGCAAGGAGGCCTTCGGGGAGTGGAGTGAGAGGGATTCCCTGTACGGGGCTGTCCATGGCCAAGGCTCAGCACCAGCCGGGCACCAGCCAGCTCCAGGCTATGGTGAGAGCCGCCCGCCTGCCCCTCTGGGGAGTTCTGCCTGGGGGATCTTTCAGGCTGAAGGGAGATGGTGGGGGTGCCTGTCCGGGGTAGGCGGGGGGCTCAATCTGTCTGCACTGGATCTTGTACCAATCCCTACCTCAGCTCCTCCTGAGGTGACTGGGCCCCTAGAGATTTAACCCCTCGTTGCCTCCTTGCAGAGCCTGTTTATCTTGCTGGACCTGCTGGGGGCCCACCACCCGACCATCCAGAACCACTTCCCCTTCACCGCCTCCTGGTTCGACCAGCTCGTTGGCATCGATAGCAAACCTTCCTTTCTTCCAGGGGTGGGAGGGGGCTTGCCCCCCCAGGCACCTGTAGTGGGACAGCTACTTCCTCCCCCGCCCTCCCCGCAAGTCCTGATGGTCCTGCGTCTGTCTGACAATGAATAAAGGTGCCTGGATTCTAGCCCCAACTCTGGGAGGGGAGTGGGGTTAGAGCAGGGGGGCTGGGAACCAGGACTCCTGGGTTCTATCCCCAGCTGTGGGACAGAGCTGGGAGTTGGGGATTCAGTCCCCAGGGCTGTTGACCTGGCATCTTTCACCAACACTTTATTTCCCTCAAACACGACTTGTCAGGTTTGAAATCCCCCCTCCCTCCCCGGCAGCGTCTCCATGTCCTCAGGGAGCTCTGTTGTGAGCAGCCAGGTGTAGCCCCCTGTGGGGCTCGTTCTGCCGTGCCCCCAGCCTGGCAGGTCCCAGGAACCAGCCCATTCCTCACTCTCTTCTCTGTGTCGCCCAGAGAAGCGTCTGCACCGGCTGGGCCTGCTGCAGTCCCACCCCCGGGAGCAGACGTACTTCCAGAGGGAGCCTGTCTATGGGCCTGTCGAAGAGGACCACGTCCCCTTCCTTCGCAAAGGTACCTGTCCTGCCCCTTGCTACCGGGCGTCCAGGCGCACAGCAGTGTGGGATGGACAGCTGGGGAGGCCTCCCCGGGGGAGCCAGGGCAGAATGTGTGCAGACAAAGCATGGTGAGACTCCCCCAGGCTCCCACACAAGCCTGACCTCATGAGTGGAGCAAGGGACTGAGACCTGGGTTCAGATCCTGGCTTTGCCACTGCCCTGCTGGGTGACTTTGCTGCTCTCTTCCTCAGTTTCCCCATCTGTGAAGTGGGGGGAATCACTCTGACCCCCTTTGTAAAGTGCTTTGGGATCCCCTGAGGACAAGGGCTATGCAAGAGCTAGGTGTTATTTACAGGGGTAACATGCTTTATAGATGATGTTTGCCTGCCTGGCACGCTTCACCCCAGAGGTGACTGCATTTTGAACTTAGGCTCTGGGATCCTTGGGGGTGAAGGACTTTATAAACACATCATTGCTATCTAGTCACTTGGCCCTGACTCGCTTGATGTCTCTGGCCAATCTGGTTCCCATAATGCACCTGGCCAGCTGCTCGTTGCAAGGTCAGGGGAGCACATGGCTCCTAGATGTAAAGTCAGGTCGTGCCTGAGGGCCTGGCTCCATCTACTGAGACAGTGTGTGGGTTTAGAATGTCACACGTCGCCCTCTAGTGGCTGGGCCACATGGGGATAATAGTCTACTACTGCTGACAATAGTGGAATTACTCTTGTAGCTCCAGCAGTAGAGGCTGGTGCTTGCAGTGATGCAGATCCTGGGTTGGATCCCTGCTGACTATCCATGTATCTATCTGGCCGTAGGAGTGCCGGTGCTGCACCTCATCGCCCCCCCTTTCCCGTGGGTCTGGCACACGATGGAGGACACGGAGCAGAACCTGCACCCCCCGACTGTGGAGAACCTCTGCAAGATCCTGGCTGCCTTCCTGGCTGAGGGAACCAACTTCCTGTGGCTGTGACTACCCAGAGCCTCCCCAGGCGAGGGAACCAACCCCTCCCTGGGCCTTACAGGATCCTTTACCCTTCCTGGGCCGAGCTCCATGGGGCCAGCAGCCAAAACACCCTAGGGACCAGGCAAAGTGGCTTGGGGGGCCCGCGCTGTGGCAGCCCCGCAGGGTCTTGGGGAGGTGTTACAATGCTGGGAGGATGGGAAGGGAGATTGTGCTGAGTCTTTTCCGGGGCTGCAGCAGGGCTGTGGCTGGCCCAGAAGTGAAACCTCTTGCTTGAACCCCTTGAGCCCCTTCCTGGGCTTTACATGCCCTCCAGAGCTCCAGCCGCCAGGGCCTGGACTAGCCTCTTCCCAACGGGGAGTCTGGATCCCAGCTGGTCGCGTCCCCCGGGGTCCACGGCTCAGAAGCAGGAATAACTAGGCTGAACCTGGACTGTGCCAGGGGCAGGACACCGGGGGTTGCGGGGGGGCCAGACCTGCACTCTCTGCAGCACGGCCTCCAGCTGCCAGCCCACCAGGGGTTGCTCCTGTTTACGGGGCCCGTCCAGCCCTGGGGTGCTGGGCTCCCAGCCTCGCTCGGGGGCTGCTCCACAGCGACTCTCGTAACAAAGAGCTGCCCTGTCAGTGCTGCTGCCCCCTTCCCACATGCTGGGCAGCCCTGGGCACTGTGGGGCTGGGACACTGCTCCTGGCATGGCTGTTCCCTCCGCACCGGCCACTCCTGACAGTCTCCAGCTGCAGCCCCAGCTCCCATCAGCAGGTGCAAACCCCAGCTCCCCTCCCCTTCCTTCAGCTCAGGGCTGCCGGGCCTGACTGTGTGTGACCCATGCGGAACCAACGCCCCCTTGGTTTCGCTCCAACTCCTCCCTCTGGATTGAGAGGCAGCACAGCCTGGTGGGCAGAGCACTTGACTGCACCCATGGGATCTGTTCCACGCTCTGCCACTAACTGGCCCTGTGAGTTTGGGTAAAACCCTTTTCCCCTCCCTGTGCCTCAGTTTCCCCTTCCATCCTTTGTCTAATTAGACTGTGAGCTCTTTAGGGCAGGGACTGTCTGTCTCATGTTCTGTGTGTATAGCACCTAGCCCAAGGGGGCTTCTTAGTGCTAATCTGACAGACCATAATCACACCCTCTCAGCTCGCCCAGCCCAGCCCAGCGGCAGGGTGGTGGTGGTTATGGTTTAACAGGAGATGAACTGATTCCCGGCGCTTCAACTTTTCATGTGTTAGAAGCTGGTTTATTTTCACTTCTCAGTAGCTCCCAAGCAAAGCAAGCGCTAAGCTGCAGGGGCGCTGGGTTAAAGGCAAATTGCACTTGAATTAAAAACCCCTTTGTGGAACTCTGTGACCCACCCGACAGGTACTTCCCAGGCACCTGCTGTGTGAAGATCCAAACACTTTGCCCCCCTCAGTGAGAGAGGCTCGCGGGAATGGATTGTCGGGGCGAAAGGGTCAAGGGCTGAAAGCTTTGAGAGCCAGACCCTGCGGGGGCCAGGCAGAGCCGAGTGTCAGGGCTTGGGGACACTTGGGTTCCCTTTGTGGGGGGGTTAAATAGAGACCGATTTCTGGGGGATTCCAGATGAAATCTTTGTTGTAGATCTCAGGGGAGCTGGGGGCAGAGGCGGATTTGACTCTGGAATTGATAATTGCTCAGACATTTCACACGGGAATGGAGGCGACGTTTCCTGAGCTGCCCAGGGATTGGCAGGGCCATCGCCACAGAGCTCGGCTGAGACTTGGCCCCACCCCCCTGGACGCTGTAAGACCCTGGGCCTGGCTGTGGGTGGACCCGGGCTAAGCTGACATGCCCATTGCGGGCGGAAGCGAGGGGCTAGGCCTGGCATCTGCCGAAGGAAGCAGCCTGGGGGAGGCAGGTGGCTCCCAGGTGCCATTAGAAATCTGAGCCCCCGGGGGGGGCAGCAGAGCCCAGGGGAGATGGGAGCATAACCCCAACTCTCAGAGCCCTGCTCTCCGGGCCCTAGGAGGCAGCAGGTGGGCGAGAAGCGGGAGGCTGCCCCCTGCTGGGGGGCAGAGGTGCTGCTCGAGCAGGCAGAAGCTGTGGGCGGGGTAAGCGATGGGTGCAGGGGCTGCCCTGAGGCTGCAGGGACTCAGGCTTCAAACTCAGGCCACTGGCTTATGGCCTCGTAGAGGGCGTCCCCAGGGCACTGGGTTGACTTCACGTCGCGATGCCCCTTCAGGGTGTAGCTTTCGCTCAGGAAGCCCCCGGAGACAGCACATTGGATCAGGCTCTTGGCAACGGTCAGGGTGGTGTTGTCAGGGGCTGTTTCTGCAGGACACCAGCAGCCCCCTGTTAATTTCACACCCGCCCCTGGCCCCTCTCTGCTGCTCAGGGGATGTGAATGTGGCCTGAGTAAATAAACACTCTCTAGCCACGTTCTTGATTGGCCATGTCAGTGTCTCCCCCCCCCCCCCACCATTGTGTTTGGTAATGCGTCTCCCCGCCTCCACACACACATTTGCTTCGCCACGCTCCCCCTCCCCCTCCCTTTCCTGACCCTGTGCCCCAGCCCAGTGCCCCACCGTGGTGGAACCAAGAGCAGCTGTGAACTTCCTAGTTCCCCTGGGGGCCTAGCAGGGAAATCCATACAGACGGGAACCACGTACTGGAGAAGCTGCCCAGGAAGCTGATTCCCAGTGACTTATTTTTCCAGTTCTTGGCATGGGCCCCCATGGTGCTCCAACCTCTGCCCTCCTAGACTCTGTCATCTTCGCCGATCAGGAAGCTGCAGGCAGAGCGCAGTGTGAGACCTGCACAGGCATGTCGGCCGCACCCTCCCCTCCCCATCGCTCTTGGCAGCTCCCCCAGGGTCATCGCTGGCCCGGCCCGGGTTTGAACCTGGGACCATCAGAGCTAGAAGCTCAATCCTCTGCCATGGAGCTAAAGACCCACTGAGGAAAAGGACTGGAATGGAGGGGCCCGAACCTGTATTGCACTGTTTGGCCATTAGGTGGCGCTGTGTGTAACACCCCTTTGGAAGGCACCGAGGGCCCCACCTGGACGGAGCTGGGGGTGGAGTGAGGGCTGTAGCGGGCCCAGATGTGGGGCAGGAGAACAGCACTGGGAGCCGCTGCCCTGCTGGAAATTCCCAGCTGGGTTTCCATCTCCTGACATCACCAACTCAAAACATTTCACGGAGCAAAATCTCTGGCCAGGTTTTCGTTGCGGGGCGTCAGGCCAGCTGCAGGGAAACGTGCCAATAACGCTGGCATGGGGCGGTGTCACAGAGGCCTTTGCTGGCCCCCACCCCACCCCATTGCCACGGCTCCAGCCCCACACACAAATGCTGTAGGAGTGTAACTGTACCAGGCTAGTTAACACATTACAGCCCCGGTGGGGGTACAATCCTCGGTGCTTACGGTGATAGCACTGCCGAGAACACATGTTAAACCAATCAGCGAACCCACCCGCCTGCTACTGGGCTTACCAGGGATCCCTCCCCTGACTCCAGCCAGGGCTCCAGCCGGGGTGCAGCCCGTCAAAGCCACCCACGGGCTTTTCAGTGCTTCCAAGCTCAGCACAGCTTCTGCTGCGAACATGACCCCTGGGAATCTGTGAGTGCCGCAGGCCGGTCCCTCGATCTGGGAACAGGTCATTCGCAGCCAGTGTCTCGCTCCCCAGGGCGTCGCTTCGAAAGGCTGGGGGCAGAGGTGGGAATTTGCATCCCCGCCTTGGCTGGTCGGTCATTTTACAAGTGTCCTGTGATGGTCCTGACCCTTCCCAGGGTTTGCTGGAGTCATGTCTCCCCCAGAGGAATCACGTCCCATTCCCCCAGACTCCAGACCCATTTACATTTGTAATACAATGAACTCCGGAAATACTCACACTTCGTCCAACCTGCTTTGTGCAGGGTCTGGGAGGAAACTGCTGTCTGTGGCCTATCTCCCCCTACAGAAGTGGGTGGAACCAAGTACTGTCCGGCACCCTTGGGGAACCCATTGACTTAGTGCCTGGACATGTTTCTCCTCTGCCTGGCATTTCTGCTATGGCCTGTCACAATGTCACGTTTTGACGTTACATTGAAGAAGCATTCTGCCATCACGCCAGCACCCGGCCTTCACAAACCCGCCCAGTCGGCTGGCAGTCTCCTGCCCCAGTTCTCTCTAGAGTCCCTGGGCCGATCTCTCCCACGCCCCTCCTTACTCAGGGTGCCCCCAAACCTTTTCCTTCCAGCATGCAGTTCATTTTCTTAACTTCTGACACGGCTCAGCTGCATTATTAACGATGAGGCTTGTCCTGCTCCATCACATCCTCCGGGTCCTCCTTGCACTCAGCCGACTTCCCTGGTGCTCCCAGTGTCTCCGCAGCCAATTGCTCCTGTGCTGGCCGATGAGCACTTCCACCATCCTCCGCCCGTTTCTGACAACCCCACGTCTGCACCGTCTCCTCAGCTCCTTCCCATCGCCCGCCTTCCCCTTTCCTTGTGGCGCTCGCCAGCCGCCCGTTGACTTCCCCATTCTGCGGCTTCCCTTTCTGAGCATTTTCTGTCACTTTCTTAAGCTTCTGATTAAAAGCCTCTCGCACCTGATGCTGAGCTGCCGCCCCAGGTCACACTTTCCCCTCCACTCTCTGGTCAGCCTCAGAGACAAGCAGCGCACACGTGTGATCCCACGGGCCGGCCGGACGCAGTGCGGCCCCAGAACCTGCATGCATAACAGCACATTTCTTTACAAACAATCCAAGCCCTCCTTTACTATTTCGGCCATTCTTTGCCCGCATTTTACTTTTGATGGAGTTAACGTTTTGCTGGATCTAGTCTTACATCTCTTTTTCAAACTTTTCCCCTCCCCTGTAGGCCCCTAGACCGTCCAAGCCAGAGTCTCCACACACGGCTAGGTCTTTACTCCCGACACAGAGGTTGTGACCCTGCCCGGTCCGGTTCCAGCCGGTAAACTTGGGTTGGAGGATCCCCCAGGGAAGCAGATTTATTACCAATTCAGCTTCGATCTTACTTCCTGCTTAAAGAGACCTCAAGGACCCAAGCCCCGGCCAGTATTTATTAGTTATTAGTACAGCTCTCAAACAGAAAGGCAGATCCATTACCAAGTCTGCTGAACCAAATTTTGCAGCCGTTGACGTAAACGACAGACTGATCCCCGTGATGTCTTTTGCCACGGCTTGCATACAGCCTTGCATTGGGAAAGAGGAAGAGATAAGCTGGAACTAAGTTACCTATAAGTAGTCCAAGCTGTATGCAAGCCGTGGCAAAAGACATCACGGGGATCAGTCTGTCGCCTGCAAAATTTGTGTCTGGTAAATATCATAGACTTCCCAGCACACAATCACACATCTGCTGCTTAAGCATAAACTTTTACCATCACTATGTTATTTATACATTTCCATTTGTTTGTGGTTAGTACATTTCTCGCACAGTTGCGTGGCAACGCAAATAACAGGGC
This sequence comes from Natator depressus, assembly GCF_965152275.1. NCBI lineage: Eukaryota > Metazoa > Chordata > Testudines > Cheloniidae > Natator > Natator depressus. The sequence goes on along the minus strand of NC_134256.1, from coordinate 15,620,293 downwards.
GCTAGGCTACAAATTTTAGCAAACTGGCATTTTTCACAGCCTGTGAGAGTTTAGCAGCATTCCCAAAGCATCTTGGGAGTCTGGGTCACCAGTTGGCCTGAGGTCTGATAGTAATTTGGCCTCTACCAGTCAACAAACCTTTGTACTGGTATAATGGCATCCCCATGGATGGGGTGGGGGGGTGTTGTAATGTTTTAAGTAGACCGGTCCAGTTAAAGTCCTCAGGCTTTTGCATACAGACATGGGCGGCCTGTGGAGTGACCTTGGTTGAGTCACGTCCCCCTTGTGTGCCTCAGTTTCCCCATCTATAAAGTGGGGATAATGATGCCAACTTCCTTTGTGAAGGGCGTTGAGATCTGCTGGAGAAAGGGGCTAGCTCAGGGCCAGGTGTTATAACTGGGGAGCAAGAGGGTCTGTCGCTGCCCCAGGCAGGTCGTGGAAGCTTCGTGGAGCGGAGAGATGGTGGCAGCCATGGGTAGCAGAGGGCGCTGTGCTGGCCTCCAGTGGGGCAGGTTGGTGGCAGAAGGGGAGGTCTCTCCAGAATCCAGCAACGCACCCAACAGCCACGTGCCCTGATGCCTGACCCCATTGTCATCACCCCCAGCACGGCCCCCAGCACCTCTCTCATGTGTGTCGGGGGGGGAGGGGATTTCTGCTTGGGCTGCCCCGACGCGCTGGTGCTTAAACTCCAAAAGGAAGCTTACAAGCAGTGGAAATTTGGACAGATGACTAGGGAGGAGTATAAAAATATTGCTTGGGTATGCAGGGGTGTAATCAGGAAGTCCAAGGCACAACTGGAGTTGCAGCTAGCAAGGGATGTGAAGGGTAAGAAGAAGGGTTTCTACGGGTATGTTAGCAACAAGAAGAAGGTCAGGGAATGTGTGGGCCCCTTCCTGAAAGTGGGAGGCAGCCTAGTGACACATGATGTGCAAGAAGGTGAAGTACTCAATGCTTTATTTGCCTCAGTCTTCACAGACAAGGTCAGCTCCCAGACTGCTGCACTGGGCAACACAGTATGGGGAGGAGGTGAGCAGTGCTCAGTGGTGAAAGAACAGGTCAAGTACTATTTAGAAAAGCGGGACGTGCACAAGCCCATGGGTCCAGATCTAATGCATCCAAGGGTGCTGAGGGACTTGGCTGATGTGATTGCAGAGACATTGGCCATTATCTTTGAAAACGCATGGTGATCGGGGGAGGTCCCGGACGATTGGAAAAAGACAAATATAGTGCCCATCTTTAAAAAAGGGAAAAAAGAGAACCCGGGGAATTACAGACTGGTCAGCCTCACTTCAGTCCCCAGCAAAATCTTGGAGCAGGTCCACAAGGGATCCATTTTGAACCACTTGGAGAAGAGGAAGGTGATAAGGACCAGTCAACGTGGATTCACCAAGGGCAAGTCATGCCTTCTATGATGAGATAACTAGCTCTGTGGATATGGGGAAAGTGGTGGTTGTGATACATCTTGACTTTAGCAAAGCTTTTGATACGGTCTCCCAAAGTATTACTGCCAGCAAGTTAAAAAAGTATGGATTGGATGAATGGACTATAAGGTGGATAGAAAGCTGGCTAGATTGTCGGGCTCAATGGGTATTGATCAACAGCTTGATGTCTAGCTGGAAGCCGGTATCAAGCGGTGTGCCCCAGGGGTCGGTCCTGGGGCCGGTTTTGTTCAACATCTTTATCAATGATCTGGATAATGGGATTAATTGCACCTTCAGCAAACTCACAGATGACACTAAGCTGGGGGAAGAGGTAGATACACTGGAGGGTAGGGATAGGGTCCAGAGTGACCTAGACAAATTGGAGGATTTGGCCAAAATAAATCTGATGAGGTTCAACAAGGACAAGTGCAGAGTCCTGCACTTAGGACAGAAGAATCCCAGGCACTGCTACAGGCTGGGGACCGATTGGCTAAGCGGCAGTTCTGCAGAAAAGGACCTGGGGATTACAGTGGACGAGAAGCTGGATATGAGTAGCAGAGCGCCCTTGTTGCCAAGAAGGCCAAAGGCATATTGGGCTGCATTAGTAGGAGTGTTGCCAGCAGATCGAGGGAAGGGATTATTCCCCTCTATTCGGCACTGGTGAGGCCACATCTGGAGTATTGCGTCCAGTTTTGATCCCCCCACTACAGAAGGGATGTGGACAAATTGGAGACAGTCCAGCAGAGGGCAATGAAAATGATTGAAAATGAAAACAGGGCACATGACGCACGAGGAGAGGCTGAGGGAACTGGGGTTATTTAGTCTGCAGAAGAGAAAAATGAGGGGGGATTTGATAGCAGCCTTCAACTACCTGAAGTGGGGCTCCAAAGAGGATGGAGCTCGGCTGTTCTCAGTGGTGGCAGATGACAGAACAAGGAGCAATGGTCTCAAGTTGCAGTGCGGGAAATCTAGGTTGGATATTAGGAAACACTCTTTCACTAGGAGGTTGGTGAAGCACTGGAATGGGTTAACTAGGGAGGTGGAGGAATCTCCATCCTTAGAAGTTTTTAAGGCCTGGCTTGACAACGCCCTGGCTGGGATGATTTAGTTCGGGTTAGTCCTGCTTTGAGCAGGGGGTTGGACTAGATGACCTCCTGAGGTCTCTTCCAACCCTGATATTCTGTGATTCTATGAAATGCAAGTGGTGCAAAATAATGGTGAGATGGCACCCTGGTGATGCAAATCCAAGGCAGCATCCACGCTGGGGCGGTCAATCTGAGCCGGGGTGGTGGGTTTTGTGATATGGTGAGATATCCAGGTAGGGATTTCCTATCCCTTTTCCAGGGCTGGGATAGAACCCAGGAGTCCTGGCTCCCAGCCCCCCATTCTAACCACTAGACCCCACTGTCATGGGGCCCCCTGGCGATGCTCTGGAACTGCTCCAGACCAAGCCAGTCAGGACTCTGGGGAAGTCTCCTTTCTGTGAGCAGCCGGTCTTCAAGACACACAGCTCACACAACTTCCACCTTCCTGGGTCTGACCTCGGAGCATTCAGCATCCTCTGCCCCTCTGTGCACTTCCTGGGGAAGTCAGAGGGTCCTGCCCCACAACTTCGCAGTCAGATGTGACTCTCAGCCAGCCAGTAAAACAGAGGTTTATTAGACGACAGGAACATGATCTAACACAGAGCTTGTAGGTGCAGAGAACAGAACCCCTCAGCTGGATCCATTTTGGGCGGCAGTGAGCCAGAGAACCACATCTGCACTTCACTCAATGTCTCCAGCCCCCGCCCTCCTCTGGGCTTTCTCCCTTTCCCAGGCCAGGAGGTCACCGGATTCCTTTGTTCTCCAACCCTTTCGCTCTCACCTTGCAGGGGGGAAGGGCCCAGGCCATCAGTTGCCAGGAAACAGGGTTTCAGCCATTCTCTGTGTCCAGACCCCTGCACACTCCTGCCCTCTAGGGCTCTGCAATCATCATACACCCTTATCCCACCATCTAGATACTTAAGAACTGCCTAGGGGAAACTGAGGCACCCCCACAATATTCAGAGGAAACATTAAGAACAGTCCCGCTTCAACACACCTACTCCCCTTCCAGGGCTGGTGATGGAACCCAAGGGTCCCAAGCTGCCGGGTGCTTTGGCCATGGGGTGTAAAACGGTCCCGTCTCTACTTCCTCTCCCACCGCTGCAACGGTGCAGAAGCTGCTTTAATAGCAGCCTCCCCCCGACACCCCCCCACCACGCCCAACTGAGTCCCAGGCCTTGCTAATGCTCAGTGCCACGGCAGCCCCAGGAGATGATTGCTGCGGGGGTCTCGGCCCAGGGGGAGGCAGTGACTCCTAGAAGCAGGGAGAGCAGCAGCACTGTAGATCAGGGAGGTCTGGCAATGCCAGTGGCTGTCTGGGGTCTGGCAGCCCTGGCACTCAGAGCAGATTGTGAAAGGCCAAACCCTCTCACCACCGGCTCTGTCGCTCCCCCTTGCTTTCGGTCTGTCTTAGGCACCATCCTGGCCCTCATCCCCCTGGCATTCGAGCACTGCCCAACCTCGATTGCATTTATTCTAACTGCCCCCTGCAGGGCAGGGCCTGGCTGCTACCCCCACTGTACAGACAGGGAACCGCTGCAGAGAGAGAATAAGGGACTTGCTCGAAGCCAAACAGAGCATCTGTGGCAGAGGTGGGAAATGAACATGGGTCTCCTGGGTCCCAGGATGGCACCTTCTCTTCCAACCTCCTGCCCCCTTCGTCCCTGGTTCAGTGGGAGCTGTGGGAGCTCTCTGGGGCACAGGAGCTGGCTGGTGCCCAGATGGAGCTATGTTGCCTATTGCACAGATCTCGCTTTTCCCGAACATTGAAGATGCTGCTTCAACCATACCAGGGCCCACCAGGATCCTTGCAGCTGGTCTGTGCTAAATTGTGAACTGTGCCCTGGCCTCCCCAAGCAGGACAATGGGAGAGGGTGGGGCTGGCCCAAGGCCCTGCTGGATTACGGCTCATGCATACGGAGTACCAGTGCTACAGAGCTCTGTGCCAGGACGGCGCTTTGTGGGGGGTTCGCAGCTCCTCTCTCCAAGGCTGTGTGGGAGCAGCCGCTGCAGAGAATCCCAGGCCTGATTCCCCCCACGCTGGGTCTCCTGAATGGCCCGTGCCCTGGGGGGCTCCATTCCTCACCCAGTGTCTCCTGCTGACTCTCCAGCAGCTGCACGGCAGGTGTCCGAAGACACCACTAGTCCTCTCCAGAGCTCAGGGGGACTGGCCTGGCATCGGACTGTCCTGGCTAAATGGAACAATGGCTCCGGGCAGCCAGAGAATGCCTGTTCCCCCGGCAACCTCAGTGCCATTCCCTCTGAAAGTGATGGTGTCAACGAAGGTGCTGGAGGTGGTCAGGCCTCGTGGTTGGAGCTGGACTCAGGAGGCCGGGGCGTGGGTGGAGCGAGGCTGGAGCGAGAGCAGGGCTGGAGCAGGACCAGGAGCAGGGCTGGAGCAGCCTAAGACTGTTGCCAATGTCAGGCAGGAGCGAGATCCTGGCCCTGGAGTCCTGTTGAGCAGACTGAGCTGCTGCTGTGAGACTGAAATACTTGCTCCGGGAGTCACGGGCCTGTTCCTGGCTTGTGGATTGGCGGGAGCCCGGCACAGGAGGGACTCAGGCCTGACACATGGCTCCAGGGGGCAGTTGGCTCCCGGCCTCGCTGGGCAGTGACAGGCCAGGTGCAGGGGGCCAGGCGCAGCACCGGGGAGGACATTGGGGAGGCAGGAGCACTGAGGTGGGGCTGAGCGGGCAGGTGCTGAGGAGCTGCGGCCGGCTGGCCAGCAGGGAGGAGGAGCAGCACCCAGCTGTGGAGGGCCTGGCTGAAGTGGCACTTTGTGATCTGTTGCAGGCGGGAGCTGGCTCCCCACATCCGAACGCTCTGCAGCGCAGGCGGATTCACATCTAAACCCAGATCTGGCTCCCAATTCACAGCTGGCCCCTCCCCCCGATCTGGAGTGGCTGAGACTCCAGCGCTCTGTGGAAGAGGCCAACAAATGCCAGCTCCTGGGGTGGGCTTCCCCCAGAGACAATCCCATGCTGGGAAGGGAGGTTCCAAGAGCCGGCAGCTCCACCACTCACACTCCCAGCTTCCTGGGATGAGCCAGGAGCAGAGCTCCGGGTAGCACGCAAAGCCTGGATCAGCACCCCCAGGCCTGCGAGGGACCCGCACTGTCTGGGGGTGTTTGATTTCACAAGAGAGGGGGGTTTCCCACAGACTCTTCAACTCCCTCACCTCTCATGCTTGTTCCCATTTGCCTTTCAGCACCCCCACATGGCCCATGTTGGCCACCAGCTACCTCCTGGTCTGGGCACTTACCTGGCCCCATCATGCCAGTGGCTGAGCACATGGGTGTTGTCGTATTTAGGCTCTCAACCTCCCCTGCAGAGCAGGGACCTGCTCTCTCTAGTTAGCAGGGACCTGCTCTCCCTACTTACTGTTATGCCAGGCACCCCAGGACATTATCACCAGCCCGTTCCCAGTCTTGGCATGGCAGTACATTTCCTTCCCAGTCCCCGTCCCCTGGCATTAATCCCGGGACTCCGCACTGGGGATGTGCACCTGGCAGCACGCAGCCTCCTGAGAACACACAGGCCAGGGTGCAGGGCGAGGGCTCCCAGCGAGAAATGGCAGGAGGGCAATGCTGGGAACCCCCAGGCCGTCTTCAGCTCAAGCATGAGGGCACCCCAGCATCCTGGAGAGCATGAATCTAGCTTCAGCTCAGCCTTTATGTCCCCCCATTCTCTGTGCTAGATGGTTGGTCTCCCGGAGGGACGAAAGTGCCCATAAGGAGTTCCTGGCTTATCCAACGTCAGTTTCCCGCTCTTGTGAAAAGAACAGTGACTTCGCCTACACAAGATCTGGTGTTCTTCAGGCTGGGCTGGGCCTGTACACGTTCCCCTGTAGGGGTGTGTGCACCCAGGGCCCGTGAGTCGCAGACGTTTGCCAACGAACATTTGCCAACAGACGTTTGCCCCCTGCTCTCCCCGTGTGCTCAGGGACCACCATCAAAAGGGCACGTCTGCCACCTCCCTCTCAAGTCCTTCGCACCTGCATACTGCCAGGGGAACCTCCCCATTTCTACTGAGGCCTCAGGGACAGGGTTTATGATGAACCGGCTGGAGTTGATCTCCCGCCTCTCCCCCCACGCCGCGTGTTGCACCCCTACGGCTAGCTGGGGTTCCAAACTGACGCTCCCCGGTTTGAGCCCCTGCCTAGCCAGGCCCTGTTCCCTCCCCCCAGGCAGTTGTTGGCCCTGATCTCCTGCAGGCAGCCATGACACACAGGTGCTTGGGGGCTTGAGAGAAGGGCTATCACCAGCTGAATGACCCCTGCCTGTACGGTGGGGACTGAGGTGCCCCCCAAGTCCTGTGCTATGCTGAGTCTGGGGAGATGGGCAGGTTCAGCCTCATTAGAAGGGATCGGCCAGACAGAAAGGCAGAATCGGGTCCCCGCACAGAGCCCCTCTACTACCTGCCTGTGTCCTAACCACCAGGACAGTGGCCAATCCCACCTTCAGGTCAGGTTCCAGTGTCGGGCCCTGTCCATACCCACAGCGTATGGCAACCAGCATGCGCTGATAGACTCCGGTACATGCAGTAAGTTCACAGACACTAGAAACTGCCTAACACCAGGCTGGGGGCTGGGGATGTGTAGGGTACAGAGCACAGCACCCCCTAAGGCCGGGCGGGAGGGCTGGGAAATGCATATGATACAGAGCACAACGCCCTCTAACACCTGGCAGGGGGGCTGAGAGATGGGGGGTGTAGGGTACAGAGCACAGCACCCCCTAAGGCCGGGCAGGAGGGCTGGGAAATGCATATGATACAGAGCACAGCGCCCTCTAACACCAGGCGGGGGGCTGAGAGATGGGGGGTGTAGGGTACAGAGCACAGCGCCCCCTAACCCCGGTCAGTGGGCCTGGAAGCTGGGGGAATATGTAGGATCCGGAGCACAGCATCCCCTAACACCAGGCTGGGGGGCAGGGAGAGGGGGGATATGTGGGGTACAGAGCACAGCACCCCCTCACACCAGGACACGAGGTCTCGTCCGTCTCAGGGCGGAAATGATCACACCCTTCGAATGGGGGATCTGCCACGGGCACTGGCAGGAGTGCGCTGCTTTACATTAAGCTTCTTTGGCTGATGGGCGAACCTCACCCCGCCCTGCGTTTCGAGTGTGAACAGCTGTCGATGGAAACCCAGACGGCAGAGATGGAGCAGGACTAACCAGGATCACTGAGTCTCGCTCTCACCCCGTGTCTACACTGTACAAGGGTGGGAAATAGCAGGTGCCTTTTCTTGCCCTGATACGATTTTGGAGATGCCGACGCTAGCGACAGCTTTCTCCCTGTGTGGGTTGTGGGATCCAGGGGAGCCGTCTGTGTGCTCTGTACAGGACAAGGCGTATAGATCGTTTATACCTCAATGTATCACTGTAAATACAGTTATTTAATATATCAAATAAAAGCAGAACAATACATCAAAAAGCATCAAAATGAAACAGAGGATTGCTATGTACAGGGGGGATTGCACGTGACTAGTTAACTGCTCGAGAGCTTTCATCACCGTGTACTTTCTGACAGGTTTCCGCGCCCTGTGTAGGGTTTACGTCCCGCCCTCCATCCCCATTTCCGGTCGTGTACGTTTTTGGCGCCGTCGGCCCTTTTGAACATTTCTTTTGTATTGTTTTCTGTGTTTGGCCGGGGGAAGGTTGCGTTCTTGTGTTTTGACATATTTAGAGAAAAAGTATGAACAAGTAGAAAGAAAGGCTGTAAGGGGTTCGCGGCTCCCTCCCTGTCCAACAGGGTGGGAGACCACGCCCCTTGCTACGATACTTCTGGGGTACCTTGGTTCAGGGGAAAATTAGCCCAGTGTTAATGGTTCAGGCCTGCAGTCAGGCCGAGCAATGGTAGAGAGTCTGTTTGCTAGGGCCCTCATTCAGGGCAGGGCTGCAGTCGAGTAGGGGCTCTGGCCTACAGTCAGGCAGGCAGAGCAGCAGATGGTCCATTTGCCTGGCCCTTGATCAGGGCGGGGCAGCAATCAAGTAGGGGGGCTCTGGCCTACAGTCCGGCAGAGCCGTCGCCGTCTAGGGGAGGTTAGCTCTCTGGTGGGAGAGTCAGCACAACCATCTGGCGTCCTGATTCAGGCGGGTGCCAGACCAATCAGGCCTCCTGACAACCAGGTGGGGAGCCTGCCACTCCTGACGGTGGGGTGGCGGTGGTAGGGGAACCCAGGCCTTCCCGCTCCACTGCGTCCCCACCCAGGGCCCTAAACAGCAGCGGAGTGGTCTGCCACTTGGTCAGAGGAGAAAATCCGATCGCAACACGCTGGCCGGCTTGTAGTCAGTAACACAGCTGAACCCAATTCGGCTGCCCTGGGCTCCTTCCTACACACCCATTCCGTGGGTACAGGGGTTCCAGGGTTGCTGTTCGCTTCGCTGGGGTAGACGGCTAGTGGCAGCCCCACCAGCTCCTTGGAGTCCCCGGCGTCTGGCAGCTCCGGCAGCCCCTCTGGCTCTCTGTCAGGATAGCGCTCTCCATTAGGGGAGCAGGGAAGAGACGTCCTGCTCCTCCAGCAGCTCTCCCCCAACTCAGCTGGAGGGGCGGCCTTTTATAGTTCCGCTTCCTGTCCCGCCCCTCTGCTTCCGACAGGGTGGCATGCGGTGGGAGACAAGCCTGCTTTCTGCAACCCTCCTGCCCCCAACAACCCACTTCAGCGAGTCCCAAAATCAAATCCACTTACCAGGGGCCTCCTCTCCTCTTTGCGCTTCGCCAACATCCGGGGTAGAAAAGAGCTCCTGGCCGCATGCATCTCTGACCTCCGAGTCATCTTCTGCCTCTGGGTCCCCCTCCACATCCTTGTCCAAGATTTCCTCCTCCTGGCTTGGTCCACTCTCAACTGACACGCGAGCCACCCAAGTATCCACAGTGGTGTTAGCAGTGGAGGTGGGGTCGCCGCGGAGTATCATGTCCAGCTCTTTGGAGAACCGGCAGCTCATAGGCGCAGCACCGGAGTGGCGGTTTGCCTCCTGCACCCTGTGGTCGGCGTTCCCCAGCTCCTTCACTTTGATCCTGAACTGCCGTGTGTCCCGGTCATCGCCCCTTTCTGTCACGCATCGTGAAATCTGTCCGTAGGTGTAATGATGCTGGTTCTGGTGGGACCCAACTGAGAGTGCCAGTTCAGGACAAACTGCTTCAAGCAGGGCAGTTACAGCCGAAGGCTGGGGGTTTTCCACCTCTAAGGCAAACCAAACCAGCCAAACAGAGCAGACTTTGGTCTCACCCCACTGGCTCACCACAAGTCACACAAGCAATTCCCTTAGACACTCCAGTTTCCCAGTATCACCAATTGTTATGGGGACAAATGGTTATGAAAACCAATACCCCAGGAAAAGAAAAAAGGCTCTCTTGATCCCAAAGGACCAAGCCCAAGACCCAGGTCAATATACAAATCAGATCTTGTCCCAAATCACGCTGTTGCCAATCCTTTAGACTCTAAAATCTAAAGGTTTGTTCATAAAAGGAAGAAGCTATAGATGAGAGGTAGAATTGGTGAAATGGAATCAATGACATACAGTCATGGCCAAGTTCTTGGTTCAGGCTTGCGACAGTGACAGAATAAACTGCAGGTTCAAATCAAGTCTCTGGAGAACATACTCAGCTGGGATGCATCTTTCAGTTCTTCTTTCAAAGCTTCAGTGTAGCAAAGTCCCTCCAGAGGGATGAAGCAGGACTGAAGACAAGATGGAGGAGCTGCAGCAGCTTTTTATATTCTCTTGCCATGTGGTCTTTCTTTCTTTGTCCCAAGACAAGCTGTCCATCACGTGGCCTGGAAAAAACTCAGCGTTCTGTCCATAGGCAGGTCCCTGCACACCGTGCTGAGTCCCAAGGCTTCTCTGCCTTCTCTCAATGGGTCAACTGTGTAGCTGATGGTCCTTAATCGGCCATCAAGCAGGCTACGCATTGCATCCGATGAAGTGAGCTGTAGCTCACGAAAGCTTATCCTCAAATAAATTTGTTAGTCTCTAAGGGCCACAAGTCCTCCTTTTGAACTTGTCTGGGGTGGCACCCAGAAGCATAGTACAAGTTTGAACCACAGACAGTATAGAGTCAATACTTATAACTTAAAATACAAAAATGACACAAGCATATAGAGAGCATAATCATAACCAGCAAACCATAACCTTGCCTTAGACACCTTATTTGACCCCCCTTTATACAAGATTTGGTGCCACTACAGGACCTTGGTTGCAACAATGATCTATATGGTCCCAGTTCAAGTCAATAACGTCACAGTTGGTATCATAATTGCTACATCCGGAGTGAAGCTGGGACTGTACAGCCTCCTCTCCCCAAATGCTGATGAGGTCCAGCAGCTCGGCATAGCTCCAAGCAGGTGGATCGCCTGGTGCGTGGAGCAGGCCTGGCCACCTGGAAAGATGCGCTGCACGCATCACCGAGCAAACAGGAAGGGGACTTTCAAAATGGCAAAGGAGTTTACGGAGTGGGGATGATGGATGGTCACCTGAGGGCCGGGCAGTAGAGTTCAAACCGATGACCAGAGAGGCGAGAGCAGGCATTGTGGGACACCTCCCGGAGGCCAATCGCAGCGCCGTAATCGACCTCGGTGTCTACACTGGCACCGCAGCCCTGTAGCCCCGGTGCAGAAAGTTTTTTAAACTGGGCAGTGCTTTTTTTAAAGCTCTGCAACTGCCCTGTTTCCGCGCCCTGAGTGGCATGGCCGTGCGTACACCTCACCAGTTGCAGCGCAGAAAGCTGCTTTACCGCACTGCAACTTGCCAGCGTAGACAGGACCTAAGGAAACAGTGCCATGACTTTAAACCTCCTGTTTACCGGAAAAAAACAAGGATGTGTTTTGGAGTGGAATAAAAATGTACGTTTTAAAAATGCTGTAACAGTTTTAACACACGATGAAAGTTATATTAAGCTTATTAAACATTTTAGATTTTTGTTGCATTATCAGAATGCTTTTGTTCTTAAATGTTTGCAGCCCACGGGCTGAGACATAAATACATGTTTCTGTGTTTGTTTTGGGTCTAGAAGCTGTATTAAAAGTAATGCTTTATAAAAACAAAAAGGCTTTTTCATTTGTACTTTGTGTTTCTAAGAAGACAAAAAGCATTTTAGTAATAAGTTTGACAGGGGCATTTTTGAATTAGCCAGTTTGTTTTCAAAAGATGTCTAGCTACCATTAAGCAAAAGCCAGGGCCGTAACGTTAATTAAAGGAAAGAGGCATGTAGATTTCAAAGCCTCCTGGTTACAGAAATGGGAATGGCCAGATCACCATTTACAAAATCTTTTTATTAACTCTTTAAATAAACTTACTATATAAAAGAATACAAAAAGAGACCCAAACCAAAACAGTTTTACCTTTAAATTGTAAAGAAAGCTTTAAAAATCAGGGTACTGTTAAAACCCTCATGTTGTTAAGGTTTGGATTTAGACAAAAAAGAAGAAAAAGCAGCTGATGTGAAAAAGTTCTGACAGAGATAAGGGGCTTGTTCTGTTCCCAACATACACACACATACGTTCTTCTTCTTTTCTCATGTTTTTTTGAAATGTAAACCAGGACAAACAAGTTTGCTTTAGGCCTGTTATATAAAATCTGCATGAAGCAGGATTTAAAAATAGCTGCCTTCCCCTGTTTAGCTCGCATGTCCTGTGACCAAAGTTGTTTCACTGTAAAGATGGCCAGAACATGTATGAATTTAAAACAAACAAGAACCCACAGCAGATTGCTTTTCAAAAGACACCCTTTGAACTTATTAAGAGTGTAAAATAAAGAAGCATCTCGGGGTTAAAACCACAAGCAGTTTACAAAAGTAATTTGTTAAAGTTAAATTAAGTTTTTATTGACTTAGGGATTTTAGTATGATTGTTTGTTGCATTATCAGACTGTCTTTGCTTCTAAATGTTTGCAGTCCGTGTGCTGAGACCCAGGTACAAGCTCTTTTTTAACTGTTTAAATGGACTTAATATATCAAAGAATGCAAAAAGAGAAAGTTGGGTTTTTTTTGTTGGTTACCTTGAAATTGTAAAGAAAGCTTTAAAAATCAGGGTACAGTTAAAAACCTCACGTTTTGAAAGTATGGATTTCTACAAAACACAAGAAAAAGCAGCTTATGTGAACCAGTTAGGTTTTTTTTTTAAACCAGAGATAAGGTATTTGTCGCCCCCCTTCCCGCCCCCCCCAACATATTTTTCTTTTCTAGTGATTTTTTAAGTGTAAACCAAAGGCCAAATTTGACCTATTTGAAGCAGGCCCTTCTGTTTTTAAATTTCTTTTGCAGCAAAGGCAGAGGATCAAAACTAAATGTAAACCTAAAGGGCTGCCAAGTTTTACTGAACACTAGTAAGATCAACACCTGTTTACAGGAACGTTAATGGTAAAGAGAAAGCAATATTACCATTCACAATCTATTTAACACATTTGTAACCCTTGAAATGAACTCCCTTGTTCTGTAGTGAAATAAAGAGGCCCCTTTGTAACACGAACTGGTTTAAACTCTTAAGAAGGTGTCGACACTGCCCACGTTAAATTGCTGCCACGACAACACTTTAAGGTGGCAGTGTCCTCGCGGCTCCAGCTCAGGAGGGTGTTTTTTCACACCCCTGAGCGGTGCAAGTTTCAGCGCTGTAAGTGGCAGTGTAGACAAGCCCTAATTAAACTGTGAAATTTTAAAATAGGGAACACTCTCTAAAAACCCCTAAAATTATTTTTGTTGTTTGTCAGCCTCAGTGGGAAAAGTCCCTTAAAATTTAAAAGGCCTTAAAGCCAATGGGGTTATCTATCTATCTATCTATCTATCTATCTAGTGGGAAAGGTGCTTGGGGCCTGTTTTTTTAGCTAAGAATAAGGCAGTTAAAGGGGGTGGGTAGTGAGGGGAGGGGCGGGGAGGGGAGGGAGAGGGCTCTTGTTTAAAAATCTTGGGTTGATAGGATTGGTTCAGGAAAATGCATTCTATGATGCAGCTGTAGAACAGTTTCTGATTGGTCCGCCCGAGAGGCAGAGATAACCATGCTGGGGGCTGTGAGCCTTGGGAGCTCCCTCTTTTCCCGGGGGCAGTCGCAAGGGAAGAATTAGTAGGGGAAGCAAAAGTGGATGGGAACCTGGGAGGCAGTGACCATGAGATGGTCGAGTTCAGGATCCTGACACAAGGAAGAAAGGAAAGCAGCAGAATATGGACCCTGGACTTGAGAAAAGCAGACTTTGACTCCCTCAGGGAACTGATGGGCAAGATCCCCTGGAAGAATAACATGAGGGGGAAAGGAGTCCAGGAGAGCTGGCTGTATTTTAAAGAATCCTTATTGAGGCTACAGGGACAAACCGTCCCGATGTGTAGAAAGAATAGTAAATATGGCAGGCGACCAGCTTGGCTTAACAGTGAAATCCTTGCTAATCTTAAATACAAAAAAGAAGCTTACAAGAAGTGGAAGATTGGACAAATGACCAGGGAGGAGTACAAAAATATTGCTTGGGCATGCAGGAGTGAAATCAGGAAGGCCAAATCACACCTGGAGTTGCAGCTAGCAAGAGATGTTAAGAGTAACAAGAAGGGTTTCTTCAGGTATGTTAGCAACAAGAAGAAAGTCAAGGAAAGTGTGGGCCCCTTATTGAATGAGGGAGGCAACCTAGTGACAAAGGATGTGGAAAAAGCTAATGTACTCAATGCTTTTTTTGCCTCTGTCTTCATGAACAAGGTCAGCTCCTAGACTACTGCACTGGGCAGCACAGCATGGGGAGGAGGTGACCAGCCCTCTGTGGAGAAAGAAGTGGTTCGGGACTATTTAGCAAAGCTGGACGAGCACACGTCCATGGGGCTGGATGCGTTGCACCCGAGAGTCCTAAAGGTGTTGGCGGATGTGATTGCAGAGCCATTGGCTATTATCTTTGAAAACTCATGGCGATCGGGGGAAGTCCCGGACGACAGGAAAAAGGCTAATGTAGTGTCCATCTTTAAAAAAGGGAAGAAGGAGGATCCTGGGAACTACAGGCCAGTCAGCCTCACCTCAGTCCCTGGAAAAATCGTGGAGCAGGTCCTCAAGGAATCAATTCTGAAGCACTTAGAGGAGAGGAAAGGAAAGTGATCAGGAACAGTCAGCATGGATTCACCAAGGGCAAGTCATGCCTGACTAATCTAATTGCCTTCTATGAGGCGATAACTGGCTCTGTGGATGAGGGGAAAGCGGTGGACGTGTTGTTCCTTGACTTTAGCAAAGCTTTTGACACTGTCTCTCACAATATTCGTGCCAGCAAGTTAAAGAAGTATGGGCTGGATGAATGGACTATAATGTGGATAGAAAGCTGGCTAGATTGTCGGGCTCAATGGGTAGTGCTCAATGGCTCCATGTCTAGTTGGCAGCCGGTATCAAGTGGAGTGCCCCAAGGGTGGGTCCTGGGGCCGGTTTTGTTCAATATCTTCATAAATGATCTGGAGGATGGTGTGGATTGCACCCTCAGCAAGTCTGCAGATGAGACTAAACTGGGAGGAGAGGTAGATACGCTGGAGGGTAGGGATAGGATACAGAGGGCCCTAGACAAATTGGAGGATTGGGCCAAAAGAAATCTGATGAGGTTCAGCAAGGAGAAGTGCAGAGTCCTGCACTTAGGACGGAAGAACCCAATGCACCGCTACAGACTAGGGACCGAATGGCTAGGCAGCAGTTCTGCAGAAAAGGACCTAGGGGTGACAGTGGACAAGAAGCTGGATATGAGTCAACAGTGTGCCCTTGTTGCCAAGAAGGCCAATGGCATTTTGGGATGTATAAGTAGGGGCATTGCCAGCAGATCGAGGGACGTGATCGTTCCCCTCTATTCGACATTGGTGAGGCCTCATCTGGAGTACTGTGTCCAGTTTTGGGCTCCACACTACAAGAAGGATGTGGAAAAATTGGAAAGAGTCCAGCGGAGGGCAACAAAAATGATTAGGGGACTGGAACACATGACTTTTGAGGAGAGGCTGAGGGAACTGGGGATGTTTAGTCTACGGAAGAGAAGAATGAGGGGGGATTTGATAGCTGCTTTCAACTACCTGAAAGGGGGTTCCAAAGAGGATGGCTCTAGACTGTTCTCAGTGATAGCAGATGACAGAACAAGGAGTAATGGTCTCAAGTTGCAGTGGGGGAGATTTAGGTTGGATATTAGGAAAAACTTTTTCACTAGGAGGGTGGTGAAACACTGGAATGTGTTACCTAGGGAGGTGGTGGAATCTCCTTCCTTAGAAGTTTTTAAGGTCAGGCTTGACAAAGCCCTGGCTGGGATGATTTAATTGGGGATCGGTCCTCCTTTGAGCAGGGGATTGGACTAGATGACCTCCTCAGGTCCCTTCCAACCCTGATATTCTATGATTCTATGATTCTATGAAGGGTACGTTCTCTTCCGCCTCCCCTCCGCCCCTCCTGCAGCTCGCTATACTTTCCTTGCATAATGACAGGTTTCAGAGTAGCAGCTGTGTTAGTCTGTATTCGCAAAAAGAAAAGGAGGACTTGTGGCACCTTAGAGACCAATATATTTATTTGAGCAAAAGCTTTCATGGGCTACAGCTCACTTCATCGGATGCTCATGAAAGCTTATGCTCAGATAAATTTGTTAGTCTCTAAGGTGCAACAAGAACTCCTTTTCTTTATACTTTCCTTGTCTCACTAACCAAAAAGGATCTCTTCCTGTTTTCTGTACTCTCCTTCTCTGAGCCCTGGTCTACACTAGGACTTTAGGTCGAATTTAGCAGCGTTAAATAGATGTAAACCTGCACCCGTCCACACGATGAAGCCCTTTATTTCGACTTAAAGGGCTCTTAAAATTGATTTCCGTACTCCACCCCTGACAAGTGGATTAGCGCTTAAATTGGCCTTGCCGGGTCGAATTTGGGGTACTGTGGACACAATTCGACGGTATTGGCCTCCGGGAGCTATCCCAGAGTGCTCCATTGTGACCGCTCTGGACAGCACTCTCAACTCAGATGCACTGGCCAGGTAGACAGGAAAAGAACTGCGAACTTTTGAATCTCATTTCCTGTTTGGCCAGCGTGGGAAGCTGCAGGTGACCATGCAGAGCTCATCAGCAGAGGTGACCATGATGGAGTCCCAGAATCGCAAAAGAGCTCCAGCATGGACTGAACGGGAGGTACGGGATCTGATCGCTGTATGGGGAGAGGAATCCGTGCTATCAGAACTCCGTTCCAGTTTTCGAAATGCCAAAACCTTTGTCAAAATCTCCCAGGGCATGAAGGACAGAGGCCATAACAGGGACCCGAAGCAGTGCCGCGTGAAACTGAAGGAGCTGAGGCAAGCCTACCAGAAAACCAGAGAGGTCAACGGCCGCTCCGGGTCAGAGCCCCAAACATGCCGCTTCTATGATGAGCTGCATGCCATTTTAGGGGGTTCAGCCACCACTACCCCAGCCGTGTTCTTTGACTCCTTCAATGGAGATGGAGGCAATACGGAAACAGGTTTTGGGGACGAAGAAGATGATGATGATGATGAGGTTGTAGATAGCCCACAGCAAGCAAGCGGAGAAACCGGTTTTCCCGACAGCCAGGAAATGTTTCTCACCCTGGACCTGGAGCCAGTACCCCCCGAACCCACCCAAGGCTGCCTCCTGGACCCAGCAGGCGGAGAAGGGACCTCCGGTGAGTGTACCTTTTAAAATACTATACATGGTTTAAAAGCAAGCATGTGAAAGGATTAATTTGCCCTGGCATTCGCGGCTCTCCTGGATGTACTCCCAAAGCCTTTGCAAAAGGTTTCTGGGGAGGGCAGCCTTATTGCGTCCTTCATGGTAGGACACTTTACCACTCCAGGCCAGTAACACATACTCAGGAATCATTGTACAACAAAGCATTGCAGTGTATGTTTGCTGGCGTTCAAACAACATCCGTTCTTTATCTCTCTGTGTTATCCTCAGGAGAGTGAGATATCATTCATGGTCACGTGGTTGAAATAGGGTGCTTTTCTTCAGGGGACACTCAGAGGAGCCCGTTCCTGCTGGGCTGTTTGCCTGTGGCTGAACAGATATGTTCCCTGCTGTTAGCCACGGGGAGGGGGGAGGGTTGAGGGGGTAGCCACATGGTGGGGGGAGGCAAAATGCGACCTTGTAACGAAAGCACATGTGCTATGTATGTAATGTTAACAGCAAGGTTTACCCTGAAAGACTGTAGCCACTGTTTTCTAAAATGTGTCTTTTTGAATACCGCTGTCCCTTTTTTTTTCTCCACCAGCTGCTTGTGTTTCTATGATCACAGGATCTTCTCCTTCCCAGAGGCTAGTGAAGATTAGAAAGAAAAAAAAATCGCACTCATGATGAAATGTTCTCTGAGCTCATGCGGTCCTCCCACACTGACAGAGCACAGACGAATGCGTGGAGGCAAATAATGTCAGAGTGCAGGAAAGCACAAAATGACCGGGAGGAGAGGTGGCGGGCTGAAGAGAGTAAGTGGCAGGCTGAAGAGAGTAAGTGGCGGGCTGAAGACAGGGCTGAAGCTCAAATGTGGCAGCAGCGTGATGAGAGGAGGCAGGATTCAATGCTGAGGCTGCTGGAGGATCAAACCAGTATGCTCCAGTGTATGGTTGAGCTGCAGCAAAGGCAGCTGGAGCACAGACTGCCACTACAGCCCCTGTGCAACCAACCGCCCTCCTCCCCCAGTTCCATAGCCTCCACACCCAGACGCTCAAGAACACGGTGGGGGGGCCACCGGCCAACCAGCCACTCCACCACAGAGGATTGCCCCCAAAAAAGAAGGCTGGCATTCAATAAATTTTAAAGTTGTAAACTTTTAAAGTGTGTGCCTAAAGTGCTGTGTGGCATTTTCCTTCCCTCCTCCACCACCCCTCCTGGGCTACCTTGGTAGTCATCCCCCTATTTGTGTGATGAATGAATAAAGAATGCATGAATGTGAAGCAACAATGACTTTATTGCCTCTGCAAGTGGTGATCGAAGGGAGGAGGGGAGGGTGGTTAGCTTACAGGGAAGTAGAGTGAACCAAGGGGTGGGGGGTTTCATCAAGGAGAAACAAAGAGAACTTTCACACCGTAGCCTGGCCAGTCATGAAACTGGTTTTCAAAGCTTCTCTGATGCGTACCGCGCCCTCCTGTGCTCTTCTAACTGCCCTGGTGTCTGGCTGCCCGTAACCAGCAGCCAGGCAATTTGCCTCAACCTCCCACCCCGCCATAAACGTCTCCCCCTTACTCTCACAGATATTGTGGAGCACACAGCAAGCAGTAATAACAGTGGGAATATTGGTTTCGCTGAGGTCTAAGTGAGTCAGTAAACTGCGCCAGCGCGCCTTTAAACGTCCAAATGCACATTCTACCACCATTCTGCACTTGCTCAGCCTGTAGCTGAACAGCTCCTGACTACTGTCCAGGCTGCCTGTGTACGGCTTCATGAGCCAATGCATAAAGGGGTAGGCTGGGTCCCCAAGGATACATATAGGCATTTCAACGTCCCCAACAGTTATTTTCTGGTCTGGGAATAAAGTCCCTTCCTGCAGCTTTTGAAACAGACCAGAGTTCCTGAAGATGTGAGCGTCATGTACCTTTCCCGGCCATCCCATGTTGATGTTGGTGAAACGTCCCTTGTGATCCACCAGAGCTTGCAGCGCTATTGAAAAGTACCCCTTGCGGTTTATGTACTCGCCAGCTTGGTGCTCCGGTGCCAAGATAGGGATATGGGTTCCGTCTATGGCCCCACCACAGTTTGGGAATCCCATTGCAGCAAAGCCATCCACTATGACCTGCACTTTTCCCAGGGTCACTACCCTTGATATTAGCAGATCTTTGATTGCGTGGGCTACTTGCATCACAGCAGCCCCCACAGTAGATTTGCCCACTCCAAATTGATTCCCAACTGACCGGTAGCTGTCTGGCGTTGCAAGCTTCCACAGGGCTGTCGCCACTCGCTTCTCAACTGTGAGGGCTGCTCTCATCTTGGTATTCATGCGCTTCAGGGCAGGGGAAAGCAAGTCACAAAGTTTCATGAAAGTGCCCTTACGCATGCGAAAGTTTCGCAGCCACTGGGAATCGTCCCAGACCTGCAACACTATGCGGTCCCACCAGTCTGTGCTTGTTTCCTGAGCACAGAATCGGCGTTCCACAGCATGAACCTGCCCCATTAGCACCATGATGCATGCATTGGCACGGCCCATGCTTTCAGAGAAATCTGTGTCCATGTCCTGATCACTCACACGACCGTGCTGACGTCGCCTCCTCGCCCGGTATCGCTCTGCCAGGTTCTGGTGCTGCATATAGTGCTGGATAATGCGTGTGGTGTTTAATGTGCTCCTAATTGCCAAAGTGAGCTGAGCGGCCTCCATGCTTCCCTTGGTATGGCGTCCGCACAGAAAAAAGGCGCGGAACGATTGTCTGCCATTGCTGTGACGGAGGGAGGGGCTACTGACGACACGGCTTACAGGGTTGGCTTCAGGGAGCTAAAATCGGCAAAGGGGGTGGCTTTACATCAAGGAGTATTTCAGGCAGGACTTCACGGAGGGTTCCAATAAGAAATGGTGCACCTAAGTTATTGTTCTTATTGGAACAAGGAGGTTAGTCTGGCCTCTGATTGATACATGGCTAGATTTACCTCGCTGCACCGTCTCTGTGAGTGACTGCAGTGTGACCTAGAGGAATGAGTCCCTTATAAAAGGCCGGGCCTCCAGCTCAGATGGGAGAGAGCTGCCAGATGAGCAGCACGTCTCTTCCCCGCTGTGGAAGCACAGACCTAACGGAGAGCGCTATCCTGACAGAGACCCAGAGGGGTTGCCAGATACCAGGGACACTGAGAAGCTGTTGGGGCTGCCACTCACTGTCCTCCCCCAAAGCTCGCTGTTGCCAGCGGGGAAAGGGCTGGGGGGAGTCCTCCTCTCTGGCCCCTATCCCGGAGCAGCCTGCCTGCACCCCAACTCATCCCCAGCCCTGCCCCACTCCAGAGCCCACACCCCCAGCCAGAGCTTTCACCTCTCCACCACACCCTCAACCCTCACCCTGAGCCCCTCCAACACCCCAAACACCTTATCCCCAGTCCTAGCCAGAGCCCTCATCCCCCCATACTCCAACCCTCTGCCCCAGCCCTGAGCCCCCTCCAACACCACAAACCCCTCATCTCCAGCCCTAGACAGAGCTCTCATCCCCCCATACCCCAACCCTCTGCCCCAGCCCTGAGCCCCTTCCAACACCACAAACCCCTCATCTCCAGCCCTAAACAGAGCCCTCATCTCCCTACATTCCAACCCTCTGCCCCAGCCCTGAGCCTCTCTAACCCCCCAAACCTCCCAGCCCCAAACAGAACCCTTACCCCCTACACCCCGACTCTTGCCCTGAGCACCTCCCAAACCCCTCAGCCCTGCACCCCCTCCCTCTGCACCCCCTCCCATCTCCAAACTCCCTCCCAGAGCCTGCAGCCTGCACCCCAATACTCTGCCTAAGCCTAGGGCCTGCACCCCAGACGTCCTTCCTCACCCAAACTCCCACCTGGAGCCTTGGGGAGGTGGGGGGCCAAGTAGGGGCGGGTTCTGGGCACCACCAAAATTTCTACAAACCTGCCACCCCTGAACCCATGTACACACAGAATGGGTGTGTAGCAAGGAGCCTAGGGCAGCTGAATCGGTTCAGCTGTGTTATTGACTACAAGCCGGCCAGTGTGTTGCTGTCGGATTTTCCCCACTGACGCAGTGGCGGACCGCTCCACGGCTGTTAGGGCCCTGGGTTGGGACGCAGTGGAGTGAGGGGGCCTGAGTTCCCCTACCACCGCCACCCCACCGTCAGGAGTAGCAGCCTCCCCACTTGGTTGTCAGGAGGCCTGATTGGTCTGGCACCCGCCTGAATCAGGACGCCAGACGGTTGTGCTGACTCTCCCACCAGAGAGCTAACCTCCCCCAGGCTGCAACGGCTCCGCCGGACTGTAGGCCAGAGCCCCCCTACTTGATTGCTGCCCCGCCCTGATGAAGGGCCAGGCAAATGGACCTTCTGCTGCTCTGCCTGCCTGACTGTAGGCCACAGCCCCTACTCGACAGCAGCCCTGTCCTGAATGAGGGCCCCGGGCAAACAGACTCTCTACCGTTGGTCGGCCGGACTGCAGGCCAGAGCCATGAACACTGAGCTATTTCCCCTGAACCAAGGTACCCCGGAAGTATCGTAGCGAGGGGCATGGTCTCCCACCCAGACAGATGGGGAGGGAGCCGCGAACCCCCTACAGCCTCTCTTTCTACTTGTTCATACTTTTTCTCTAAATATGTCAAAACACAGCACGCTGTTAGGGCCCTGGGCGGGGACGCAGTGGAGCGGGAGGACCTGGGTTCCCCTATCCCCGCCACCGCACCGTCAGGAGCGGCAGCCTACTTGATCGCTGCCCCGCCCTGATCAAGGGCCAGGCAAATGGACCTTCTGCTGCTCTGCCTGCCTGACTGTAGCACAAGCACGCAACCTTCCCCCGGCCAAACACAGAAAAATAATACAAAATAAATGTTCAGAAGGGCCGATGGTGCCAAAAATGTACACGACCGGAAACGGGGACGGAGGGCGGGATGTAAACTCTACACGGGGCATGGAAACCTGTCAAAAAGTACATGGTGATAAAAGCTATTGAGCGGTTAACTACTCACGTGGCTGGGCAGGGCAGGCGGCCAATGGGGAGAAGGCCATGGTCCGGCACGATGTGTTCCACCCTGCTCCAGGCGGGCTCTGGTGCACCAAACCCCCAGAGTAGGGAGGCTGGCTTTTACTCAGGCAGCTGGGCAGCTTCAATGACTGGGTTCTCCCTTGTATGCATCAGTCTCATCCTGTGCAAGAGTGTCCGTAGGCTGGTGCGGGCTGGACGATGTTTCTTGCAGGCATTGAGGATGAGCATTGTCTGCAAAGCCAGGCACCTGACAGAGGACTTGCTGTCCTGCTGCAAGCCTTTGAGGACTAAGATTGAAAGGAAGGAAATGGAGGTCAGAGCCATGGTGCTCTGGAAAGCCCTGGCACACCAAGCCAGGGCTGTACCTCTCAGCCCGTGACAAGAAGGCAGCAGGCTGGGAGGCGGGAGGCAGGGGACTAGCAGGAACAACCACCAACCCTCACTTAACATCCCCACTGCCCTCCATAGCTGGGGGAGCAAAAAAGACACAGGCAAGAAGTCACAATGAACCCCATTCACTCACTATTTCCAGGACTTCCCCGTCCCTGCAGGATCTCATGGCCTCATCCCTGCCTGTATTTACACTCCCCCTTCCCCCCAGTGCACAGATGGGCACTCAAGCCCAGAGAGGGGGAGATTCACAAAGGGGGCTTGGGCATTGTTAGGCTACGCCTAACTTCCGGTGCCCTGCTGCCCTCCAGGAAATGCCGAGGAGGGAGCTCAGCCATTCTCTAGCTCTGGTTAGGGCCCAGCTGTGAAACTGCTCTGGGAGTGAGGAGCCTGAGCTATGTCACCCCCCCTCCCATCCCCCTTTTCCCCAAATGTGGGGAAATGTGGAGGAGACGCTGCTCTGCCCTGCGCTGGCCCAGGGGTCCGGGCATGCAGCAGGGAGGTAGATGACCGGACGTCACCTCAGTCTCCTTTGGAGCAGTGGCTTGACACCAGGCACCCCACCTGGAGGTGACTGCAACAAACCCTGGGCTAGTGAGTGCAAGGGGGGGAGGCAGGACCCCACCCTTGCTGTGTTGCGGGGGCGGGGGGGGGGCAATCGTCTGCGAAGGCCAGCCAGCTCAGGCCCAGTTTGGGGATTTGCCAGGCCACAGCTCTGAGGTCAGGGCTAAGTGCCTGGGCACATGCCAACCACCAGACACCACAGGGTGAGGGGGAAGCTGATCGGGGGTTTGGGGATCTACATTTTGCAACCCTTTGTGGCTCTCGCCCAAGATCACATTGCTGGCGTCGGAGATTGAACCCAGCCCGTGGCCCTGGGCCATTCGTCCCTCTAGCGCTCAGTGCTCAAGGCAGATACCACTCACCATTGCAGATGGCCTCCAACTTCTCCTGGCTCTGCTGGTCCAGCTGCCGGGCAGTGAGCCCTACACACACAAACAGCTCATTACATCCCTGCGTCCCCAGAGAGGGTGTCAAAGCCTCTGTCACCCTCCAAGCAGTGGGGCTTTCCCCTGCCCCTTGTTGTCCAGGACGCACTCCTGAGTCCCCAGGGGAAAGGGCGAGTCCCCAGGAATGGCTGTGGGGCTGGTTGCCAAAGGAGAGCATAGCGCCTTGAGGTTCCACTACCAAGAGCCCATGGTGGGGTGGGGGGAGGGGGGGATGGGGACTGCATGGGGAGCAGTGGAGTTCGAGGGGGCCCATCAGCCGATCAGGGCAGTTTGGGGTGAGCTTTCTCCTGCGGGTTTCTGACACCCCTGAGCCTTCATTCGGCAATCAGGAGCCCAGGGGTTACTTCTCGCTGCCGGCAGGGACTGAGGAGAGCCTGGGACTGGATCCAGCCCCTCTGCTTAAGGGACCCCTCTGCTCTGTGGTTACCTAGAAACCTGATGGCCGCTTCTCGAATGGGAGCCTGCGGGTTTTCCACAAAGGCCATGGCCTGGCAGAGGAAGGTTTCTGCCCTCCCCTTGTAGCACGCCACCTAGGAGCCAGAACAAGGGAGCACAAGGTTATTAAAGGCCTTTCCATCCTGCAGGCCAGGTTCCAGATCTGTGGAGTGTCCTGCTTTCAGCCCTCTTTCCTGTGCCGGGGGGATCACGCAGAGGGACTACAGCCAGGGCCAGGTGTGGTCCCGGGGCTGGGGCTCGGTGTGGGCACGGAGCCGGGCAATGGAGGGCTCCCTCACCAGGCAGTCACAGCCTCGCCAAAGCTCCTTCTTCTGGACGAGAGCACCGAGCTGGCTCCACCTGAGGAATTCCAGAGCACTCCTGAGGGTGTCCCAACACACCTGTAAAACAAGAGGGGTCGGGGCGAGCCGGCCACGGTTACGGGAGCTGGAAGCCAGGGCCGTCCCTCGGCATACGCGGCTGCATAGGGGATTATGAAATTTGGGGCACCAAATTGCCCTAAATTTCATGGTGCCCCTAGGCGGCTGCATGCTGCACATGCAGCAGCCCCAGCCCCAGCGACCCGCCCTATACCTCGGCCAGCCCCGTCGCGGGATGCGCCCACTACAAAGGGCAGGGCCGTCCCTGGGGGGGCCTGGACAACTCCCTCCGCCCTGCCTCTTCCCCTTCCCCCCTGCTCCGTCCCCAGCCCGCCCCCATTCCACCTCTTCTCTGCAAGCCTCTTCCCCCAGTGACCCCACATTCACTGGCAGTGGCAGGAAGTGGAGCAACCCGGTCCCAGCCCGCTCTACTCCAAAGGATTGCCCCCCGCACTCACCGGCGGTGGGAAGCGGAGTGCCGCAGCTGGGAGCTGGCAGAGTAGAGCGGACTGGGGCCAGGCTGCTCCGCTTCCCGCTGCTGTCAGTGAGTGTGTGTGTGGGAGGGATCCCTTTCCCCAAAGCCCCTCCCTCGAGCGACACAGCTGGAGCCGGGGCAAGGGAAGCAGAGCGGGCTACTCCCAGCTCTCCTCTAATCCCCCAGGACACTCTGGCCTGTGGGCCCCCCAAAAGTGGCCCCACACAGCTCCTGCCTCCCAGACCCTGGTCGGGGGGAGGGGGAGGCCTGGGACCCCACACAGCCCCACTGCGGGAGGGCTGGATAGGGCACCCAAATGGCTAGGGACAGCCCAGCTGGAAGCCACTAACATAGTTACTGGAGGCCGTGTGTGCTGAACGGTTCCCGGCCCGCGGCTGCTTGTGGAAGGGCGGAGGTGTGGCTAAGGCAATGGCTGGAGACCTGACTCAATTCCTAGCTCTTCCTGCAGGAACTCAGGCAAGTTGCTTCGGCCCAGGGCTACAAAGGGATTTAGGTGCCTAATGCCCATGGGCATTCAATACTTTTGAGGCACTAGGCCTCACACTGTGCCTTAGTTCCCCACCTCCTGGGGGGTAGGAGGGTGAATTCATTACTGCTGGGAGCATTTGGCTCCCAAGTGATGGGGACCATGAGAGCGAGCGTGGGCACAGGCACCTGGGGCAGGGCGGACGGGGGGCTTGGGCATGTCATGGCTAGTAAGACCTGACCGGGCTGCTTGGCCAAGGGCACATTGGGTCTTGGGCACCATCCGGAGGCTGGGTAGCTCTGCTCCGGGTAGAGACCATGGCCAGGGTTGTGCTCTTCCCACCAGCACAGCCAGGGGAATGTGCAGAGGCCAGTGGCTGTAGGAGAGGTGAGCTGACCCCTCCGCCCACCCATTCTCTCAGC
Organism: Natator depressus; assembly: GCF_965152275.1. Taxonomy (NCBI): domain Eukaryota; kingdom Metazoa; phylum Chordata; order Testudines; family Cheloniidae; genus Natator; species Natator depressus. The sequence continues at coordinate 15,594,613 of NC_134256.1, read as the reverse complement.
CTGGCTGCAGCGGGGGAGTGTTGGGCTCAGAGGAGGCAGGGAAGACTCAGCAGTTGGGTGAGGCGCCATGGTCATGGAGCTACTGGACTCAACGTTCAAGTGATTTTGAGCACCTGATTGTCACAGCACTGAGCACCTGCCCTCTGCCGGCCAGACCCTTGAAAGGGGGGTGTCACATGTTGGCCCCCCCCAACAAATTACTGGTCACTCTGTAACGATCTCAGCTGCAGGCTCCAGCTCGTGGCCTCACCTGGGACACATTGGGACGCTCATCATGCAGCAGGAGGAGCAGCGGGACCAGGCTCCGGAGGACGAGCTCCTTCATCTTCCTCCTGCTGGGCCCCCTTACAAGCTCCAGCAGGTGTTTAAAGAGGGCGATGGAGAGCACCCGGAGTTTGCTGGACTCCTGCAAGAGAGGATGTGGGGAGGAGACGCTGTGACGGTCATGCTCACCCAGCAGGGTGAGCGCTCACTGTGACAGAGATGTCTGCCCTGCAGGGGGTATTGCTAACTCACCCCCAGTCACAGGCACAGCTGGGGGCCAGAGTCTCATGGGCATAGCGCCACTGAAGGCAATAGAGATGCAGGTTTCCACCAGCTCAGGGGCTGGCCTGGTATCTTCTTGGCCAGAAAACCTGTTCTGTTCCCCCCGGGCCCCACAGGGTTTTCGTTTAAAGGCTCACCCCAGGGCGAGATCCTGCATCTTCAGTCTGGGCTGCCCTGTCCCTTCGGTCAGCTGGGGATCCAGGAGACCCTGGGAACAGCTTTAGCTGGGCCTGTGCCACTACTAAATAAAGAGCGGCCGGGTCCCAGCAGAGTTCGGGAGGGCTGAGGGTACGATTTAGCCTTGTGAGAGCTGGGGAGGTGGGTGGTCCCAGGAGCCCCCACTGGGATGTTACCCCTGGAAGGCAGTAATGGATGGGTCCCTTTCTCCCGCCCACTTTGCTGGCTCTCGCCGTGCAGTGGGGGACTGAACATCAGTCTGGTGAACACGCTGGCGGGGGCTCGTTTGTGGTTCCAAAAGGCCTGGGGAGAACTAGCCCCTCCTTTGATGCTGCCCTGCCATGAGAATGAAGGGGAGAGGAAAGGGTGGTAGCTGCAGAACCTACAGATGGAGCCGTTTCCTTATGGAGCTGACAGGCCAGCTGTGGGATTCCTGGCCAGGGAGGGGAGGGGCAGGATTTTCACCAGGGTACCATCACTTGTTACCCTGGAAGCCAGCAGGAGCATTGCGGCACCCTGTGCTGCAGAGGCCCCCTCGCTGCATTCAGTCTCAGGAATGCATGTCCTTCCCTCAAGGGGAGCCTCGTCCCCAGGCTGCCCTGATCCTTGTCAGCAGGCCTGCAGGACACCAGGGTTCCCACCCTTACTGCCATATGCTCTGATGGAGAATGGGCTAGCAGAAGAAGGCGGGAATGGGTTCATGTCATTTACGACAATCCTTTTTCTGCTAGGGCCATAGCATAGGTCCCGCTAGCCCACCCGCCAGCCCCCATTCATACGTCTGTGGCTTGAAGGGTCTCCCGCGGGCCGCCAGGCCTTACATCATGAAAGAAAGGCAGGAGTTTCTCAGCCACTTGCACAGCCACGGGGCTGGCGCTCTGCCTGTCCATGCCAACGAGGATGTCTCTCAGCACCGTGATGGCATTGGAGATGATGTCCCTGTCTGCCTCGTGTAGCCGCTCCACGATGACTGGGAGTTGGCGCTGGAGTTTCCCTATCTGTGTGAAAGGAGGAGCTGCTTTACGAAACACCCTCCGGTGACCCAACAAGCCATTTCCAAAACAACGTCTGCCTCCCCTGCAGACAGAGCCACGGGAACTAGGAGTGCAGGGCGTGCTGCAGCACTCCAAGGTTTTACACGGGGCTCTGCTCCTGGCCCCACACACAAGGTCCCAGCTGCCGGCCCTGCGCCAACTCCCAGCTGTGGCCCCAGCCTCGGCCCCCTTGCCCCATCCATCTCCCGCCCCCCTGGAGCCATGGCCCTGCTCCTGACCCCAGCTCTAGGGGTGGTGGGGTGTGTGGACAGGTGTAAGGGGGTGCTCAGCACCTACACTATCAAAAGTCTTCTAGCGCCCCGCCTCCAGATGACATGTTAGAGCCTCAAAGCCCTTGCACAGCCCCAGCTAGGATCGCAGGCAGCGGGGCCGACTACCTGCAACATAAGCAGCTGCTTCCTTGTACCCCCGATCCCAGGGGGTGGTATTTATTAGCAGGTATCATCTGTGGAAACTTCTCTGCACAACACCTTGACCCCAAACAAATCAAGTGTATTCTTCTTATAAGGGTTAGAATAGCACCTCCAGCGCCTATCTGCAATCAGGGCGTGTGCTGGGGCCTTTCCAGGCACAGAAAGAGACATTCCCTGGCCTAGAGCTTACAGGCTAGACACACAAAGGAAGGATTTCTATCCCCATTGTACAGACATGGAACTCAGGCACAGAGAGGCGACGTGACTCACCCATGGTCACCCAGGGAGTCTGGCAGAGTCCGAAACTGAACTTGGGTTCTCCTGAGTCCCGGGCCTTACAGCCCAGCCTCGGCGAGGGAGCCGATTTTGTACACGAGTTCTAGGCTTGGTCTGTTACTAAAAGCCAGATTCAATCATTTCTGTATTTAGCTTTTGAACTGTTCAAAGACAGCCCCAGAAAACCTCAACCGGGATCAGGGGGAAAAGTGTCCAATACAGGCTTACCGATTCCGGAAGGAAAAATAAAACACAAGCAAGTGAAAACCAGGCTGAGGACATGGAACAATGGGAATGGTGGATAACAAAGAGAATTACAGTCATGCCCTCTCCATGTCTGATCGATTCATCGTCCGGCTTTAATAAACCGGACTGACCTGCTATTCTCAGGGGAAGTAAATTATCATTAGGGAGAGTTGCCTTCAGATTGTCTCCTCTTTGACCAGGCTGCCAGATCTGTGTATTTAAGTCCCAAGGGTTTTCTCTGCCTTCACTATACTGTGTCTATCACACTTGGTATGAGGTCTGAGCAGCAAAAGGCCCTTCTCGAGCTCTTCAGAGGAGCGAATGCTGCGGGACAGAGCTGTGACGTCAACAGTTAAAACCTAGGAGGCTCAAAAAGGGGATTCGTAGGAAAAAATGGTTCCAATTGAAGCAAAATGGCTCTTTCCGGGGGTCCCAGATCACTGGTGTCACCAGCAATCCCTGGAGCTCTAGAGTCCACAGCTCTGCTGCTACTCTAGTGCTAGGGTTCTTTGGATCACACACCCAGAGACGCACCCTGCAGGAGCCAGGCCCTGCCCTGCAGAACAACAGACAAAAGCCAGGCAGGGACTTGCCCAAGGTCACCCAGCAGGTCAGTGGCAGAGCCAGGACTAGAAACCAGGGCTCCTGACTCCAGGCCATGGCCAGGTCCCCTGGGAAGCTTTCAATGACCCCAGCCCTGCATCAGCTCCCTGATGAAGGAGTTGCCAAGACTTTGAAGGAAAGAGCTCAAATTCAGAGGGATCATGGTAAATTGGAGGACTGGGCTATAGACAACAAAATGAAACTCACCCAAGACAAAAGTGAGGTGCTACATTTAGAGAAGAAAAAGCAAATGCACAGAAACAGAATGGGGGATAACCGGTTGTACTGCTGAGAAGGATCTTGGAACTGCGGTGGATCACAGCCTCAGCATGAGTCAGCAAAGCGATGCTGTTGCAAAAAAAAAAAAAAGAAAAAAAAGCAAATGCAATCTTAGGTTGCATTAACAGAGGTATAGCCTGCAAGTCATGGGAGGTGATAGTACCACTCTACTCAGTGCTGGTTAGGCCTCAGCTGGAGTACGGTGTCCAGTTTTGGTCACCAATGTCTACAAAAGATGTGGAGAAACTGTAATGGATCCAGAGGCGAGTGACAAAGATGATCAGAGGGATGGAACACAAGCCATACGAGCAAAGATTGAAGGAACTGGCTATGTTTAGTTTGGAAAAGAGGAGATTAAGGGGGGACGTGCTAATGGTCTTCAGATTCTTCGAAGGCTGCCAAAAAAAAGATGGCGAAAAGTTGTTCTCTCTTGCCACAGAGGGCAGGACAAGAGGGGATGGGTTCAAAAGACAGCACTGCAGATTTAGATTAAATCTCAGGAAAACCTTCCTAACTGTAAGAAGAGTAGGACAATGGGACAGACGACTAGGGAGCTTGTGGAAGCCCCTTTGCTGGAGGTTTATAGAAGGAGGCTGGAGCCATCTGTCTCGGCTGGGATAGACACAACAAATCCTGCATCTTGGCAGGGGGCTGGACAATCTGACCTTGCGATCCCTTCTCACCCTGCGGTTCTATGAGAGCTGTCCCAGAGCACCAGGAGAGGGTTTCGGCGTGTTCTGCCTCGACCATAGCGCTGGCTAGAGTCACGCTCTCTCTCTTCGGCCCAATGGCGATACCCAGTGGGAGACTGAGAGACACCCTGAGGCCGTGGAGGGGAAACACGGCGCTCCTTCCCTTGCTGCAGGGGCTGGAACTTACGGCCAAGGGGGCGACGCCAACCTCTTGCTGAGAGACATCGTGATGAGGGTGCAGCGGTCGCTCCTGCAGCGTGTTGAGCAGCTCCCGTAGGACCTTTCCTGCGGTCTTGGGGTGGGATGTCAGCACCCTCCACATCTCCACAGCAACGCTGCAAAGGGAGAGAGCCGATTTCACCTGGCCAGAGCCCCGCCAGCCTCCTGCACCCACCGCCACCCGCACCCTGCTGGGTCTCCCGCCACCGGCCGGCCCTTTGTTGCCCTCCTGCTGCAGCAAGGGCCCCCACTGCCTGGGGCAGGCTGCATGGGGGCCGGGTCTGAGTGTCAGCCCCGGGGGAGGCCGAGGGCTGCCATCTGGGGTTTTGCAGGCTGGCCTGTCTCCACGGCATGTCAGCCTGCAAAACCCTCCAGAAGAAGCAGAAGCTCTGCAGGGAGCAGGAGGTCTCTGGAAGGTTCTGCACGCCCCTGACCCTGGCAGCGGGACCAGTCCGGGGGAGCCGGAGCGCAAGCGGCAGCAGCCCCAGCCCCGTACCTGTCACATGACAGCGAGCAGCCCAGCAGGGTTGTGACCACCTCCTCGCTGTACTGGTGGCCCAGCACGACAAGGGCCTTGAGCAGCTGCTGCTGGGCCAGCGGCTCGCTGATGGAGTCCAGGTTGTGGTATATGCTCGTCACAGCCTCCGACACCTGGAAGAGAAATGGGGAGATGGGGGCTTTGGCTTCCTCGCGCTGCTATTGATCTGGGGTGCCAGGGAGCTGCCGTACCTGAGAGTCATCTGCCCTCCCACATCCTCTTCTCCAGCTCCAGGCCTAGAACACAGGGCCAATTCCCGGCCTATCGATTCATAGACTGCAAGACCACAAGCGGCCATGGAGATCACCTAGACTGAACCCCCCGCATTGCACAGGACCTGCCCCCCAGTAATGCCGAGCGCCCAGAGACAGAGTCTCCCACGGATGGGCTCCCCCAGCAGGCTGTTCTCACTGCAACTCTTACCCTCTCCAAGCTTGGGCTGGGGACCCACAGGATCACATGCAGCATGTGCCTGGCCGCCACCGAGTCATGGACGCTGGTGTCTTTCATGCCCTCGATAGCCGTGAGGAGGAAGTCCATGCGCTCGGAGGGGTTGAAGTACTTCCCAAACATCTGAAAAAAACCTGCCAGTGAAACCCCTTTTGCTGCCCAGTGCGGTTCCAGTCGGACCGAGCAGCCAGGAGTGGACCAGCCAGGAGTGCAGGCAAAGCCCGCTCTGCCGGGACAGGGCTGGGTTACTGCACCTGGGATGCACAGTACCCAGCCAGCAATCAGGAGCTGTCGTACATGGCAGAGGCCGGTGTGGCAGTGCACGGGGGCACAATATTGCACAGCACGGATACACTCTCTAGTGCTCAGCAGGGGCTGGCACTGGTGCGTGGACGCAATGATGCCTTGGAGAGCATTAATCTCTGGGGAAGCTCCCACCACACCTGACAAGGAGCTGGGATCAGGTTTGGATGAGACCCAGTGCATCTTGGGATGTGGCATGTAGGGAGGCATATTGGCCCGCCATAGTAGAAGCCTTGCCAGCAGTATGAGGGAAGTGATTATTCCCCTCTATTCGGCACTGGTGAGGTCACATCTGGCCCCCCAAGGATGTGGAGAAATCGGAGAGAGTCCAGCAGAGGGTAACGAAAATGATTAGGGGGCTGAAGCACATGAATTATGAGGAGAGACTGAGGGAAGTGGGCTTATTTAGTCTGCAGAAGAGAAGAGTGAGGGGGGATTTGATAGCAGCCTTCAACTACCTGCTGGGGTCGGGGGGCAGGGGGGCGGGTTCCAAAGAGGCTGGAGCTCGGCTGTTCTCAGTGGTGGCAGGTGACAGAACAAGCATCAATGGTCTCAAGTTGCAGTGGGGGAGGTCCAGGTTGGATATGAGGAAACACTATTTCACTAGGAGGGTGGTGAAGCACTGGAAAGGGTTACCTAAGGAGGTGGGGAATCTCCATCCTTCGAGATTTTTAAGGTCAGGCTTGACAAAGCCCTGGCTGGGATGATTTAGTTGGGGTTGGTCCTGCTATGAGAAGGGGGTTGGATTAGATACCTCCTGAGGTCTATGATTCTATGAGGTGGAGTGGGCCATAGGCAGGGCTCCGGCCCAGCTGGATGGGGTCAGTCACACGCCTGGGTCTGTCCCTTCCCCCTGACTCCCAGGGTGTTAATTTCTCTCTCCTGAGGACTCTGGGCACAACAAACCCCGGAAGCATTGAAAGTAGTTACCATGGCGATATTGCTGGTGTTGGTGAACCAGGTGACCCAGAAGGTGTTCTCCGCTCGCCACTCCCTGAAGACCTGCATATACTCTGCACTCTGCTTTGCCAGCGTGGTGCCTGAACCAGGGAGGGGAAAGAGACAGCAGGCAATAGAAATCAGAGGTTAGCTTTGGAAACGGGAGTTTTGCAAGGAAGTTTACAGACAAGTACGTCTAAGAAACATACTGTAAATTCAGGCCAATAAACTCCCCCCACCCCCGAACAAAACTAAACAAACTAACCCCCCTGGAAGAGTCAAAATAAACCAGGCAGAAGTGCAGCAGCAGTGTGAGGCTCTCCAGTGGATTGCACTGAATGCAGCATGTAGGATTACCAGCCCTGTGGGCAGGTAGCACATCTGGGCATTTGGCCCAAGGAGCTACTGCCCTCGGAGACCAGGAGGCCAGAGGATCTCAACTGGTGGAGCCAAGGGAGACAGCGAGGTACATAGAGGAGACTTTTAGGGATGCAGTAGAGTGGTCCCACCCCCAGTCTGACAGCCTCTGTGCTGCTGAGGAGGGTGAAAGTTTCTGGGAAGGAGAACATCGAGCTGGAGCAGAGGGAGACGATCCCATAGTTGGGACCCACCTGCCAGATGAAGTCAGGATATCCTCTCACACTGAGGCTGCCCCTCCTGAGGCGGGAAGCCCAGTTACAAAGAAAAGCCAGGTAATAGTAATGGGGGATTCAATCAATAAACATATAAGCAGTTGGGTTTGTGATGAGTGGGAGAACCGCATGGTAAATTGCCTGCCTGGTGCAAAGGTTGCAGCTCTCACGAGACATCCAAACAAACTTCTGTGCAGTGCTGTGGTATGTAAGCTAATGTTTAAATCGGCCTCTGTACGAGATAGCGAATGTGACAGTGAATTTTATAAAAGTCTCCAGATGTGATCCCTGGCAAGCCTGACTTCAGCACCAGGCAAATTGTTGAAATGATAGGAAAGAAGAGAATTATCAGACACATAGGTGAACACAATTTGTTGGGGCAGAGTCAACATGGCTTTTGTAAAGGGAAGTCATGCCTCACCAATCCAACCAAAGTAAGCTGTCATGGGATAAGAGGGAAGGTTCTCTCATGGGTCAGTGGTTAAAAGATAGGAAGCAAACAAGAGGGATAAATGGTCAGTTTTCACAGTGGAGAGAGGTAAAGAGCGGGGCACCCCAAGGATCTGTGTTGACACCAGTGTAGTTCAACATAGTCATCAATGATCCAGAAAAAGGGGTAACCAGTGAGGTAGCAAAATTTGCAGATGATACAAAATGACTCAAGATAGTTAAATCCAAAGCAGACTGCGAAGAGCTACAAAGGGATCTCACAAAACTGGGGGACTGGGCAACAAAATGGCAGATGACATTCAATATTGATAAATGCAAACTGGACACCACAATCCCAACTATACATGTACAATTATGGGGTTTAAATTACCACTCAAGAAAGAGATTTTGGAGTCATCGTAAAGAGTTCTCCGAAAACATCCGCTCACCGTGCAGTGGCAGTTAAAAAAGCCAGCAGAATGTTGGGAACCATTAGGAAAGGGATAGATAATAAACCCGAAAAATGTCAGAATGCCTCGATACAAATCCAATGTGCGCGCCCACACCTTGAATACCGCGTGTAGTTCTGGTCGCCCCATCTCAAAACAGATATACCAGAATTGTAAAAGGTGCAGAGAAGGGCGACAAAAATGATTAGGGGTATGGAAGAGCTTCCATTTGAGGAAAGATTAAAAAGACTGGGGCAAGTCTACACTTAAACCACTCTATTGCCATAGCTGCACCGGCGCTGTAGCATTGAAGAGAAGATGGTCCTCTGCCAACAAGCTCTGAATCCACCTCCCGGAGAGGCGCTAGCTATGTCAGTGGGAGGGGTGCTTCTGCCAACAGGGGTGTGGATTTTTCACAGCCCTGAGCAATGGAGTGATAACAATATAGGTCTGCAGTGTAGACCTGGGACCATTTAGTTTAGAACAGAGCTGACTAAGGGGGGAGATGACAGAGGTCTATAAAATCATGACTGGTGTGGAGAAAGTGAATAGGGAAGTGTTATTTACCCCTGCACATAACACGGGAACTAGGGGTCACTTTCTGAAATTAATAGGCAGCAAGTTAAAAGCAAAGAAAAGAAGGTATCTCTGCACACAATGCACAGGCAACCTGTGGAAATTGTTGCCGTGGGATGTTGTGAAGCCTAAAAGGATAATTGGGTTCAAGATAATTAGGCCATGCAACCCCAGACTCTGCATGTCCCTAAACCTCTGACTACCAGAAGCTGGGACTGGATGAGAGGGGATGGATCACTCCAAATTTCCCTTTTCAGTTCATTCTCTCTGAAGCATGAGGCACTGGCCGTTATCAGAAGACCCAATACTGGGCTAGATGAACTGAGCTGAGTCAGTATGTCCATTCTTATGTGAGTTATGAAGAGTAGAATATGGACAGGGGAAGCTAAAGACATCAGGGGAAACTCCATGGCTTGAAGGACTATGGATACTAAGGAGGTTTTTTCAAAAAGTGTATTAGGAACAAAAGAAATCCTAGCAATGGTGTAGGCTCATTACTAGATGGAGACTGTTTAAAAGGATGTAGAAAAGGCAGAAGTGTTCAATAAATATGTTTCCCATGTTTGGAAACCCCATGTCAATGTATTTAGGAAGGACAAGGGTCTCCAGTGCTCTTACGTTTTTGCCACAGCAGGAAGGCGTAGAGGTGGTGAAGTCCCTCCATAGCCGATCGGCAGATCTCCTGCTCCTGCTCAGCACAGAGCAGAGTGAGACAGCCCACCAGCTGGCCCAGGACTCTGAACTCCTCCAGTCCCTGATGGAGAGAGGGAGCAAGGGGAGTCACTCGCCCCTGCAGGCCCAGCGCAGCATGTCCCCCTGGCATTGCACTAGCAAGGGGCTAGAACCGGGCGAGGCAGAGCCCAGCGCAGAGAGACTGGGGACAATGAGAGCAGGAGGAGCCATGGGGCCCATCACCAGGGACTGAGGGAAGCTAAGCAGGGACGGGAAGTCTGGGTAGCAAAGTCAGCAAACGTTGCCCTCGAGTGGGGACCTGGGTAAGGAATGAACTAACGTCCAGTCTCCATCTCAAGGGCAAGCTCCTAATCCCAGCCCCTTCTCCCATCCCCCTCCCTCCACTGACCTCAGGTCCAGGAGCGTGAGGTCACCTTGGACTCCTCTTCTCTGCATTCCGCCTCTCTCACTCCATCCTGGAGCTCCCCACAACCCCCACTTTCTGCGCCGCACCCAGCCTGCCGGCTCTCTCCTGCCGGTTCTCTCCTGCAGCCTCCCCCTCTAGCCTCCCCCTCCTGCCAGACCTTCCCTTGCCCCTCCTGCAGCCCCTGCGCTCGCTCCCTGCTCTTCCCCACGTCGTCGCACCAAGCCCCTTGCCCTCCTCTCCTGGGGTCTGCACGGCCTCCCCTGACCCACTCCCCATTGCTCTGGCTCCTTTGGCCCCTCCCATCCCTTTCACTGTGTCCCCTTCCACCTCCCTCCTTCTCTTCTGCTGCCCCAGCCTCTGGGGGCATATCATCCAAGCGCCCCCCTCCAGCTGCTGGAGGGGAGGCCCTGCCACAGGGGGGATGGAGCAGCTGGAGCAGCTCAATGGCCCTGAGCACCCAGAGCAGGGGGTGTTCATCTGGCAGCCTGGCAGGAGCTGATGCCAAAGCATCCCGGGGGCAACTGACAAAGGGGCTGAACAGACACCTGGGTTCAGAGGGTGCTCTCAGGGCGATCCTGTGTAAATCCGCTGACCCTGCGGAGCAGACTTTGGTCCTAGGGGAACAGCGGGGAGAGTCCTTGGAGATAGAATTATGGGGCTCCACCCAAGGCCCACTGGAGTCAGAGGACAGACCGTCCACATCAGGGCTCATTAGATTGGACTCCTACCGAGGATCTTGCTGAGTCACTATTCCAGGCCCGGGTTTTCCCTGCCAGGGAGCGCTGCACCGCGAGGCTGCTCAGTGCAGTTAGGAGACGGCCAGAGTCACAGGCTGCTCACCTTGAATTGGTGTTGACCAGAGATGAATTTGGTCAGCCAGGTGATTCTTCCCACTGCCCTCAGCCGCACATGCACCTCCTTGGATGCGGTCCAGGGGAGCAGGACCTGAGAGAAACAGATTGGGACAAATTGCGAAGGAGAAGTACCAAAAAATAGCACAAGCACACAGAGTGAAAATCAGAAAGGCTAAGGCAAAAATGAGTTCTAACTGGCAAGGGACATCTGAGTATCTGAATATCTGAATATACTGATACTGAGTATCTGAATATACTGAATATTCAGAATATTCAGTATCTGAATATTCAGTAGACTGAATATCTGCCGAGGACATTTCCCTCTTTTTGGAGCACAAACCACCCACAGAATCGACTTCCTGTGGCCCCAGAACTAGAACATTGGGGGAATCTAGCTCTGGGCTGTGGCCAGTATTGGTGGGGCCCATGGTGAACACAAATGAATCCCGGGCTCAGATGAGGCTCAGTGGAGAACACGGCAGATCCCGCACTCCTCCACTTCCGCCCCATGCAGACGTTTTTCAGATATAGCGGGGGCACTTGGTCCTCCAGCCCAAGAACCTTTTTATAGAACATACTCTGAGGAGCAGTAGTCCCATGCTTGGGATTAAATGGAGCCTTGGTCCCAGAGCCCCACCCCAGCTACAGGACTCGTCCCCTTCCTGCCCCCATGCCTCCACACCTCCACGATGTTTTGCAGCACCACAAGGTTGGGCTTCTCATCCTCACACACCAAGGCCTTCAGCAGCTCATCCATGGTGTTCAGAGTCTGTGTGCAGAGCAGAGGAGAAACCACAGCAAGTGGCGTTATCCAGCCAGGCCACGAACCAATGCCCTGGCGTGTGACACTCCCCAGGCCACGGCAGCCCCTCCTATTCCAGCTCACCCACTCACTTGTACCTGCAGGGGACCTACTGCAAACTCCTCCTGGCAACAGGACCCCACCCGCTTTTGCTGTCCCCAGGGAGGCCACTGCACACAGTCTAATGCATTAGAAGAGTCAGGAAGGACTCCGCATTTGAGGGGGAGGGGAGATTTCCAGCCAAGCTTCACTTCCCCTGGCCTGTGTGCATCTCAAGCAGCCGATCTCAGGCCTGTGCCCCCAGCCATGCACTGGGGATGAATGTGCCTGGGAAGGGAGTGTCTGTTCCCCACTAATTGCCGGTGCCTGTGAAGGATAAATGCCTACTACTGCTACCCTATGAGGGAGTTACTCCTTTATCTGCGGCGGTGGGGCTTGTGCTTTGGTACTGCGGGTCCTGAGCTGAAGCGCTGCCAAGGAGCTGTGATCATTACACTCTTATGCCAGCGCCAGGTAACCCAGGGGGCAGGGACACAAGTGACTTGCAGGATTCCCCCTCGGTTTGGGGCAGCTCCTCATGGCTAGTTTGGGGCTTACGTTGTTGTATAGAGCAGCCTCCACGCCCTGGTTGGTCTCTGCTGGAGGCAGGGAGAAGGTGCTGGAAAAGCAGACCTTGAGCAGGCTGGATAGCTCCATTCCCCGCAGCAGTGGCTTCACTTTGCTAAGAGAAGAGACACGCGCGGATTGGAGGGCTGAGGCGAGACTGATGCACTGATGTTGGCCTCAGGCTCCCAGGATATGCTGGGCAGGCTTCTGGGAAGCTCAGAGCAGGGCGCCAGCGGCACTGAGAGAGAGCCCCCCATGGCGCAGGCTGTGCCACGTGCCAGGGCTCAGCCTGCCCAGCCTCTGAGCCGCAGGGAGTCGCTGAGCTGCCGGTGTGATGCAGCTGGCACAGCTGGCGGCGACTCCGGTGGCTCCCTCCAGCAGTGCCCAACTGCCCCTCTCCCCCCGGAGCCATCGCCTGCGGGTCCCAGAGGGGACCGGTCCAACCCCCTCGCTCCCTCCCCCACATCTTCACACGGCCACTTGGAGAGGTCGCCAGGCACCGAAGGATCCTCCACCACCAACCCACGGGTGCCAGCGCACATGCACCAGCACCATGGCCTGGTGCCACGTGCCCGGGGGAATCAGAAGACGGGGGAGGAGCAGAGGGGGCAATGCCCTGGAGAACTGGCCATGCCAAGAGGCTGGCGTGTCTGGCTGCACACAGCACTAGCTGGGGCTGCGCGGGCAGGCCGGGTACCTCAGCTCCATGATGGCGAGCATTGCTTGCTGACGCATCCCGCTGGTCAGGGAGTCGACGGACTCAAGATCAATCAGCTCCTGGGGAGACAATGTGGGGAAGTGCCAGCCGGGCTCCGAGCTCCGGTAATGCTGCGACTGGGGAGCAAAGCGCAGGGCCTGCAACACGTGGCCTTCGCAGACAGGTCGTCCTACTGTGGGCTTGACGGTGTGCAGGGCTCCAGCTGGGGAGCACAGTGCAGGGCCTGTGGTCAGTGCCCCAGCGTCATGCGCCAGTGCACTGCAAAGGCTCCATCAGCATTAGCACCCAGGGACTCCACCTGAGATCAGGCTCCTTGTGCCAGGTGCTGCACACACACAGTGAGAGCCAGTCCCTGCCCCAGAGAACTCACGAGCTAACTGGACGAGACAAGGCATGGGAGGGAAACTGAGGCACAGAGGGGGAAGTGATTTGCCCAAAGGTCTCACTGAGGAACTGAGCCCCAGCCCACTGGACCACCCACCAGCACACGCTGTCCCACGTTCAGGGAAGGGAGGTAAGCTCCGGAAAGCTTTCTGCAGCGCCGCAGAGCAAAGACTTTCCAAATCTACGGAGCAGATTTGTTGCTAGTTCCCTAGTGGGCACTGACTGCGCAGTGCTGGGGCTCTGTGCAGGGAGACTGGTGTATACAGAGCGACCCGGTGACTTGGGAAGCTGGGCTCAAGGGAACAATCTACGTTTCAATACAGTGACATGTTCAGGACCAAAGAATGCAGGCCACACTCACAGCATGGGGGGCTCTAACCTGGGAAGCGGTGACTCTGGAAAAGACTTGGCAGGCATGGTAATCAGCTGACCAGGAGCGCCCAGTGCGAGGCTGGGGCCAAAAAGGATTATGCCATCCTGGGCTGTACAAACAGGGCAATCTCCAGTTGTTAGAGAGGTTATTTTCCCTCGGTATTTGGCACTGGTGTGACCTCTGCTGGGATCCTCTGTCCAGGTCTGGTGCCCACAATTCAAGAAGAATGTTGATAAATTGGAGAGGGGTCAGAGAAGAGCCACAAGAGTGACTGAAGGACTGGGAAACATGCCTTATAGTGAGAGACTCCAGAAATCAATCAGTTCAGCTTCACAAAGAGAAGGTTACAGGGTGCCTTGATGACAGTCTGTAAGTACCTACACAGGGAGCAAATGCTTGAAAATGGGCTCTTCAGTCTAACAGACAAACGTCCAACACGATCCAGCGATTGGCAGTTGAAGGTAGACAAATCTGCAGAGCTCTCCAGGCCAATCACTAAACCCGCCAAGTAACATAGCCCGAGTGTGTGTTTTACTCACCTTTATCTTCTCCACAAGGAGGGCTTTGCCGAGAAAAGCTGACAGGTTTCTGTCTGGGTGCCTCCTGAGGACGGCCCTGCTGATGGTGATGACACGATCCAAGAATTCAAGTTTCTTGGCCTCCTCCTATGCCCCGCAGAGATTAGACAAAAACAGGAAGGTTAGCGTGGAAAGGAGCTGCCAGTGGGAGAGATGTCAGAAAGCTTCCCCCCAGCACTGCTCAGGCTTTGATATGCCGAAGGCCAGAAGGCCATTCATCTCCCAACAGGAGTGACTATGCGGGGAGGGCAGGGCAGCTCTGTGTGAAACCAGACCAGAGAGGGAGCAGATCTCACGGGGTAGGTGTCCAAAGAGGAACTGCAAGATGGGGGCGAAGCAGCCAGACAGTCTTACTGGGGGGCTTGATAGAGTGGGAGGAACATCTGGGTGTGACACCCTGACACCCCAATATTCGCCACTGTCATCTAATTAGGATATGTTTGGTACCAAGTATGTCTTGTAAGGTATCAGTCTAAAAGTCTTTCTCTGCTAGACATTAATGTCTCATTGGATTGCATGTGCTATCGTTGGATGTGACGTTCTGAAGCTCAGCTGTGTATGTGTTCCTGAAAAACACTGTGAGGTTCAAAACAGCCTTTCAGGTAGAACAGCAAAAAAGCCAAACACTGGCTCCTGGAGGAAATGCACAAGCATTAGGGCTACCCCAGGAACTGCGTGCAATAGAAACCTCCCCGAGATAACGCGACACAACGGGACCTGTTGGACCCAGGTCACAGGAAAAGAGTTTTCCAGCAGGTGGGAAGAGAAGATAAAAGGGGAACAATGACATCGCGGGGGGGACGGGATGGGACCTCAGACTCCCTGCAATAAGATACCTGGAAACACCTGAGAGACAAAGATTGAACCATGAGAAGTGATGGTCCCAGGCTAGAGAAAGAGATTCCTAGCCTGTGCAAGAAAACCTGGGAAATCCAAGCTGCAAAACCAAGGCAGCTTCTGCCTTAAGAATCTGCCAACCTGTTTATCACTCAGGGAGAATTTGCTAATGTCTATCCTATCTATCTGGTGTGTAAAGCTTCGTTTGTGTGTTTTCTTTATTTACTACGGTAATCTGCTTTGTTCTGTTTGCTATCTCTTATAACCGCTTAAAATCTACCTCTTGTAGTTAATCATCTTGTTTCTTGTTTACACCACAACCCAGTTTGTAGTATAAATTAGTAAGTGGGAGGAGGGGCAAAGAGTTGTTCATACCTCTCTCCACATCGAGGGAGGGGGCGAATGTCATAAAACCTTTGGGTCTGTACTCCAAAGGAGGTGGGCACCAGAGAACTGGGACAAGGCCCTTCAGCTGAGTCTTCCCAGAGCTGATCTCAGTGTCTGTGTCTTTCTGCAGCTGGGTGTGGCCCTGCCTGTGTGTATGGCTGGAAGAGGCTTGTGAGCCGAGCCCAACAAGACAAGGTAATGGGGGCCCAGGCTGGCAGAAGAGGCGGGCTCAGTGATAAGCCAGTACATCAGGTGGCACCTCAAAGGGGGGCAACCCATCACGCTGGGGACTGGCCAAATCCAGTGGGCACAAGTGGGCAAGGGGCATGGTGGGTGCCTTTTGTAACTCCAGACAGGATGTTTTTAAGATGCTGTAGTTTAAACAGGAATTATTTGGGGGCAGGTCTCTGGCCTGTCTTATACAGGAGGTCACAGTGGTCCCGTCTGGCCTTAGAATCCATGCCTCATCTGGAGAAGGACGGATGGTGCTTGTGGACAGGGCAGTAGCTGAGAGATCAGAGGAGGGCTCTTGGTACCTGTTCCTTGCCCTTGAGAAAGGCGTTGATGTACTCTAGGGTCTCTTTCTCCTGCGAGTCTGGCCCCATAAAGCAGGAGGCATTCCCCCGTGATGGTGAATCTGATCAAAGATAGAGAAGTGGTAATACCTGAGGCTGCCAAGCTGCAGGCTGGGTGAGAGAGATCTTAGCAGAAACCCTTGCCCCCCGCTCCCACCCCAGCAGGGTAGCAGCCCCGATGCACAACAGGGTCTGGCACAGCCATCCCTGGTTTCCCCAACTCTTTGCTGCTCAGCCCAGCAAAGATCCAGTCAGAGCCCTGGTTCCCAGCTGCTACCCCACTTCCCTGCCGCACCCAGCATGCAGGCTGAGCCTGGGGACTTGGGGAGCGCCACACCTGGAAGGAGGCATGATGTCAGGCTATGAGTGGTGTCCCCACTCTCTGGGCCATTGCTGAAGGGGGCAGAGGGACTGGCAGTGAATCGGTCTGCTCCCAGCTGCGGGAGAGGGAGGAGCTACCCAGTCTGCACAGGATACGGGGACCCAGGGCCTCCCCGTTCTGCTTCCTCTGACTGCCTCTCCTGCCATCCACAGCCACGGGGTGTAACCTGGGCAAGCCCTGGGCTCCCATCAACAACCCCGCCACCCAAATGCCCTGTGCTGTGCCATGCGTCACCCCCCTGCAAAGGAGCCAGCAGATGAGGCTGCAACATCAGGGGGCATCTCATGCTTTGGCCGGCGCCCTGCAATCCTAGGCTGAACAACCCACCGTGCACAGAGCATCCCCTTCGACCATTGGAAAATATCTTCCGACCCTGCAGTGTGATGGATGGGGGTGAGCAATTCAGTCAGTCTCCACCTGATGCTTCTGCTGCCGCCCCTAATGCCCCGATCAGATGTAGGGGCTGCAGCTGCTGCCAGCAGGAGGGGCCATTCCCCCCTGCCTGGGTTTTCCTGTCTCTCCATCTCATGGCAGCCCAGAGTTGTACAAAGGTGATGGAGTCTTCTCCCGCCACTGACACCCTGGTCTTGCAACCCCAACCGCAATGCAGGGCCATGGCCTCTGTCATTTTTGCAGCCCCCTCCGCCCACCCAGGAGGCACCCACTCACCAGCATGGAAGGGCTGAGGCACACACAGCTCCTGCTGCTGCTGTGGGCTCTTCTGTGGACTCTTCCCTGGAGGAGGTCTCGTCTCCTCCCAGGCACGGATGGGCTTCAAGGGGACCTTGCGGACTTCCTCAGCCATCCTGCAAGAAGCCAGGACAAGGCATTGCTTGTGAGGGGTGAGAGGCGACTGCCCCGTTCAGCATCAGGGCCAGTCCACGTACTGCCGTTCCACCAGCGCCTACAGCTGCCAGCTGAGATCAGGGCCCTGGTGCCCCAGGTGCTGCAGACAATCCCTGGGCCGTAGGGCTCAGACTCTAACTAGCCAAGGCAGCCAGCAGGGAAACAAGCCAGTGGATGGCCTCAAAGTCACCCAGGCAGTCAGCAGTACAGGCAGGATTAGAACCCAGGTCTTCCGACTCCCAGGCCCATCCCACAGGCCAAACGGCCTCCCCCGGCTCACTCCCGCCTCTCCTTCTGCTGGTTCACAAACTGCCCAGCAGACAGGCTGCATCCAACCACTTAGGATTCTTCCTGCCCAGGGAAATTACCCTGATCCCTTCCCCCAGGAATCTTGGGTCCGTGGCAGGTCCCAGGTGGGGGAGGCAAGCGGGGTGGGGGAGCGGGGGACGGGCTGGTGAGCAGCAGGAGTTGCTCTGACACCACCGTGAAGGGGAAGGAGCAGAAGGTGGGAGAGCGGCAGGCAGGCAGGCTGTGCTGGGGCAGAGCTTTGTGGCGAATTCGCAGCTCGTCTCTCCAAGGCCTGTGTGGCAGCAGCTGCTGCAGAGAATCCCAGGCCTGATTCCCCCCACGCTGGGTCTCCTGAATGGTCCCTGCCCTGGGGGGCTCCATTCCTCACCCAGTGTCTCCTGCTGACTCTCCAGCAGCCGCACGGCAGGTGTCCTAAGGCACCTCTAGTCCTCTCCAGAGCTCAGGGGGACTGTCCTGGCATCGGACTGTCCTGGTGAATGGAACAATGGCTCCGGGCAGTCGGAGAATGCCTGTTCCCCTGGCAACCTCAGTGCCATTCCCTCTGGAAGTGATGGTGTCAGCAAAGGTGCTGGAGGTGGTCAGGCCCCGTGGTTGGAGCTGGACTCAGGAGGCGAGGGCGTGGGTGGAGCGAGGCTGGAGCGAGAGCAGGGCTGGAGTAGGACGAGGGGCAGGGCCACCAGCTACCTCCCGGTCTGGGCACTTACCTGGCCCCACCATGCCAGTGGCTGAGCACACATGTGTTGTGGTGTTTAGGCTCTCAACCCCCCCGCAGAGCAAGGACCTGCTCTCCCTCATCTGATCTCACGCAGAAGACTTACAGAGGAGCGGGGAACTGAACACAGCTCTCCTGGGTCCCAGCCCAATGCCTCATCTAATATCCTGTGCCACCTTCCCGTGCCTTCCCACCAGCCCTGCCAAACCCTCCTCCTTGTTTCCGTCCCCTCCGGGCTCGACTGGTGCGACCCCTTCTGTCGAGCCGCCCCAGACTCCCTCCTGTGCGCATGCCACTGCCCACTTCCTCACTGGCACCAGTCTAGAGGGCCGGCACCGGGGCACTTGGCAGATGTGCGCCGCCCAGCCAGGAGCTCGGGGAAGGCTCGGTGTGGTTGGCGATGCTATGGAAAAGCAGAGGTGGGCACTAGAAGATTCTCCTACCTGGAGCCAGGAGTGGGCAGAAGCCTGCGCGTAAACGGGCCACCCACTTTCTGCTGCCGGTGGCGGAGCTGGAACTGCTGGCTCAGCGTTCCCCAGCGGCACGTGCCAGCTCTCGCTCTGCCAGAGCCAAGCCTGGCAGTGAGGGGATGAGGCTGTGCCAGCCAGCAGGGGCGTGTCACAATGGGCAGGCCAGTCACAGACCAGCCAATGTGTGACTCCCCAGCCATGGGATGCGCCAGCACAGACTTGCTCTGGCCTCGCCAAGGCTTTAGAGCCTGTCCTTCCCCACCGGGGTCATGGGAGGGAACTTCTGCTCCCCACAGTCACAGACGTTAGGCCGGAAGGGACCGCTGGGCTCCTCTAGTCCCAGCTCCTGCAGACCCCAGGCCAGAGCCCCTCCCTGCGTCCATGCTATTGGAGCCAGGGGGTCTCTGGATCCCCGAGTTGGAGAATCAGTTCCATCCCAGTTCCTCCTTCTCGTGACAGTGCCGAACAGGGATTCATGAACTCTCCCCACTCATAGCTCCCAGCCCACAGGGGAGGCTCTTTCCACTTTCCCAAGCTGCCGGGTGCTTTGGCCATGGGGTGTAAAATGGTCCCATCTCTGCTTCCTCTCCCACCACTGCAACGACGCAGAAGCTGCTTTAATAGCAGCCCCCTCCCCCCCGCCCGCCCAACTGAGTCTCAGATCTTGCTAATGCTCAGTGCCATGACAGCCCCAGGAGATGATTGCTGTGGTGTGTGAGGAAGTGGGACTGTTCTTAATGTTTCCTCTGAATAGTGTGGGGGTGCCTCAGTTTCCCCTAGGCAGTTCTTAAGTCTCTAGGTGGTGGGGTAAGGGTGTATGATCATTGCAGAGCCCTAGAGGGCAGGTATGTGCAGGGGTCTGGACACAGAGAATGGCCAACACCCTGTTTCCTGGGTGTTGATGGCCTGGCCCTTCCCCCCTGCAAGGTGAGAGCTAAAAGGGTTGGAGAACAAAGGAATCAGGTGACCTCCTGGCCCGGGAAAGGGACAAAGCCCAGAGGAGGAGGGGCTGGAGAGAGTTTCAGTTGAGGCTGCCTGGGAACATGGAGTGAAGTACAGACTTGGTTGTCTGGCTCACTACCTCCCAAAATGGACTCAGCTGAGGGGTCCTGTTCTCTGCACCTACATGCTCTGTGTTAGACCATGTTCCTGTCATCTAATAAACCTTCTGTTTTACTGGCTGGCTGATAGTCACGTCTGATGGCTGAGTTGGGGTGCAGGACTCTCTGGCTTCCCCAGGAGCCTGCCTGGGCGGACTCGCTGTGGGAAGCTCACGGACGGGCAGAGGATGCTGAATGCTCCGAGGTCAGACCCAGGAAGGTGGAAGCTGTGGGAGCTGTTTGCCCTGCAGACAGGCTGCTCACAGAAAGGAGACTTCCCCAGAGTCCTGACTGACTTCGTAGGGAGCAGTTCCAGAGCATCGCCCGGGGACTCCGTGACACGGGGGTCTCGGCCCAGGGGGAGGCAGTGACTCCTAGAAGCAGGGAAAGCAGCAGCACCGTAGATCAGGGAGATCTGGCAATGCCAGTGGCTGCCTGGGGTCTGGCACCCCAGGCACTCAGAGCAGATTGTCAAAGGCCAAACCCCTCTCACCACCGGCTCTGTAGCTCCCCCTTGCTTTCGGTCTGTCTTAGGCACCATCCTGGCCCTCATCCCCCTGGCATCCGAGCACTACCCAACCTCACTAGCATTTATTCTAACTGCCCCCTGCAGGGCAGGGCCTGGCTGCTACCCCCACTGTACAGACAGGGAACTACAGCACAGAGGGAAGAAGGGACTTGCTCGAAGACAAACAGAGCATCTGTGGCAGAGGTGGGAAATGAACATGGGTCTCCTGGGTCCCGGGCTGGCACCTTCTCGTTCAACCTCCTGCCCCCTTCGTCCCTGGTTCAGTGGGAGCTGTGGGAGCTCTCTGGGGCACAGGAGCTGGCTGGTGCCCAGATGGAGCTACGTTGCCTATTGCACAGATCTCGCTCTTCCCGAACATTGAAAATGCTGCTCCAACCATACCAGGGCCCGCCAGGATCCTTGCAGCTGGTCCGTGCTAAATTGTGAACTGTGCCCTGGCCTCAAAGAGTGGGGCAATGGGAGAGGGTGGGGCTGGCCCAAGGCCCTGCTGGATTGCGGCTCACGCATACGGGGTCCCAGTGCTACAGAGCTCTGTGCCGGGGCAGAGCTTTGTGGGGGTTTCACAGCTCCTCTCTCCAAGGCCTGTGTGGGAGCAGCCGCTGCAGAGAATCCCAGGCCTGATTCCCCCCACGCTGGGTCTCCTGAATGGCCCCTGCCCTGGGGGGCTCCATTCCTCACCCAGTGTCTCCTGCTGACTCCCCAGCAGCTGCACGGCAGGAGTCCTAAGGCACCTCTAGTCCTCTCCAGAGCTCAGGGGGACTGTCCTGGCATCGGACTGTCCTGGTGAATGGAACAATGGCTCCGGGCATCCGGAGAATGCCTGTTCCCCCGGCAACCTCAGTGTCTGGGCACTTACCTGGCCCCATCATGCCAGTGGCTTAGCACACGGGTGTTGTGGTATTTAGGCTCTCAACGCCCCCTCCGCAGAGCAGGGACATGCTCTCCCTCGTTAGCTGAGGCCCGGAGCGACAGGGACTCACCTGATATCACGCAGAAGACTTACAGAGGAGCGGGGAACTGAACACAGCTCTCCTGGGTCCCAGCCCAATGCCTCATCTAACCACCTGTGCCGCCTTCCCGTGCCGTGCCACCAGCCCTGCCAAACCCTCATAGAATCATAGAATATCAGGGTTGGAAGGGACCCCAGAAGGTCATCTAGTCCAACCCCCTGCTCGAAGCAGGACCAATTCCCAGTTAAATCATCCCAGCCAGGGCTTTGTCAAGCCTGACCTTAAAAACCTCTAAGGAAGGAGATCCTCCTTGTCTCCGTCCCCTCTGGGTTCAACTGGTGCGACCCCTTCTGTCGAGCCGCCCCAGACTCCCTCCTGTGCGCATGCCGCTGCCCACTTCCTCACTGGCACCAGGCTAGACGGCTGGCACCGGGGCACTTTGCAGACGTGCGCCACCCAGCCAGGAGCTCGGGGAAGCCTCGGGGTGGTTGGCGATGCAATGGAAAAGCAGAGGTGGGCAATAGAAGATTCTCCTACCTGGAGTCAGGAGTGGGCAGAAGCCTGCGCGTAAACGGGCCACCCACTTTCTGCTGCCGGTGGCGGAGCTGGAACTGCTGGCTCAGCGTTCCCCAGCGGCACGTGCCAGCTCTCGCTCTGCCAGAGCCAAGCCTGGCAGTGAGGGGATGAGGCTGTGCCAGCCAGCAGGGGCGTGTCACAATGGGCAGGCCAGTCACAGACCAGCCAATGTGTGACTCCCCAGCCATGGGATGCGCCAGCACAGACTTGCTCTGGCCTCGCCAAGGCTTTAGAGCCTGTCCTTCCCCACCGGGGTCATGGGAGGGAACTTCTGCTCCCCACAGTCACAGACGTTAGGCCGGAAGGGACCGCTGGGCTCCTCTAGTCCCAGCTCCTGCAGACCCCAGGCCAGAGCCCCTCCCTGCGTCCATGCTATTGGAGCCAGGGGGTCTCTGGATCCCCGAGTTGGAGAATCAGTTCCATCCCAGTTCCTCCTTCTCGTGACAGTGCCGAACAGGGATTCATGAACTCTCCCCACTCATAGCTCCCAGCCCACAGGGGAGGCTCTTTCCACTTTCCCAAGCTGCCGGGTGCTTTGGCCATGGGGTGTAAAATGGTCCCATCTCTGCTTCCTCTCCCACCACTGCAACGACGCAGAAGCTGCTTTAATAGCAGCCCCCTCCCCCCCGCCCGCCCAACTGAGTCTCAGATCTTGCTAATGCTCAGTGCCATGACAGCCCCAGGAGATGATTGCTGTGGTGTGTGAGGAAGTGGGACTGTTCTTAATGTTTCCTCTGAATAGTGTGGGGGTGCCTCAGTTTCCCCTAGGCAGTTCTTAAGTCTCTAGGTGGTGGGGTAAGGGTGTATGATCATTGCAGAGCCCTAGAGGGCAGGTATGTGCAGGGGTCTGGACACAGAGAATGGCCAACACCCTGTTTCCTGGGTGTTGATGGCCTGGCCCTTCCCCCCTGCAAGGTGAGAGCTAAAAGGGTTGGAGAACAAAGGAATCAGGTGACCTCCTGGCCCGGGAAAGGGACAAAGCCCAGAGGAGGAGGGGCTGGAGAGAGTTTCAGTTGAGGCTGCCTGGGAACATGGAGTGAAGTACAGACTTGGTTGTCTGGCTCACTACCTCCCAAAATGGACTCAGCTGAGGGGTCCTGTTCTCTGCACCTACATGCTCTGTGTTAGACCATGTTCCTGTCATCTAATAAACCTTCTGTTTTACTGGCTGGCTGATAGTCACGTCTGATGGCTGAGTTGGGGTGCAGGACTCTCTGGCTTCCCCAGGAGCCTGCCTGGGCGGACTCGCTGTGGGAAGCTCACGGACGGGCAGAGGATGCTGAATGCTCCGAGGTCAGACCCAGGAAGGTGGAAGCTGTGGGAGCTGTTTGCCCTGCAGACAGGCTGCTCACAGAAAGGAGACTTCCCCAGAGTCCTGACTGACTTCGTAGGGAGCAGTTCCAGAGCATCGCCCGGGGACTCCGTGACACGGGGGTCTCGGCCCAGGGGGAGGCAGTGACTCCTAGAAGCAGGGAAAGCAGCAGCACCGTAGATCAGGGAGATCTGGCAATGCCAGTGGCTGCCTGGGGTCTGGCACCCCAGGCACTCAGAGCAGATTGTCAAAGGCCAAACCCCTCTCACCACCGGCTCTGTAGCTCCCCCTTGCTTTCGGTCTGTCTTAGGCACCATTCTGGCCCTCATCCCCCTGGCATCCGAGCACTACCCAACCTCACTAGCATTTATTCTAACTGCCCCCTGCAGGGCAGGGCCTGGCTGCTACCCCCACTGTACAGACAGGGAACTACAGCACAGAGGGAAGAAGGGACTTGCTCGAAGACAAACAGAGCATCTGTGGCAGAGGTGGGAAATGAACATGGGTCTCCTGGGTCCCGGGCTGGCACCTTCTCGTTCAACCTCCTGCCCCCTTCGTCCCTGGTTCAGTGGGAGCTGTGGGAGCTCTCTGGGGCACAGGAGCTGGCTGGTGCCCAGATGGAGCTACGTTGCCTATTGCACAGATCTCGCTCTTCCCGAACATTGAAAATGCTGCTCCAACCATACCAGGGCCCGCCAGGATCCTTGCAGCTGGTCCGTGCTAAATTGTGAACTGTGCCCTGGCCTCAAAGAGTGGGGCAATGGGAGAGGGTGGGGCTGGCCCAAGGCCCTGCTGGATTGCGGCTCACGCATACGGGGTCCCAGTGCTACAGAGCTCTGTGCCGGGGCAGAGCTTTGTGGGGGTTTCACAGCTCCTCTCTCCAAGGCCTGTGTGGGAGCAGCCGCTGCAGAGAATCCCAGGCCTGATTCCCCCCACGCTGGGTCTCCTGAATGGCCCCTGCCCTGGGGGGCTCCATTCCTCACCCAGTGTCTCCTGCTGACTCCCCAGCAGCTGCACGGCAGGAGTCCTAAGGCACCTCTAGTCCTCTCCAGAGCTCAGGGGGACTGTCCTGGCATCGGACTGTCCTGGTGAATGGAACAATGGCTCCGGGCATCCGGAGAATGCCTGTTCCCCCGGCAACCTCAGTGTCTGGGCACTTACCTGGCCCCATCATGCCAGTGGCTTAGCACACGGGTGTTGTGGTATTTAGGCTCTCAACGCCCCCTCCGCAGAGCAGGGACATGCTCTCCCTCGTTAGCTGAGGCCCGGAGCGACAGGGACTCACCTGATATCACGCAGAAGACTTACAGAGGAGCGGGGAACTGAACACAGCTCTCCTGGGTCCCAGCCCAATGCCTCATCTAACCACCTGTGCCGCCTTCCCGTGCCGTGCCACCAGCCCTGCCAAACCCTCATAGAATCATAGAATATCAGGGTTGGAAGGGACCCCAGAAGGTCATCTAGTCCAACCCCCTGCTCGAAGCAGGACCAATTCCCAGTTAAATCATCCCAGCCAGGGCTTTGTCAAGCCTGACCTTAAAAACCTCTAAGGAAGGAGATCCTCCTTGTCTCCGTCCCCTCTGGGTTCAACTGGTGCGACCCCTTCTGTCGAGCCGCCCCAGACTCCCTCCTGTGCGCATGCCGCTGCCCACTTCCTCACTGGCACCAGGCTAGACGGCTGGCACCGGGGCACTTTGCAGACGTGCGCCACCCAGCCAGGAGCTCGGGGAAGCCTCGGGGTGGTTGGCGATGCAATGGAAAAGCAGAGGTGGGCAATAGAAGATTCTCCTACCTGGAGTCAGGAGTGGGCAGAAGCCTGCGTGTAAATGGGCCACCCACTTTCTGCTGCCGGTGGCGGAGCTGGAGCTGCTTGTCTCAGCGTTCCCCAGCGGCACGTGCCAGCTCTCGCTCTGCCAGAGCCAAGCCTGGCAGTGAGGGGATGAGGCTGTGCCAGCCAGCAGGGGCGTGTCACAATGGGCAGGCAGACGAGTCACAGACCAGCCAGTGTGTGACTCCCCAGCCATGGAATGCCCCAGCCCAGACTTGCTCTGGCCTCGCCAAGGCTTTAGAGCCTGTCCTTCCCCACCAGGGTCATGGGAGGGACCTTCCGTTGTTATACCAATAAAATAAAAACCAGCAGGATCTCATTAAAGGGAAAAAGGCAAAACACCATATTTATTGTGAATACAGAAAGAATCATAGTTAGCAGTTAGTTATAGCTATAACATTCCATTCAATCTCATATTTAGTCACACATTCATTCCTACAAACACACACACACAGGTTCTGCAAGGTTGTTATCATAGTTACCAGCCTTAGAGTTGCTCATGCCAAGCCACTGGCCAGGTGGCCTGGACATGAGGAGGGAGCAGGGCCTTGTCAGATGCTCATCTGATGCTCCTGGAAGTTGGTTTGCAGAATCAGACCCCAAAGTTCTCACTTTTTAGAGTCTATTTTTATTGGAATTTCTTCCTATGCCAGTCTATGGGAATTGCTTCATCATGCTGTTGCTGAATCAATCAGCAGATAGCACATTCCTGACGGCTCCGTGCTGCTAGATGTTATCTTGTTCTTTGGTTCTCCCATTCTTGAGGCTGTTGGGTGGATTCCAGTCTGCCCTCCGGGGGTCCTCTGGTTCCATCCCGGTTCCCCCTTCTTGTAACAGTGCAGAACGGGGATTCCTGAACTCTCCCCACCCCCAGCTCCCAGCCCACAGGGGAGGCTCTTTCCACTTTCCCAAGCTGCCGGGTGCTTTGGCCATGGGGTGTAAAATGATCCCATCTCTGCTTCCTCTCCCATCGCTGCAACGACGCAGAAGCTGCTTTAGTAGGAGATGCTGCCAGCTGCAGGGTGAGAGGGGGGAATGGCTGTGGGGAGACAGATGGGTCTCCCTCAGCTGCGGACGCTTCTATATGTGCTGTTCCCCTCCCCACACACCCTGCTGTGGGGGAGGTTGGAGAGGGGCTGCTCAAGGACCGGCCTAGAACAGGACACCTCCTCCCAGTTCTGAACATAGGAGAAGCCCGGCCCACTGGACTCAGTGCCAGGGTCCCAGGGATGCCGATGGGCTGTGGGTCAGGGACTCAGGGTGAGATTCTTGAGAGTTCAGACCCAACGTGATCTCAGCGTGCTGAGCGCTGGGGGAATTAGGCCTGAACACAGTCAGTCTTAGGGTTGCCAGGCATCCGGTTTTCTCTTTCGAAAAGAGACCCTGGCGGCTCCGGTCAGCACTGCCAACTGGGCCGTTAAAAGTCTGGTTGGCGGCAGGGGGATGAGGAGGGGGCCTGCAGCAGCTCTCTCTGTGGAGCTCGGGGGCGGTGCGAGCCCCCGCTGGCAGGGGGTGGATCCCAGCGGAGGGGCTGGGAAAGGCATTCGGCTGCAGGCTGGGGCCGGCGGGGTTAACCCCCGGCAGCAGCCTCTGCGGTGGCCAGGGGTTCCCTGCAGAGCAGGCACTGTGGCCTTTAGGAAGTGCCTTCAGCCCCCTCCCTACCCGGCCCACTGCTCCCCAGCTGTTGGGAGCTGAGAGAGGAGGGGTCAGCCACCTGTCCTGGCTCCCACAACCTGCTCCCTGTGGGGCTACTCTGCTGGGTTCAACTCGGGACCATGCGGCCAGCAGGTAAGGGGCTGTGGGCAGGTCACTCTCCTCCCGGGGATGAATGGGCTGCGTGGAAGCATGGGGTAAAATTGGGCTGCTCTGCTTGGGAACGGGTCTGAACAGAGTCGGGCAGCAGCTGAGTGTGGAGGCCCCAGCCAGCAGCCGGGCTGTGGGGGAGAATGAAGGAGAGGGGTTGGGGGTCACTGCAAATGGCAGGAGGAGGAGGGGGGCCTGCATCAGCTCTCTCCCTAGAGCTGCTGTGATTTGCACTATGCTGGGGGAGCAGCGAGCCAGGGGCAGCAGTGGGGTGGGTGTGTCACTAGCGGGGAATTCTCTCCCCCCCCCCCCCCGCACTCCAGAGAACAGGAAAAACTTTTGTCCTCACCGAGCCAGGTGTCCAGGATTCATGGCTGTTAGAGCAGCCTCTGACACCCGGGAAATGCCAGGGCAGTGCTGGTGTGGCTGCTATTTAAGGGGCCACCTGACATCAATGCCTCCCAGACCCCCACAAACCACACCAGCCAGAGCCACCCAGAGCCTGCACTCCAAGCCCCCTCCCGGGCCCCAACCCCCTGCAACAACTCAGAGCCCCCTCACACACCCATACTCCCTCCTGGAGCCTGCACCCCACATTCCCTCCCACACCTGAATTCCTTCCAGGACTCCACACCCCTCTCCCACACTCTGAACCCCTTGGCCCCAACCTAGAGCCCCCTCATACACCCCAAGCCCTTCATACGCAGCCCCACCCCAGACCCCGCACCACAGCTGGAGCCCTCATCTTTCCCCCCACACCGCAACCCCCTGCTCCAGCCCAGAGCTCCCTCCTTCGCTCCGAAACCCTTGGCCCCAGGCTGGAGCACCCTCCTACACCCTGAGCCCCTCGTCCCTAGCCCCATCCCAGAGCCCACACCTCCAGCCGGATCCCTCACTCCCCCACAAACGCCAATCCCCTGCCCCAGCCCTGGTGAAAGTGAGCGAGGGTGGGGAAGAGTGAGAGACCGGGGGAGGGGGGATGGAGTGAGTGTGGGTGGGGCCGTGGGGAAGGGATGGGGGAGGGGGAGGGGCTTCGGGGCAGCGGCGGGGCAAGGATGTTCAATTTTCTGAAACTAGAAAGTTGGCAACCCTAGTCACTCACCTTCCTGAGATGGTGGATCCTCAGGGCTGGGGCCAGTGATCGGGATCAGCTTCTGGCCTGGGCAAAAAACACAGACAACATCAGGGACGTTCAGCGGTTCAGTGGCCAGCCAAGCAGAGATCATCCCAGAGACGCAG
This sequence comes from Natator depressus, assembly GCF_965152275.1. Taxonomy (NCBI): domain Eukaryota; kingdom Metazoa; phylum Chordata; order Testudines; family Cheloniidae; genus Natator; species Natator depressus. The sequence continues at coordinate 15,566,522 of NC_134256.1, read as the reverse complement.
CTGCTACAAATCCCTAGACCACGTCTCTCCAGATGAGCCTCAGACACACTGGGCCAGATCCCATCCAGTGTAAATTGGCCCCGCTCTACTGGAGTCAATGGGCCAGATCTCTAGCTCGTGCAGATCAGCCCCGCTGCATTGACATCAGTGATCCAGATTCCCAGCTGGTGTAATCATAGTTAATAATCATAATACACTAGCACCTGACGGTCAAATCCAGGTCAGGTCTCATTGAGCTGGTAGCTTTACAGACAGGATAAATGTCAATCCCTGCCCACAACGATCATGAGTGGATGAGAAAGAGAAACTGGCCAAGAGGTGGGGTTGGAAAATGGAGTTAGAAATCTAATAAGAACATAAAAACAGCCAGACTTGATCAGACCAATGGTCCATCTAGCCCAGTATCCTGTCTTCTGATCGGGGCCAATGCCGGGTGCTTCAGAGGGAATGAGCAGAACAGGACAATTAATGCGTGATCCATCCCCTGTCATCCAGTCCCAGCTACTGGCAGTCAGAGGTTTAGAAACATCCAGATCATGGCTAATAGCCATTGATGGACCTAACCTCCGGGAACTTATCTCATACTTTTTTTCAACCCAGTTATCCTTTTGGCCTTCACAACCTCCCTGGAACAAGTTCCACAGGTTGACTGTATGTTGTGTGGAGAAATACTTTATGTTTGTTTTGAATCTGCTGTCTATTAATTTCATCTTGTGACCCCTAGTTCTACTGTTATGTGAAGGGATAATAACACTTCCTTACTCACTTTCCTCACACCATTCATGACTTTATAGACCTTCTAACACATTGATGAGGCCTGATTTCCCTTTATAAAAGCTGTGTTGATTCTCCCCTACATATTGTGTTCATCTATGTGTCTGATAATTCTGTTCTTTACTATAGTTTCAACCATTTGGCCTAGTACCGAAGTCAGGCTTACCACCTTGTAAGTGCCAGGATCGCCTTCAGAGCCTTTTTTAAAAAATCAGCATTATATTAGCTACCCTCCAGTCATCTGGTCCAGAGGCTGATTTAAGCAATAGGGTACATATCACAGCTAGTAATTCTGCAGTTTCATATTTGTATTTCTTCAGAACTTTTGGGTGAAGACCATCTGGTCCTGGGGACTTATTACTGTTTAATTTATCCATTTTATCCAAAGCCTCATCAATTGACACCTTGATCTGGGACAGACCCTCAGATTTAACAGGCTGTGCACAATCCCAGTCCAGCTCGGTAATGATCACAGCTCACCACCTGCCTCGCCATGAACAGGTTCCTGTGGCAGAAGCCAAAAAAATTTTAAAATGTCTGACACCAGCCAGCTGTTCCCTTCCCTCTCCTCACATTGTGTAGGAGTCCAACAACTCACCTGGTACATTCAAGGTCCGGGGGAGACTGAGATGAGAATTGTTCACCTGGTTCTGGTTGATCCTGTACTGGTACATACATCTAAACTGGCCTGAGCTCCGCACAGAGATGTCATGTCAATACAGGCAGTGACCGGCCTGACGTGGTCAATTGGCTTGAGATTTGTTTGCCATCCTGACAGAAAATAACTAGAGCAGCTACATTGTTGGGATGAAGGGAACACTGAGCCAAGACGGGGTCCCCCGCCTGAGCTGAAGAGGTGCTCAGGGACAGTGTAGGAGATGGGAAGTCACCTGCAACAAAAAGAATAGATTGAAATATGCCTCTGAGAGGAGACGAAGGGCTTGTCTTCACTGCAGCATTAACTCAAGTTATATCTCCGATGTGCCTGTAACTTGAATCCCATCCACATAAAAATCCCTTAACTCAAGTGTGGTGGTGCTGTTACCTGGAGCTGGCCCGTCCAAGAGGGGGTACAGGGAAAACTCAAGTGAAATCAACTTATCAGTTGTCAACCCAACCCCTCTGTAGCGTGGATCCAGGCATGTGCCACTTGCGTGTCACCAGTCCTCCGGTGCCCTCCCACCGTTCCCCTAGAGTGCCCAGAAAGGACAGAGAAGCTCTCCCACAATTCATCGCTCAGAGCGACGGGACAGGCCCCCAGAATCCACAGCCCCACGTGCGAGCGAGTGCAGAGCCAGCGGGGACACAGCAGTGTGGCTGTTCTCGCAGGAGTTCGGCTAACTCGCGGGGAGTCACCAGAGGTGGATAACTTAACTCTGCCAGGCAGGGAACTAGGCATCCGTGATGAATTAGATGAGAAACACGCTTGGCTGACGGAACGAGCTGTCTCTCTTCTCATTGAAATTAAAACAAATATGGTGCAAAGCAGGAGATTTAAGACTAATTCAGTCTAGTGCAGTACCCTGGTCTCATTAATACACACCTGAATTAGCTCCAAGCCTGCCAAGATTTACAGATGGAAAGTTTGTTAGATATGTATCCCAGTGACATTGGGCCAGATTCCCGGCTGCTGTAAATCGGCACCACTCCATTGGAGTCAGCAGAGCTATGCTGATTTATACCTGCTGAGGATCTGGCCCAAGTGTGCTTCATTTCCAGTCATGTTTATGGTGTGGCACTGTGAGAAGTCCAATTTACTGTTTGATTAAGAGGATTTCAGGCAGCAATCATGCAAGAGGCATTCCCCACCCATCCCCCTCCTACACCTTCCCATCTGCCCTCCTGTTGCCATTGTCAGGAGTTTCACTCCTTTCTGTGTCTCCCCTTCTTCCACGTCTCTTATGCTCTCACTCATCAGGGGAGCTGCAGGGCTCCTGGCCTGTGATCCCAGCACCTGCACCAGACAGCAAGAGAGCGGTGAGTGGCAGTCCCCGCGGCTCTGACAATACACACAGCTACTCTGGGGCAAAGTTAACGTTGATAGTTAAGCAAATAAAAGCCAGAAAACCCCAAGTTAAGGAGATTGCAAGATTTGTAGGCCCCAATCCTTCAACAGGACACATGGATTTGATTGAAAGATCAGTCACTTAATTGGCCCTAACCCTGCCATTGGAGCCCCCACACCAGTGCAGATACCGTTGCAATTGAGACAATATCAATACAAATATAACAATACAGGGGCTGAGCCTCGATTGGTGGAAATGGGCACACGGCACCGACATCAGCATGGACTTCCACCAGCTGGGGACTGGCTCACCACGGGGTGGGGAGCAGAGGAACTGGATGGGCTGTGGGCTCTAGCAGTGTGTCTGGGAGCAGCCCTGACGTGCGTCTGTGGCCAGAGGGGCCCTCCCCCACTAAGGCAAGATGGAAATGACTCTCAGATGCTTCTCTTGTGAGGCTCAGGATGGGCTGTGTCTTGGAGTGTCAGACACGCTGGTTCCCCAGAGACAGCCCTCCCCCATATGACAGGCACAGGGTCCCCCAGGTGTGAGGGGGCAGGGCCCCCTGGATGTGACAGACACAGGATCCCCAGGTGTGATAGGGGCAGGGTCCCCCATGTGTGATGGGGCAGGGCCCCTCAGATGTGACAGGGGCAGGGCCACCTGTATGACAGGCACATGGTCCCCCCGGTGTGACAGGGGAAGGACCCCCCTGGATGTGACAGACACAGGATCCCCCAGGTATGAGAGGCGCAGGGTCTCCCCCATGTGACAGATGCAGGACACCACCGCCCCCCTCCATGCAGATATGACAGGCACAGGGTCTCCCCCATGTGATAGATGCAGGGTCCCCCAGGAGTAACAGGGGCAGGGCCTCCTGGATGTGACAGGCACAGGGTCCCCCAGGTGTGACAGAGCCAGGTTAAAGGAACACCCTGCCTCTCACACTGATTTTTCTCACAGTCTAGCCCTGTGGATACACCCAGAGCCCCAAAGGGCAAAGACAGAGCAGAGACACAGAGACTTCTGGGCAAAGGGTTCCTTGTTCTTTGCAAACAACCCTCAACTCAGACAAACTCACAATACTGAACATACATCTTAGAGGATATTATCCATAAAGAGTAATGTGTAAGATAGCTACAGAGAGCGAGTAACTTGTCACGACTCATAATCATTGTGAGGTGTTTGTACGGGTAATATTTAAGGAATAATGAATTTATTTCCAGACTTGGAGTAGAAACTAGTCACCAGGGGAGAATATGTCTCTGTAATGGCCCATTCAGATAAGGGGAGCCTACTTTATTAGCTAGGAAAGGTAACTTAATCAGTGTAGACCCGGGTTTGTCGTTTATGATTTTGTTCTCTGGTATAACCATTTGTTGCCATTACTTTCTCTTGTTTCTAGTTCAATCTTTATCCTTTCTTAAATAACCCTGCCTGGGTTTTATTGTAAGTGCTCATGAGAGCTGTGTGGTTTAAAGGCATGGGTGGTTAAGGTAAAACCAGTAAATTGGGGTACCTTGCTCCTGTGGGGGGCAGAGGCTCTGGAATTTCTGTGAGTAGCCAGTGACAGGGGCTAGGTATCACCAGGGAATGAATCACAGGGACTCAGGGTCTGGGCTGCACCTACTGTTGGATATTAGGAAAAACTTTTTCACTAGGAGGGCGGTGAAACACTGGAATGCGTTACCTAGGGAGGTGGTGGAATCTCCTTCCTTAGAAGTTTTTAAGGTCAGGCTTGACAAAGCCCTGGCTGGGATGATTTAGTTGGGGATTGGTCCTGCTTTGAGCAGGGGGTTGGACTAGATATGTCCTGAGGTCCCTTCCAACCCTGATATTCTATGATTCTATGATACCCCAGAGGAGGGGTCTCTGTGTCACAGGAGCAGCCTCGCTCCGGGTCTGTGTTGTTAAAAATACTCCTCAGTGCCGTGGTACAAAGGGCTACGAGCTGCTAGCAAAGCCGGGCCCGGCAGGGGCAGTGGGAGCAACTCTGCACTGGAGATACCTCTGGTAATACAGTGACCACAGCCCAGGGGCGGCCTGCGGCCGGGTCTCTGTGTTTGTGCATTGCACCAGCAGCACGTGTCTCCAGAGTCGCACCAACTCGCTTCCTGACCACAGCTCAGGCTGGGCTTATTTATAGGTGGCTTGTGGCTCTGCTCTTTCTTCCTGCGATTTCTACTCATGTTATATTTTCTCTTCTCAACCCTGACAGTCAGTGCCCTGCTGTCCCAGAGCTGGGCTCCCAGCCACCCACCCACAGCTCTGCCGGTGCGCCTCGGATTCTGGCTTCACATTCTCAGGCCTCCTCCACTGGAGATCCTCAGTCTTGGAATGAAACACACTTGGCAGCGCAGCTGTTACTGCTGGTGTGTGGTTTGGCCCTGGCAATCAATGTGTGTAAAGTGCAGTGTCCCCTGTGTGTGTCTTTCAATGCTTAACACAATGACTGGGACCCAAAAATCCACAGTCAAAGGGCCTGTTTTTTGAAAACAAAACCTGAACTCCAAGTCCTGCCAGTTCAGAGGAGACCTCTAAAGTGACTCCAGCACCCCCGGTGTCCATCAATCTGCAGCTGACAAAACCCGCTAACAACTAAACACCATCGGGAGGGGTTCTGGTGAGAGCATTGCTATTAGTCAGCACGCAATCTAGCTCCAAAGCTAGGGGGTAAATCTTGGCCCCACTAAAATCAACAGGAGTTTTGCCCTTGACTTCAATAGGCTCAGGATTTGACCCAAGTGTGACCCAACTGTGATTGCTCCATATTGGGGGCACTGTATTCCCAGCTGGCCTCTGAGGCTTCATCGTAGTGTGGCCCTTTGGAAACTGATGGCAGGTCTCAGGGCCATGCGTATCAGTTTCTTATTGGAGGAGAATTCAGAGATGTCGACTTTGTACGGAGCCTTAGTGCAGCTTGCTAAGTTACACTCTATGCATCAGTCCTGGAACAGAGATGGCCATAAATGGCACACAGACAAACCCTTCTTTCAGGGATCTCAGCTCAACACCAGTGCCTGGTTTCCAGGGACCAGCTCCGCTCCAAGAATCAAATATGTAGAAAGAAAAAGGCAAAGGGCAGACTCTCCTGCCACTTGCCACAGCTCACCCCAAAGTAATGTGCATCATAAAGCTGACAACAATATAGCACGTCCTCAATGACTGCGGACAGCTTGCATGCAAAAGAACTTGTCAGACTATGTAGTGTCTCTACCTGGTGACTGCTGCCAAAACAGCATCATGAAAATAACTCTGGTTTTAGATTCCATATTTTGATCCTACAGTAAAAAAAATCAGCATCTCCCCTGTTAACACCCAGCCCCAAATTTCTATTTATTTACAAAACATGAGCCCCAACCCCCCAAATCAAAGCAAAGAACCCACCTTCCAGCTAAAGCAGGTGCCGTAACTCTGAGAGTCCCTGTCTTTGATACAATGCCAGCTCAGTCGCACCCCTCTGCCATCACATGGCAGTAGGTTAGATGCATTTGTAAGGGGTAGCATCTGCTGCATGTGTATGTTCTATTACAGGCATCAAAATGTCCTGCTCTCTCTCCACTCTCCCCCCTCACTCTCTCCATAGACATCCATCTGGGTCAGGCGCTGCCTCTCCAGAGATGAATCCCCATTAGACTTGCTTTGCTGCAATCTAGGGGCACATCTGATACAGCCCTGCCAGTGTATTATAACCCCAGCTGCCCTGGTTACGGACGAGGTGGCAGTGACTTTCCCACACTGCACAATCAGGTGTGACGCGGTGCAGTCAGAACTCGCGGCAGGAGTAGCTTCCTACACAGCTTTGTTGTAAATCTTGTTTTCAGGGGGTTGTAGCTTCGCTCAGAATTCGGCGGTGGGGGTGAAAATTACCAGGCTTGGTCGCTGCCCAGAGATAAAAGTTTGAGCAAAAACAGCTGATCTGCTTTGGAGTGGGAGGAAAATGGAAAAATGCTCATTCCCCAATGATCAAACCATTCTCGTTGCCGTTATTCGAGCTGCCCCATAGACACAGGGCCAGGGTTTCCACAGTGCTCTGCTCCCAGGGAGGCACCTGAGTGGGGTTCATTGCGGGGACTGGCCCCAAATGTCTGGCCTCTGAGCTGCAGTTTGGTCTGGAAACAGTCACCTCTCCAGTTTCCAATTCCACAGCCCAAGAGCTCAGCCCAGAGGAGCTAACGTGATCCAATATCACAGCTTATGGCCTGGGCGTTGGGCTCCAGCAAAGGGGCCCAAAGGCCTCAAGGCGTTGACATGGCTCGGTCACGCTCCAATATTAAACAGTGACCGAGTCACATCAGCATGTTAACGCGTTAGGCCCATATAGTCCCCGAAAGTGCACGCCACTTCGGGCACCCTGGGTAAGCGGCTGTAGCAGTGAAGCTTGCTTCTTCCAGGTCTTCCGTCAGACAGCGTTGTGGCCTCCAGACAGCTTGATTCTCCCCCGCCACCCCTGCCTTTAAAAGATCACAAAAGTGTGTGGTGGGCAGCATAGCCCACCCCCTCGCTATTTTGTTCACCAATTAGGCCTTGTTCTCCCCCCCTTCACAGCTGCTGCTTCTCCTTCCCCGCTGCTGGAGTCCCAGCAATGCTGCCTGCTCTGCAGACTATGCACGGAGTCGGGGGCAGAGGCAGAGGCAAGGCGTGGAACTCCAGCAGCAGGGAAGATGAAGCAGCCCCATGAGGAGGGGAGGGGCTCAGTCAGCAGCCAGCCACCTTGCTGCTTCCTCCCTTCCCCGCTCTGCATGGACACAGGGAGAGTGCCACTGCCAGGGGGAGTGCGGCCTCCTCCTTGCTAGGCATCCTCACCAGCGGTGTGCTGAGAAATGCGGGGGGGGGGGGGGACATGACTCCCCCAGAACATTTCATTTGTGCTCCCCCATGAGCCACAGTTGTATGTCACCTCTGTAAGTAATGCACATTGGAAAACACAATCACAATTCTACATGCAAAATGATGGGGTCTATATTAGCTGTGATCACTCAAGAAAGAGATCTTGGAGTCATTGTGGGTAGTTCTCTAAAACATCTGCTCAATGTGCAGCAGCAGTCACAAAAGCTAAGGGAATGTTAGGAGCCATTAGGAAAGGGATAGAAAATATCACAATGCCACTATATAAATCCATGATATGACCACATCTTGAACACTGCATGCACTTCTGGTTGCCCCACCTCAAAAAAGATATATTAGAATTGGAAAAGGTGCAGAGAAGGGCAACAAAATTGAATAAGGGTATGGAACAGCTTCCATATGCGGGGAGATTAAAAAGAGTGGGATTTTTCATCTCGGAAAAGAGAAGAGTAAGATGGGACATGATAGAGGTCTATAAAATTATGAATGATGTGGAGAAAGTGAATAAGGAAGTGTTATTTATTCCTTTACATAACACAAGAACCAAGAATCACCCAATGAAATTAATAGGCAGCAAGTTTAAAACAAACAAAAGGAAGTATTTCTTCATAAAGCGCACAGTCAATCTTTGGAACTTGTTGCCAGGGGATGCTGTGAAGGCCAAAACTATTACAGGGTTAAAAAAAAAAAAAAAACACAGATACATTACTGGAGGATAGGTCTATCAATGGCTATTGGCCAAGATAGTTTGGGATGCAATCCCATGCACTGGGTGTCCCTAGCCGCTTCTTGCCAGAAGCTGGGAGTGGATGACAAGGGATGGATCGATCGTTGATTGCCTGTTCTGTTCATTCCCTTTGAAGGACCTGGCATTGGCCACTGTCAGAAGACACGATACTGGGCTAGATGGACCATTGGCCTCACCCAGTATGACTGTTCTCATATTCTTATCCAACAGGCCTGATTTCTGACACACCAATTTTGATTAATTAATTTCCCATCCCACACATCTCCTGTTTATCAAGCATGCTCTTAATACAGACCTTGAATTCTATCACTAGGCCTTTTTATTTGGCTTAATTCAATCTTCCTGTGTCCCCTTTTCAGCTTTTCCCATCAGCCTGTCTTGTGGCACTACATAAACGTTTATCCTCTTTCCCAAAGTTGGGCCTATAGTAGGATAAATTGATAGGCCCAGTGATTACTGAAGGGATCTGATCCTGGATCAAACCAGCCCTTCTGAATGCAGCTCCCAGTCTTTGGGGTTCTCTGAGGCTGTGGGGTCTGATACAGAAGAAATCCAGTCTATATGGAAATTGCAATGCTGGGAGTTCAGCTCAGAGGGGCTGATCTGATCCAGCATCAGACCCCAAAGGCTGGGAGCTAGGCTCAGAAGGGCTGGTCTGACCCAGTACCCAAACCCCCAACACTCAGAGCTTGGGGACAGCAGAGAGCCTGCCCAGCACCTGTGAGAGAAGAGCTGGGAGAGCAACTTCCACCTGCACAAGGGAGCGAGTGTCCCCCTGGCCACAGCCAGGCCCATAGCAGACACAGCCCCACCTTAGCAGAGAGTCTGTGGCTTTTCATACGTTAATCTTAGGGCCAAGATCCAGACTAGAGAGCGCCTGCCGCTTCTCTGCTCTCTGCTTCTTGCAGATCAGAAGGGGAGAGGTCAGATGAGAGAGACACGGCTCACTGAGACGCTGAGGAGCAGAGACAGACAGGCCTTCCCTGCTGCATCGCCAGACCATACTGTTATCACCTTGTCCCCTGAGCATCCCAACGCTGGGTCTCTGGCTTCTCTGTGAGTATGGCCAGCACTGGCCGGGTTTAGCTGGAAGGGTGAGATCACGGGGCAGAGGATCGTTTGCTTAATTAGGCTCCAATCCTGTGAGGTTCTGAGCCCTCTGGTAACGTGCTGTGTGGACCTGAAAGTGCCAACACTGCCCGGGATGGGATCAGAGCTTGCCACCTCGCACCGAAGCTTCCAAGGGATTTAATAATAGCAACTGCATGTTTAATTACCACCACCTGACTCAGGGTTAAGGACGATAGAAATCGCTGGTTAGATTCCAGCTCTGAACCTCAGCAACGAGGTTGTTGCGTCACCCCGAAATGCTCTGTCGTTTTCCAAGGGCTGCACCCTGGCCCTGAGCCCGCACACACCACCCTGCACTCACACCCCAAGGCTGCCAGCGTGTGGGTGTGTTTGCCATCTTCACACCCACAGCATGTCACATGGGGGTGCAGATGTCTGTGTGCACAACGGATTTGCACCATCCCACTCGCTGCACACACAAAAGGTACTAGCCCGTGCGAGCTGGCTGGGCTGGACACAGAAGGGGATGCCCATTTTCACACTGGGATGCTGTTTTGCACACTCGGATTCAGGTGTAAATCTTGGCATGCATGAAATCACTGGCTCAAGATGACAGACATTTTGTCTGATGAAACCTAAACTGGAGATGACGTCCAGGAAGGGAAAATGCTGCATGTTCACCTCGCACACGGGCGCAAACAGCAGAAATGCCACATACTCGGCCAAATGTGATTAAATTTTAGGGGGTAACGATGGGATTTCCCTGGGATCTGAAAAGCCCAGCTGAAATTAATTAAAATATTCTCTGATTCTACTATTCTATGAAAATAGCAGTTAATCATTAATCACTGTGATCATTACCAGTACCAGAAGGCTGGTCCATGGTTGGGACTTTAGAGGCGAGGGATGAATTCCCTGCTCTGCCACAAACTTCCTGGATGACCCTGGGCCAGTCACTTAGCCGCTCCGTACAAAGGGGATACCAGCTCTGCCTGCTGCATGGGGGGTTCTATGAATTGCTCATGGCTCTTTGCTGATATTTATGGTGAATGCAAAATATGCTGAGCTAAAGATCTGATGATCAGGAGACAAACCTGTGTTCAGCCTCCCACTGACTCGCCTAGCTGTGTTTCCCCAGCGTGTATGTGCTCATGGGCCTGATCCTGCAGACTGTATTGCTGGTATAGGCCCTGACGCCTGCCCAGAGTCTATTCAAGTCAAGGGATGCCCATACGAGTGACTAGATTACAGCATAGAAGCCCCTCTGCAGGGAGATTTCTGACAGCAGAGGTAGATTTCTTGAATCGATCAGACAAAGGCTGAATGAGAGCCAACGGCTGGAAAGTGAAGTCAGACTAATTCAAACTGGAATAAGGCCCACGTAGGGAGTGTGGCTCATTTACCACTGGATCAGATTAATAAGGGAAGCAGTTAGATTGTCTGTCACTTGGAGTTATTAAATGAGGAGTGGATGTGTCTCTAAGAGATGCTGTCTAGCTCAAACACAGGTGCTTGCCTAGATGCAGGAATCATCTTGTCAGGTTCTCTGTAGAGTCCTTTGCAGGAAGTCAGAACCAGATGATCACAATAGTCCCTTTTGGCCTGAGAATCCATGAGCCTAGGGACCCCTTTACTCAGCAGTGCAGTTTGGTGGGTGAGAAGCCGTTGCAAGGGAGAGGGATTAGTTGGAAGAGTGCGATTAACAAATGCAGTTTATTGCACAGGAGAGATTTAAAGGAGGGGATTCCACAGCTGTCACCATCCTGTGTCTGTATGTTGCCTTGCTGGGAGAATGTCCATTGATTTTAAACTGAATTAAGTGTTCTACAGCACATCTGTCTGCGCTACTAACAGGAATGTGGTGTCTTTTATTTAAAAGGTTGGCTTGCTGCAAGCCAGGAAATTTGTAGCTCTCCAGGTGAGTGTTGGCTACATTAGAAGAAGAGAAGGTGCCTAAGAAGGAGTGCAGTGGGCTGGGAGTGAGGACTCGGCGAGGGGAGTGGGGTCTAGTGGGTTAGAGCAGATCACTGCGGGGTCAGGACTCCTGGGTTCCATTTTTAACTCTGACACACAAAGCCCAAACCTGCTTCCTGTGGCAGAATTCCTTGTAACTTCATTGGGAACAAGATCAGAACAAATCCTCTGTTGGTGTAAACAGGTGCATCTCCACTGAAGTCAAAGGAGCTGCATCCATTTACACCAACTGAGAATTTGTTCCATCAAGTTAAAGCACCTAATTTAAACCAATGAGGGCCAAATCCAGTGGCCGTGTCGACAGCACTGTGACACATGAGGGGCGTGAGGTGGCCAGTAAGAGGTGATAGATCAAACCTTGCCGAGCAGTGGAAATTGCACCCATTTGGTATTCAGTGGGGACTGAATTCAGCCACTGGCGTAAGCGGGTGCCTGTCCTGCTTAGACCAGAGCTGGGTTTGACCCTGAGGACTCAGAGTATTGGGGTCGGTGCAGCATCAGTGTAAGTGTCTTGGGGCCTGACTCCCCTTTCTTGGGTGGGACTTCACTGGCTTGAGGGGAGTTACTGCTGATTTACACCAGTGTGGGTGGAGAGACAGGCTATTTGGGGGGTGGGGGTGGCTGCTTTTCCTTGCACACAGCCTGGAGATGATTGCCCAAATGGGGGCAAATAGCAATCTCTGCCCCTCTGCCTGTCTTATTATGTTATGTCTTGTTATTCACGCCTAAGTTAATTGTATCCAATTTGCAAATTAATTCCAATTCAGCAATCTCTCTTTGGTCAAATTGGACAGTCTCTACGTAAAAGAATAAATGGACACAAATCAGATGTCAAGAATTATAACATTCATAATCCAGTCAGAGAACACTTCAATCTCCCTGGTCACGCGATTACAGACATGAAAGTTGCGATATTACAACAGAAAAACTTCAGAAACAGACTCCAAAGAGAGATTGCTGAATTGGAGTTAATTTGCAAATTGGATACAATTAACTTAGGCTTGAATAGAGACTGGGAATGGTTGATTCATTATAAAAAGTAACCTATTTCCCTTGTTTATTCCTCCCCCCCCCCCATTCCTCAGACGTTCTTGTTAAACCCTGGATTTGTGCTGGAAATGGCCCACCTTGATTATCATACACATTGTAAGGAGAGTGATCACTTTAGATAAGCTATTACCAGCAGGAGAGTGGGGTGGGGGGAGAGAAAACCTTTTGTAGTGATAAACACCCATTTTTTCATGGTCTGTGTGTATAAAAACATCTTCTGTATTTTCAACAGTATGCATCCGATGAAGTGAGCTGTAGCTCATGAAAGCTTATGTTCAAATAAATTGGTTAGTTTCTAAGGTGCCACGAGTACTCCTTTTCTTTTTGCGAACTTTTAGGTCTGTAATCGAGTGACCAAAGAGATTGAAGTGTTCTCCGACTGGTTATTGAATGTTATAATTCTTGACGTCTGATTTGTTCTGATATGTTCTGTTTGCAGTCATGTAACCCAGAAAGATGAGTTTTAGTTCTGATGACAGCAGGATTTCTGCAGCATTTATATTTTTATATTAACTTAGATTATTTTCATTCATTGTAAGTCTAGTTTGAGCAGAGCGAGCGCGTGTCCATCTCCCCGTGCTGGGAAGCTCTTGCCCAGCTGCAGTGTAGATGGACCCAGTGAGACGATACAGTCTCAGCTCACCAGCAGCCTCCCCATTGTCAGGTCTATTGTAGGCAGCGTGACAATGGAGAGTTTCACGGCAGGCTCTGGAGGATACTGAGGTAGCTTTGTGGATGTTTATGGGGATTCTTCCCAAGTGTAGGGACAAGAGAGAGTTAATGAGTGTTTGTACTGCGAGGGGAAAGAGCCAGAGGAGAGTGAGAGATGAAGCGGAAGAGGGAGGGAGGGGATGAGCGACTAGAAGCTGGGATGAGATGAGTAGATGAGAAACTTCTGTGTCTGTGAAAGGGAGAAGAAGGAGAAACCTGTAGGATGTGGGGAGGAAGGAAGCAGTGGGAAGGTCACATCATATTGTGCCAGCTTTCCCTCTAAATACCTTAGTGAGACCCTGTGCAGAGAGAAGAGGAGGCGGGAGTGGGAAAATCTGAGGAGGGTGACTAAAGGGCTGGGGTTGTGGGCGTGGCTGTTGATCTGACAGGAGAGGTGCAGGTGCTTGACTAGGAAGACGGCAGAACTGATGGAGGACAGAACAAATTTGTAGTGGAGGAAACCTGCCTGGGGACGAGATTCCCACCAGAGACGCTCGGCAGCGCGAGACCAGGAGGACGCCCCGTGTGCTCATTACCATAATGGCAAAAGCTCCATGTATTTTAAATTTGTGTAGCTCTGATAAGCTCCCAACTGACCTGGCTGCACTAACGATGGGAATTTATATTTTATTGCACAGGGGCGCTGGCTGCAAGTCAGGAAATCTGCCGCTCTCCCGGTGAGTGTCGGTGCCGTGTAACAACGTTAATTATAGAACAGAGAGGCCCAATCCTCAGGCACACTAAGGCCTCTTAATAGGACTTGGGCAGTGTAAGGAGGCTAACAGAGGGAGTAAATTCACACTCACTTTACCCGTGGATGGGGCTTTAGTGTAAATGAGAAGCAGGCCCTGTGTGTCTGGCGGGTGGGGCAGAGCACCAGGAATCAGGTCTCATGGGGGACACTTTGGATATTGCCACTGACTGTAAAAAAGCCTGGTGCTGATTCATTGGGCCCGACTCCTTGTGACTTCAGTGGGAGAAGAGTCAGACCCACGGGATGAGTGTGGGGGCCCCGAATCCAATGGGAGTGTAAATGGCAGCACACGGGATCGGGTGTAAATTGATCTGAAAATAGATGAAAGGTTGTACGCGGCAGAGCAGTGGAATTTGCACCAATTTGGCATCAGGTGAGGACCAAGTTCGGCCACTGGCATAATGGGAGCAATTCCCACTGAACTCAAGTGGAGTTCCACATGCTTCAGTAATGCCCTGCTTGGTGCGTACATGCCGCACTCCGGGCCTGGTCCACAGAGGGTGTGAGTGTGTCAGAGCCTCACTCACTTATGCTTCCAGCTCTGGAAGTCCTGGGGGTTCTGGCCATGACAACGGGTGTGTAAATGAGGGTTCAGCTGGGTTTCAGACCCAGAGTTCCTTGGAACGCAGGGCATGAGTTTTTATATCTTAAACTGAAGCTCAAGTCACAGACCCTCCACCCTCTGTGGAATGGCCCAGAGAGGACACACACACCCCAGAGGGTCCCACAAGTCCTCTGATAAAAACAAACTTCTCCTGAGCATTGGAGGCCCCCAGCAGTTTGACTCCCGGATGAGCCCCACTTACAAGATGGACACCACCTTGGTCAACACACCAGGGGCTGAGCTCATCTCTCTCACCCATTTTACAGATGGCAGTGACCTCACTCGAGGCGTGTCCCCCCTGCAATCAGAGGTGTGATTAGAGCATGTGTAGACACACCTGGGCTAGTTCAGATAACAACAGCAGTAACAACACGGCAGCCTGAGACACTGGGTTCACCCTCGAGCAGCGACCCCATTCTGCCGTGGCTTCACTCCTATGGCTACTCAAGCTAGTGCGACCAAAGCCAACGCGAGTCTGTTCCATGTACTGCAGCCACAACTTGGGATTGCAATGTGCAAAGTGCCAGGCAGGGAGAACCAGACCCCAGGGACACGGCTGCCGGTGGGGATAAGTCATCAAGTGAAGGCTAGTGACTCCACCCAGCTGCTTTCCCAGGTTGTGTCCTGCCAGTCCCCTTCCCTAGGTGAAGGCTCTGGAGTAAACAGGCGTAGCCCTGTTGGAGTCAGGGCAGCTTTGCCAATTTACCCCCAATGAGGAGCTGGCCCAAGAGGGATAAAAGCAGAAGAGCTGGAGGGAGCTGACGGGGCTGTAAAGCAGGAGGGGGCAGCTCCCCCTGAGTTACGTGGGGCATCTGGGTTTGAATTTACAAATCCGGCTCGTGAGAGTGAGACCCTTCTTCCCCATGGCAGAAAGTCCCAGGCTGAGGTGAGCCCAGTCCAGGGTGACACACAAGGGCCTGGCTAGTCTCTGCCATAATTCAAATGTCAGCTCCATGAGAGAGGAGCCGTTTCACCAAATAATGTTTCCTCCCCATGAAGGTGACCTCCCTGCCCCGACACTGATCCTGAACAAGGGCCCTACCCCCCAAGGGGACACCATCATACTGCTGTGCTTCGTCCCTATGGACACGTCAGTGACGCGCGTCATTTTCTGTAAGGGTGGCAAGGAAATTTTAATGCTGCCCAAGGACAGAAACAAATTCATCTTTGAGTCAGCCCAGCCCGTGTCTCCAGAGAGCCCAGGGGAGTATTCCTGCCGCTACCAGCACAAGGACGACAGGAACCAGGAGAAGACTTCTCTCCCCAGTGCCCGCCGGTACCTGAGTGCGCCAGGGAACACGCTGAACGAAGGGAGGGCTGCTTAGCACAGGGGGCGGGCAGTGGGGGCGCAGTGGGAGTAGCCAGTGGCAACTAGAGTAAAAGTTTCAAAACTTCCATCTCTTGTGCTGAAGTCTCCATTCCTGAAGTCCAGCTCAACGCTAATTGTTTTGTTTTATTTTATTTAATGGTTGAACAAGATTCCACCAGCCCTTTCTGAGTTTTATGCAGGTGAAGAACAGGTTTAACCTGTTCAAAAAATTGATCAATCCTTAAATGAGAAATTTGTCAGGTGCATTGTCAGGAATGTCCATATGGACTTTGCTTGAAGTTCAGAGCAGATGGGGGTAAACTAACCGGGTTGTGACCATTTGAAAAACACCCCGGGCACATTCACAGCAGGAAATGATGCTAAATTATAAACTACTTGTGGCTGCATCTCTAAGTTCTGGGCACACATTATCCAGACCCATATTCTGCAATTCTCCCCTATCTAATGACCTTGGTCAAAACCCTGAGTTAAAATCCCTTCCATCTTTTCTTGGTGCTGGGAAAGAGGAAGTTCAAAATCTGCCTTTGAATATTGCAGCTCTGGCCCATCTCTCTCGTTTATGTTCTAGGGCTTATTTCATTAGAGACTCCATGGTAAGGGAACAGGTGCTCAGGCAGGGAACTCATTTAATATGTGGTGGATTCTCCATGGCTTGAAGTCTCTAAAGCAAGACTCGATGTCTCTTTCTAAAAGACATGTTCTAGCACAACAGAAGTTGCGGGCTTGAGATACAGAAATCGCTTCTGTTATGCAGGAGGTCAAATCATCAAGTCCCTTCTGGCCTTTAATGTCTATGAATCTATTAATAGATAGAGCTAAAATATTTTAGTCCTAGTACCAACTAGATCCTAACTCCTTTGAATGCAAGAGAAAAGCTTCCATTGATTTCAGTGAGAGCAGAGTTAGCCCCTTATATATATGTCTCTGCCCAGTATCATGTGGAAGAAATTTAGGTTTTGTATATTTTACTTTGTGAGGCTGGGCACAAGGTGAAAAAGGCATATCAATTACTCAGAGTCTGATCCAAAGCCCACTGAAGTCAATAGGAGTTTTGGGACCCAGTTCAGTAGGGTTCCAATTAGTATCTGTTTTCCGGACAATGTATTCCTAATGTCCAGTTCACACCACCAGTTGCATAGCCTGTGAATTCAGCACATTAGGGTTTCTCAAATCAGCTTCAATTTTTCAGTGACTCCCTTAGTTTACCAGTGGTTTTCCTGGTCACATGCTTGAAAGCTTAAAGGACTAATCAAGCAAGGTGCTGAGCAGCTGCAAATCTCAGTAGGCCCAACTGGAGCTGGGGGAAACCAGCACCTCATGCGGATTTGGGCTCTGAGTTCATCTTTCCTCGCCTGGACTTTGGTGGAACTCTACAGATTCAGACCAACTGAGAAGCTGGTCCGTTTTCTACTTTCTGAGTAACAGTAAAGCGTTAAAGTAGAGCTGCTAGAGCCCTCTGGTCTGCATGTGGCACAAGACGTTCTTTTATTTATTTGATCATTGATTTTTTTGGTGTCCCCATATGATGATTTCAAACAGTCACATGTGATGACTCTACAATTTGTGGGATCCTGGGAGAATTTAAAATCCCACCTTTGTGTTGAGATAAAGAAAGCTCTTTTGCCTGTAAAAGTGGTGTTTTAACAACTCTTTTGATTTTTACTCAGGTCAGTGGAAAATAAGGAAAATTAATTTACTGATTACAAAGAGATCTTTGGGGGCGGAAGGAAAGCTCAGTGGTTTGAGCATTGGCCTCCTAAACCCAGGGTAGTGAGTTCAATCCTTGAGGGGGCCATTTAGGGATCTGGGGCAAATTTGGGGATTGGTCCTGCTTTGAGCAGGGGATTGGACTAAATGATTTCCTGAGATTCTATGATCTCAGAAAAGATATATTGGACTTAGTTCAGAAAAGGGCAACAAAAATGATTAGGGGTATGGAACAGCTTCCGTATGAGGAGAGATTAATAAAACTGGGACTTTTCAGCTTGGAAAATAGACGACTAAAGGGGGATATGATTGAGGTGTATACAATCATGACTGATGTAGGGAAAGCAGATAAGGAAGTGTTATTTATTCCTTCTCATAACACAACAAGTAGGGGCCACCAAATGAAATTAATAGGCAGCAGGTTTAAAACAAACAAAAGGAAGTACTTTTTGGGGGGAGGGATAGCTCAGTGGTTTGAGCATTGGCCTGCTAAACCCAGGGTTGTGAGTTCAATCCTTGAGGGGGCCATTTAAGGATCTGGGGCAAAAGTTGGGGATTGGTCCTGCTTTGAGCAGGGGGTTGGACTAGATGACCTCTTGAGGTCCCTTCCAACCCTGAGATTCTCTGATTCTTTGTTTGTTTGCTTGCCCTAAACTGGAGGACGTAAACCTTTTTGGTGTAAAATGTCAGATTGGGTGCTTGAATGTGTGTGTTAATAATTAAGCTGCAGAATTCAGCTCTAGCTCTGAATTTTTTTACATATTTGTGGTTTTCAAATTTTAATAGATTTTTAGCTTAGATCTTTTATCAAGTGCTCAACAATTTTGTTGTTTAACCATTTACTCCATTCATGATCAGAAGATCTTACGATCATTTTCCTCAAAGTGACATGATCCATGGAGGCTGATTGATATTTTGGGACTTCCAGTAGACAGCCAGCAATGTACAGTTATAGATTGAATGATTCTTCTGGATTTCTTCCAATTTCTTCATGACATTTACTATATTGAGTAAATAATCTGTCATAAAAAGATGACCTAATCAATCCTGATTGGACAAAACTCTATGGACAGTGCCGTGGAATTGTCAAAGTACTCCAGAGGAAGCGGGGCCATGAATCTTTAGAAGTGGAGGCAGATGGTGTCCCTGCCTAAACCATCAACTCCAAAAGCCATGTGACATCATGCCCTATGCTTCCTCCCCTACTGAATGGCCATCAAATGGGTGATTGCCCTGTGATGTTACCAGCATATACATAGAGAAGTTAAATAAAAACATCAGTACTCTTGTTGGAAGGTTAAAGCATAATACGATGATTATTTCTTAGAATTCAGAATGACACCACCAAACCCAGAGAGAGACAAAGCAGGCTGCTCCCTAAGGAAGCGAGACACACCTCACACAACTTTACTCTGGGCTGGCTCTTACAATCCAGACTGTCACAAATCATATGACTTCCCTCGGAACCCACAAGCCCACAAGCAGTACTAGGAACTAGCTCACAAATTAAAGTGATAGACCTCAATTCTGCCACAGTTTTCAATACACCTCAGAACCCAACATCTAAGACATGTCATAGATAAGGCTGCGAGATTGTCATGAAGGTCACGGAAGTTACCGCCGTGACTTCTGCAGCGCCCGGTGTGGGTGGCTCCAGGGCTGCCCGAGCAGCTCAGGCAGCCCCTGGGCCAGACACAACAGCTGCTGCTGGGCAGTCTTGGGTCACTGCCCCCTTCCCCCCTTCCCCCGACCCCCGCAGCAACAGTAGTTTGGGTGTGGAGGGGGCTCAGGGCTCAGGGTTGGGGCACAGGAGAGGGTAAGGGCTCCGGGCTTACCTTGTGGGGGCTCCCCAGAAGAAACAACATGTCCCTCCCTCTCTCAGCGCTTAGCTCTGTGCTCTACTTCCGCCCACAGGCGCCGCCTCCACAGCTCCTATTAGCCGTAGTTCCCAGCCAATGGGAGCTGCGGAGCTGGTAGCCTGCGGAGCGAGGAGCTTAGGGAGGGACATGTCACCACTTCCAAGAAGCCGGGTAGGGAGCCTGTCAGCCCCGCCAATCCCCCCCACATCACCAGCGGGGGTCCCGGGCTGCTCCCACCTGAGCACCCGCGGAGCCTCCACAGACCACCCCCCCAGCACTCATGGCACCCCCTGGGCTGCCCCTCAGCACTCGCAGTGCCCCCCAGGCCATCCCCCCCCAGCACCTCCCTCCCCCCTGCACATCCAGGGGGAATATGTTTATATAGCATTATCTTAGCTGTTAGGTTTAGTACATTGACATGACACAAAGTTTCAGGGGTTTTTTGGGAGGCGGGGGCATATACACCTGAAATTTTGTGTGATGTCAATGTTCCTTAAGTCAGACATTGAGGAATAGAATCTAAGATTTATGGGGTGATTTTACGAAGCCTGTGTCCTAGAAAGAAACCCCAGTCTATTGCTTTCACGCCCACGTACTTCTGTGGTAATTTCTGACATTTTGCTCCTGATTTATATACGGGTTTCAGATTATTGAAGGGAACCATAATCTACTGTACATCTACCCTACAGATGTACTTGGGGCCAGCAACTCTGGAGGGGAAGCTTCTGCCAAAGGTAACCAGTTTTCTTTAGTTCTGTGTGATTTCTCTGTAAGAAGGGGGAAGCCTTGCACTGAGATTAGACAATTTTGGCCTGTCCTAATTGGGAGCAGCCCCAGGGAGACAGCCTAACCCAGTGGTGAGTGTGTTACAAGTTTCTCTCACTGCCTAGCCACAGAGGCTGTGGCTTGTTACAGCCGACGATGCCAGAGGCTTGGTTCTTTAGTTCATGAAATGGCAGCTGATGTTTTCAGCTCTGGAGGTCCCCAGTTCAGTCCCCAATGTATCAGCCCAGATTCCAGTTGCCGGCGTGTCTCAGAAAGGGCCCCAAGGGTGCAGAGCAGGGGGCTGACACCAGCTGACCAGGTGCTAGGGCAGGATACCAGGGGGCAAAGAGGAAGCAGTGAGGAAGATCCTTGCAGGAGCGGAGCCAGGAAGGGTTACATGAGACCTCTAACCAGTAGGGCTGGGGTCAGTCAAAGGCCTCCCCCTGGCTTGTCCAGGATGCATCGTTGCTGGGTGAAATGCCCCCAACACACACCCCATGTACGTGTTGTGGGTGAGAAGCACTCAACAAAGACCCGTCCAGCCAGGCGGGGAGTGGGCCTTGTCCTGTGCATTTGCTCCCACTCTCAGCCCCATGGCGCGTGATCTCTCACCCTGCTCTCTCCCATGTTCCAGCGCCTGCTGTTCTGCTCTGGGTCTGGATCCTGCGCTCCACCCTGGTCCTGCTCCTCATGACGTCTGCCCCGATCATCACCTGCAACGTGGAGAAAAGAGCTGTCACTCAGCCTGACCCGGAGCCACAGGAGAGGCCTGCAGGGAATGGCAGGGGAGAGCCCCCATATGCTGAGAGGAATGGCAGGGAGGAGGAGTAAGAAGAGGAATTTGGAGGTTCTGGGGGCCCATGACAGTCCCTGGGGGCACCCGGGGCTGTGAGGCACTTCACTACCAGCTGCCCCTGGCATGATCAAGCCTTATCTGTGCCCACCAGGGATCAGCTCTCCGATTCCCCCGGCTACAGGCCACACAAGCCGTGCCCTCTAGGCCTCGCAGGGTGATCTCTCTCCAGGTTGGCAATAGGCACACTCCAGCCCCCAGCCCTCCGAGCATCCCCCTGCAGCACCCAGCCCCTGTCCCACAGGGCACTCACAGCAGTCACAGATCCGCTGCTCCCAAAGGAACAGGGCCCCCAGGTGACCAGCTCCAACTCCAATCACCACCCCGATCAACGCACAGCTCTAGATCCCTTCATAGTGACACCAAGGACAAGTGATTTCACAGAGTGTAGAGATTCGAGGAGTAGCAAAGAGAAGGGTTGGAAAGAAATGGTTCCATGGCCAATAAAATCAAACCACCTTGACTAGAGCCTAGACTCACTGAACGAGATATTTTTATGTCTGGTAGAGCAACGCTCACCCCACAGTCCTTCCAGGGTTTTACTCCAGGCTTGGCTGTGATCTCCTGTTCCTGAGACAAACACTGCCAGCCATCTCCTGGGTGAAAGGGAGCTCTTGTCCCTTCTCCTCTTTCTTTCTAGGTTCAGACCATTGTCTCTCCCCAGAGGAGGTCTTTCTTCGCAGACTTACCCTCGGGGTCCTTTGTCCTAGGCTTGGTCTACACTATCAGTGTATGTCAGTCTAACTACATCGATCAAGGGTGGGGAAAATCCACATCCCTGAGCTACGCAGTTATACTGACCTATCCCACAGTGCAGACAGCACTGTGTCGACAGGAGGGCTTCTCCCTTTGGCCTAGCTACCACCTCTCATGGAGGTGGAGTACCTACGCTGAGTTCTCTCATAGGTAGCGTCTTCACTAAGCAGCACTGTAAGTGTAGCCAAGCCCTTTGTAGATTCTCAGGCCCGCACCTGGCCCAGACAGTGAATATAGCCTGTCTCCACGGCTGGGCTTTGTTCTGTGTGCTGATTGGCTCAGCTGAAGGGATTGCCATGGCGCAGGAGATGAGCTTTTCTTCAACGCTTCTGGAGCCTAATCTCTTACTTTTCACATCTCTCTTAAGCTATGTCCCATACAAACACCTTGCAGCAATGATGATGCCCAGTGGGCTACGGGCTCTTGGTAGAGACCTCTCAGGCCACCCTTTGGTGAGCTATTGTGCATATATCTGTCCCAGGGGATCCCATAAAACTCTATGCACCCCTCTGCCCTCCGTCAGTTGGCACCAAGAAGTTCCTGGGTCACCGGGGCAGACCAGAGGGCGGCTGGGATTAGAGAAGGGTCTGTGGGCTGCATAATTGTGCAGCGATGTGTCCATGAGACTCGGGGCCGGGGGAGTAACTCACTAATGAGAATAGATGGGGGGGGGTAACTGATAAACATGGGGCAACAAGAAGTAGCTCCAAGAAGCAGCCCGCAGGCGCTCCTCTGTGGTGAGATCTGAACTTTATCTGAGGGCGTGTCTTCACTGGCAACGTTAAAGCGCTCTAAAAAACCCACCTCCACGAGGGGAATAGCACGGAGGAGCACGGCTCCCAGCGCTGGTGCACTGTCTACACTGGCACTTTACAGCGCTGAAACTTGCAGTGCTCAGGGGGGTGTTTTTTCACACCCCTGAGTGAGAAACTTGCAGCGCTGTAAAGTGCCAGTGTAGACAAGCCCTTAAAGACAGAGCCCTGAACGGTGAGTGTGACTGAGCGCCTTTCTTAAAGGGACAGTGCACTGTTTCTGAGATTTCCCCAGCAGCCAGCTCACATTGTCTGTCTCTCTCTCTCTCTCTCTCTCTCTCACACACACACACAGTCTCTTTCACACTCACCTCCCAACACATACTCGTATTATTGTTGTTGTTACTTCTTCGTACTTCCTGTAATGCACATATATTCTCTGTAATTTTATTCGTTCAAAGTATGTGATTTTAGTGTTTTGACTGGTTTGTGCATTTCATATTTTTCATTTCTCTTACACTTAAATTTAATTCTTTGAGTAGTGAGTTCTAAAATGTCTAACCTGTCCTGGCTGGAGTAATTATCCCTATGGTAACTTTTTAAAAATATGTATTATATCTAGTTTTTTGTTTCTACTGATGGCACACATAGGCACATACCTCGGTGCACATAACAAAATTTATTCTGCACATGGGTGGAAAAAATTAGAGGGAACATTGCTATGGCAGCTCCCGCTCTCTGTGCCCATGTCCTGGAAAGACTGCGAGGAGACTATGTAAAATGGCCCTCCCGCACACACCCCAGTCCCTGCTCGTCAGTCACACTGCTCTGTGTGTGTGTGTAACTACAGAGGAACCCCACGGCTTGCAGCAGTGTCATTCTGGGATCATGCTCCTGTCCCCAGGACAGAGTCTGGCCCCGTGTGTGAGCAGTGACACATTCACTTCAAAAGGGTTTAATTTTCATTCCTGCAGGGCCTGGCTTGGGGAGAGGGAGCCGGATCCAGCAGGAGAGAGCTGTGGGCCTGTCCCAAAGGGTGCTGTTTGCTTGCCCTCCCTGGGGCTGTGTGTCTATAAATGCTGCCAGGGCTGAGGGGATGGGGTTGGGTTTTGGGGAGGAGACACTCCTGTGCTGGGAACAGGGACCACAGCCTGCAACCACAGCCCACGCTCCGTGCTCATCTCAAGCACAGCGCGGCGCTCTGTTTAGAACTAGGCTTGGAAGGATGAGATTGTTATTGGTAAATATCAGTAAACATCAAGTTCCCTGCATGCACACAAACCCACAAGAAAATATTTCCATCGATAATAATCATACATTTGCAGATAAGCAAAGTAAGAGAAATGCTGCTCGAGACATTGTTAGAGGTTGATTTGGGGATATTTACTGTATATTTTGACATGTGATTATGCCAATTTTTGTCTTAATGGTTATAAAGCTTTAACTTTTTGCATCTCAACATCTACTGCCATTAAATAATTATTGTCTGACCCCCGCTTTAATTCCCTCCACTGTGAAATATAAATCAATAAATATAAAAACGTTGCGAAAACCCATGATTTTAACCAATAGTGGACATTTAAACCGCTAACAAAAATTTAAAAACCCTTAAAAATCAACATTGACATTGTCAAAATTATAAAGAAAAAAAATTAAAACTTGAGTTCTACGAAGCCTATTTATAACCCAGGGCTGGGATCTGCGGGAGCCACCCTGGGGCATCCTCCAGAAACAGACACAGCACATGTTATGGGGTCAGTCATGTGACTCAGCCACACACACACCCCAACTGATGTCCCAGCACTTCCATTGTGATCTGCCCATGTGATTTCAAACACCACATTTATCTCTGGCCTTTCCTCCTTGTTCTGGTGGCAGCAGCTAGGGAGCAATTGCCGTAGCATGTCTTTCACCCGCCAGGACTCACAACCACCTCTCGAGAATGGGAATCTTGCAGGAGGCTTCCCCAACACTAGCAAGATTACAGGCTTCAGCACTGTCTTCAGCAGATCAAAGGACAGCTGGTGACACCAGAGCCCTTTTAACTGATGGCCTGGCTGACTGGTTAAGGCGATGGACTGCTAATCCTTTGTGCTCTGTATGGCTGCATTCGAACCCCCCTTGTGGTCATTGGCCTTTGCTTCTTATCTCGGCCATGGCCGGGTTATTCCTCCATTGCTCTTCCGGTCCTTCCTGCCAAAGCAACTCTTACAATAAACAGCAGAAGAAAAACTTCCAACAAAACGGATGCCGTAGCATGGCTTGTACTAAGTGGAACTTGAATCCTGCTTGAAAGACTGGGACTGTCAAGGCTGATTCCCCACTCTGGCACAAGGTGGGGGCCCGCTAGGATTCAAAAAATTAATACTGGCCACTCCAGGCTTGTATTAAACTCCCAAGGTTACAGCTTCTCTCTGACCTTGGATGGATAGATGCTGCCACCACCCAAGTGCAGAAGCCCGTTGAGAGCCCAGGAAGGCGCACTTGTGAATTCCTTCCTGTGGGTACCCTCGAGCCCTTTCACCCCACCCACTCCGGAGAAGAGCTGAGAAAGAAAACAAAGGAAATTAGTTGTTGCCCCCAGCTAATTAAACAACCTGCACAAACCTCTTAGGACACCAAGAACTCAATCCTGCTCTTAAAAAAGGTAAATTTTATTAGAAACCAAAAGAAAGAAAATACACCTGGAACTTAGGCTTTTGCTAGATTTTAAAAGAGCAATTCCAAAAAGTAAGCACCCAAAATAGCTTTCTTGGGGGTTCAGCTTAAAGGTTTCAAGCAAACAAAAGCACCTAGGGTTAGCACAGAGGAGTCCACTAGCCATAAGAAATTAACAGAAATAAACCTAATTGTGTCTTTCTAAACATTCCTGATCTACTTACACATCTGGGGGTTCCAGATAAGTCGTTCTAGGTATGATCTGATGCTCTATGATCATATCTGGCTTAAAGCTTCTCATAGCGTAACTGCTCCCCGTCCCCCTCTTTCCTGGAGAACAACATCAGACGTTTTTTCCCCATTTTAAAAAGTTCTAGCCTTCCCATTGGCTCTTTTGGTCAGGTGCCCACTCCCTTTCCTTTACCTGGGGGACTTTTTAAGCCTTTACAGGTAAAGCAAGCAGAGAACAGCCACCAAGAGGGACTTCATAGCTAACTGGCTGGCTGGGTGTCCGTAAAAAGGAGCTCCCCCCACCTTCATTTATCACAGGGACTCTTACTAGATATCTCTGCACCACCGCAGGCTTTAACGGCCATGTCTTCTATTCCTGACTTTGGCTGATCAAAGGACAGCTGGTGGCAATGGGGTCCTTTCGCATGATGAGTTAGCCAAGTCATTAAAGCAATGGACTGGTAATCTCGTGTGTTCTGAATGTGTGGGTACAAATCTGTCCTTTGTTTTTACTCCATGTTTTGGCTGTGATGGCTATGGGGTCCTTCCTCCATTCCTCTTCTGCCCCTTCCTGCCAAAGCAACTCTTACAGTGACCAAACGAAGAACAGCTCCCAACAAAGTGGTTGCTTTTTTTGTCAGTGGGGACTCATGCATGAATCCTCTACACCCTGCCATGCCTCGTAATGTGCATTTGCCTCCCCCAGGTATTTCCCCAGAACCCCATGTAACTTTGTTTGTCTGGCGAGCTGTTTGAAATAGTCCTTTGAAGCTCATAATGCGTCTGGAGGTTTACACTGGCCACGCCTCCCGCCTAGAGGAATTTTGGACAACCCCCAATAATACAGAAACTTTGCATTTTTAATACAATGGACTCCAAAGTGACTTACACTTAATTCAGGTAGGTTCGCCCAGGATGTGCCAGGAAATTGCCATATCTGTCCCGCACCCTAAACGCTAAAATTCCCTGAGAGGGGTGCTCGTATCCCACAATGCACTGCAAAAAGCCCACACAAGACAACGTGCCTGATGGCGGCATGAGGGATGCTGGGATGACGACCCCGGAGCCACACACCTCTTGCCGACGCAGCCTGTTGCTGTGGAAACGCCCAGCGCTGGCAAAGGTGATTAAGTGTGCACACGCGCTAGTGCCCTGGCAGTGCTGGCGCCAGCAGTGTTCCCATGAACACTTTTTGTGTATCAACAGAAGGGGGCAGAGCAGACGGCGTGCAGGAAAATACTGCTCACTGAAGATGAAGCGAGGAGGAGAGAAGAGGTGTTGTGTAGTCTAGGACAGATGTGTACAGTCCAAAGGCTGTTCTGTTCCTTGTGCTTCTCCTGAGATGACTCCCTGCACAAGAGGAGATGCTCCCCTGCTGGCCTGTTCTAGCATCATAGAATATCAGGGTTGGAAGGGACCTCAGGAGGCCATCTAGTCCAACCCCCTGCTCAAAGCAGGGCCAATCCCCACTTTTTGCCCCAGATCCCTAAATGGCTCCCTCAAGGATTGAACTCACAATCCTGGGTTTAGCAGACCAATGCTCAAACTACTGAGCTCTCCCTCCCCCCCAGCTGAGTGAATGCAGCTCCCCAGAAGGGAAACAAGCCCCATCACTTCGTGTCTTTAGTGCACTCTCTGAGAGGAGCCATACGTTTGCCTCGGCTCAATTCAGCTGCAGTGTAGCACTCCCAAGGGAACCAGAAAAGGCTTGAAGCTCTTGTTTGTTCTGTGGATACTAAGTTTAACAAGACTCCACTATTCAAACTGCCCCTGCTCCGGGAGTGTAAGATTTGGTGAGCCCAGACAGGAGAGGCTGAATTGCAATGATCTGACCTCTCCAAGAGATGAACCCACCAAACTGCTGCAGACTGCTCCAGAGAAAGCTGCCAGGGAAGATTTCATTGGTTGCAAGCGCTATGGCTGGGAGAGAGTTAAAAGACCAGTAGTGGAGGTAGGAGGACTCAGATACCAGCTAAAGGATGAGCATTTAAGAGAAGTCTGTGACTCCCTGGGCATTTCTGGGACACATCACAGTGAAACTGCAGCCAAAAGCTCTTTGACCTTACCCAAATATATAAGAATTCATTTCAATAGTGAAGAGCCAAACCCGCTGGAAAATCAGGGATTGTCTTACATTGCTGGCATTAGGAGAGAAGATTTTACAAGCCATTGCTACAGCAAAAGAGGAGCAAAAGATCTGTCAATCCCATCCCAGAAAAGAAAACCAGTGTTAAAGAAAGACTTTAAAATAACAGGACAGTTTAGGAACTCCCTGCAAAAGGACAGGCTAAACCAAAGCAGTTTGGCTTATCAAATTGCAAATGGTGTTCCCAAGGGGACCACTGAGACAGAGATAATGGAAACTGTAATCAGGGCAGTTTGCCCAGGATTGAGCTTCAGAAGCTAGCTGGAGTGAAAAACGAAGCTGAGCCTGCCAGAATTGTGTACCCCCTTTCCCAGATCATTGATGAATACGTTGAACAGCACCGGTCCCAGTACAGATCCCTGGGGACCTTGCTATTTACCTCTCTCCACTCCGAAAACTGACCACTTATTTATTTAGTAGACTAAATCTGCGATGCACAGTCCTTCACAGTTAACAGAGATAAT